>NW_025335548.1:3897628-3902403 GCF_004798865.1 Varanus komodoensis
CCATGACAAGGCAGTGATGCATGTCTACAAAAACAGGTGCAAAAGTATGCAAACGTGTGTATGTGAGTGCAAGAAGGAGCTCACATGGAACCAGAACGGCACAAGCTCATTTACCCTTGTCTATATGTTTCTAGTTACTAGTAAGCACTGAGTTCAGTGGGACTTCTTCCTAGGTCAGTGGCTGTAGGCCTGTAGCCTTACAATGCATTTCTGTGCATGTCTGCTCAGGCGCTAGTGCACTGAGATCAGAGCGGCTTTCACCTAAGGGAGTGCATGACCATTGTTCCTCTCCACTGCCTCCACCCCCATGCCTGTGTTTCTACATGCACTCTGGGTGTGTTGTGTATGGAATAAGGTATGCCTCAAAGGAGGATTTCCCCCGTAATACCTACTTCAATAGAACGATATTCCAAGAAGCACGCTGCCTTTAATGGCCTAAAAATACACAGCAAGGAAGAATTAAATCATGTCTCATTTCCCCACAGGAAAGCAGCAGCCGCAGTTGATCCTTTCTTCTAGAAGAGGATGTCATATCCTCCAGTAAATCCACAGATGATAATGAAAAGAGAGACTCCTAAGATCCCTGTTTGCAGACTAGGGATAGGGATCCCAGCTGAGGCTGCCTGCTCTCATGCATGGCTGGCAGCTCTCTTCTAGCAGGGACAAGGTTGCAGGGTCGCATCAGGGGGCTGCATGGGCCACCCTGGAATGCTGTGGCAGGGGGCTGGGGTTGGGGTTGGGGTTAGGCCCTCCCAGCCACATCTGGAAGCGGCAGCCCCAGCAGATCTCCTGAGAAAAGAGGCAAACGAGGGGTGTGCCCTTCGTTTCGCAGCGGAATTGTACTCCAAACAGTCTTGGCAGTCTCATTCTACAGAGAATCGGGGCATGGGCACCCAACATCCTGCTTCTCCCAGCAGAATTGCTGGGATCTGGGAGAGGACAACAACCATAGTGGCAGGGACCAGGTTGCGACTGCACCGATGGCCATGGTGGACTACGAGTGGCCTACTACACTCTCTTGGCCATCCTCATTTATACAAAAACAGCCTGGTCTCCACTGATTCATGACCCATGGGTTTTCTGTTTGGGGTTAAAAATAGACTAATTCTCCACACCTTGTCATTGTCCTACAATCTGTCACCAGTAGCAGTGTGGGCAATAGCAGGCTGCACACAGCACGGCGCCTTGGCAGTTAAACCTGGGCATTTGCACTTGAGACAACATGCACACACAAACCAGAGGCGGTCTTAGAGCAGTATTCTGCCCAAAGAATCGCTGGTCCACACTCTTCAGAGAGAACAGGCTGTGCAGTTGCAGCAGGACTTGTAGTTTGAGAGAGAGAAAATTCTGCTTCCCTATGTGAATGCGTCCCTCTCTCAAGAAGACCCATCCCAGCTAGCGGGAAGGACACAGTCACACAACAACAGTCAGGGCTACTGGTCCCAGTGACCATGGGAGCTGGTGCCACTGGTGGGTTTAACAGCTTGGCTCTATCGACAAAGCAGGCAAGGGAGGCTAAACAAAGGGAACTTAAAAGATGCTAATTGATGCCAATCAACCCTCTGGAGTTTCACATTTAGGCACATGCACCCATGGATGAAAAGGTGTTTTCATGCCTTAGAAATGTATGTGTGGGCCTTCTTCTTAAACCCAGGATGGGGAAGCTGTGTCCCTCCAGTTTTGACTGAATGCAGCTCCCACCCACCTGAGCCAGCATGGCTAATGGCCAAGGATGTGGCCACTGCTTGGCCGCAATCAGCAGGTGACACTGCTTTCCACAATGCATTTCCTAAGAACAGGAGAGGAGTCCTGCTGGAGTAAACCAAAGTCCTGCCTAGCCCAGCACCTACCCCACAGCGGCCAACCAGATGCCTACAGGATTCCCGCAAGCAGAACCTGCTCCACTGCTCCTCTCCAGAACATTCATACATGCTGGCTCTGCTCCATGGTCTGTCATGGCTCACAGCTATTGAGAGCCTTATCCTTCACAAATCTCTCCAGCTTCCCCTTTTAGCTGTTGATAGTGGTGATTATGTAACCATGCACTTCTTTTGGTGAAAGGCTCCACTACCACCACCACCACCAAACATGCCTTGGTTTTCCCAGAAGAGTCATTCCCCTTAGACTGACAAAGCATGCAAGCAGATAGCATATCAACCAGTTGCAAACTCTAACCCATTGACTTTTGAGTAAGGCAATATAACTAAAATAGCTAAAGATTTTATGGTGTCCTGAATACTTCAACAGGCTGGCAGTAGTGAAAGGCAAAATTAACTTTAAATAGGTCTCTCTGGACACATGACGCAGTACAGAGTTTTCCTGCAGCTTGCCAAAGGGGGACAGGAGAAATCAAGCAACCACGGAAACAAAGTATAGCCAAAGGAGTCTTTTCTCAAAGTTATTCATTAATATTTGCAATGAAACCATAAATCTTTCCATATTTTCATTCAAAGTAAGGATGCATAGGCATGCATGGAACACTGTTAGACTTGTACGTCAGTATGCAATCGGCAGTTCAAGAAAGAATGTGCCCATTAAAAGGGCAGAGACCCTTCAGGCCCAAGGCCAGCCCAACCCAGAGCAGCAGGAACACTGTGCAAGTGCTGAAGCATTATAGGTGAGTCCTGCCCAGCCTTTGAATGCATTCTTCGCATTCTTTGGCTTTATGGGATTTTGAGCACTCACAGTTCTGAAAGGACAAAGAAGTTGTTCTAAGCCTCCTCATTTCTTCTTCCGTCACTTCAGAGTGCTTGTGTGAACAATTCCAAGTGTGTCCTTGGGAGGAAAGCCCACTCAAGTCACACCTGAAACATGCTCAGCCTATGAGCAGTGAGGGACAGGTGAATGTCATGGGGTTCTTCCCTATGTCCCCCAACTGGGTTCCCCCACTAGTGTGGGCATAATTATATGCAGTGACTCTATTGCTCTTACTCAGAGAATTCAAAAGGAAAACATGACTGGGCAGATCTTGGATGGCCAAATGCAGAGGAGCAGTTCTAAACACAGCGCCATGATGAGCGAAATGATGTTCACAGAAATTTCACAGAAAATTATCTTTTTTAATAGTAATAAACAAGCACCGTCTTCTGCATCAGAATTCTTCAGCTTGGTGCCCTGTAGAAGTGTTGGACTACAACTCCCACTGTCCTCAGTGAAGAGTTGCCTTCAGTTTGCCAAAGGAGGGCAGGAGATGTGTGGAGATAAGGAAGCCACATTCTACCTTGCCTTGTCAGACTAGATGGCCCGGGAGACCCCTTCCGACTCGTTCCGTTTCTAAGTTTCGCCTGTTTCCACAAGATGTGTGCAAGGTGAAAGTGGCATTTTCATTGGTCAGTAACTCACAAGCAAGCAGGAATGCAACATGCGCTGAGCATGTGTTGCATGTTAACTTTTCGATCCAACATAGGGAACATGTAGCCCTTCCAATGTTGGTAGTTCAAGGGCACCAGCCTGTGTGCCATCCATGGCAAGAGGGTGACCTGGTGATGCAAGAAGTTGGCAGTCTTAGTCCAGCAACATCTGGAAGACCACACATGCCCCACCCATGTCCTAACCAAAAGGGCCTTCTATGTGTTCTTCTGTATTGTCTTCCACGATGAGGATATCATTGTGCAGATGTCCTGCTCCATTCATCCAGATTTATTAGAAGTTTCGAGCCTTTCTACACAAGGGATTAATTGTGTTCTCTTAATTCTGAATTCACAGTGATTCATGGGTGCTCTGCATTGTGTGATCATTCTCCAGGGCTTCTCCTGTGCTTTGCAATAGCTTCTGCAGCTTTAAAGGAGAGGTTTGCCTGGCACTGAGCTTATACTCTTTTTGGTGCCAGGTCAAAACCTTTTTATTCAATCATTATTTTAAAAATCAGTATTTTAATGTTTAACAGTCTCTTTTTATTTAATTTATTTTTATTGGTTATACGTTATTTATTATATTGTTATAGATTGTTTTATTGTATTTTGATTTTAATGATTGTAAGCCATCCTGAGATGTTATGCATAAGGGATAGCATATAAAAGTTTTAAATAAATAAAAAATAAATAAAATACTATCTGTGAATAGTGGCATGAAAGGCTTGTCTATTTGAGCAATCCTGCTATACTGCAGTGCCACCTAGTAGTTGCAGAATGGTTCAAGTAGAAAAGCAGAGAGAAAAAATCTCCAGAAAAAAATATGTACAAAGGAGACAATTTTAATCCCCCAAAGAATCTGGAAGCAGAAGTAGCAAGTTAAAAACCTCATGTAAAAAAACTCCCCTTCCATTTGCAGTCCTCCTATATTTTCCCACCACTTCTTCCACATTTTTCTCCCCCTCCAAAAAGATCCAATAAGCGTGGGTGGAGAGAATGGAATAGCTGCACTATACCTTTTGATCAGTCTCCAACCTTAATGTGCTGGCAGGCATATTAGGAATGGTGGGAGTAGACCCTTGTTGCGTTCTTTACATGGCTGCCATAGGATGGTGAGCTTGCTCTTTCCTAAAATGTCTAGGTCACTCATTTTGCGGAAATCAAATCTGTGAGTCTTAAAACAACCACAACAACTTGCCTAAGATTCTATGCACACAGAGGAGGCAGTGTCTGCACTCTAACATAGAAAAATGCTCTCTTGAGCCCAATAAAGATGATGCCACAGGACAGCACTTTCCTTTCTAAGCCAGCCTCCCAGTTCAAAAGAAAGAAAGAAAGAAAGAAAGAAAGAAAGAAAGAAAGAAAGAAAGAAAGAAAGAAAGAAAATGAGAGAGAGAGAGAGAGAGAGAGAGAGAGAGAGAGAGA
>NW_025335548.1:3902503-3904652 GCF_004798865.1 Varanus komodoensis
AGAGAGAGAGAGAGAGAGAGAGAGAGAGAGAGAGAGAGAGGTAAATTCAGGAGGGGAAAGGGAGTCAGGGAAGTGTCAACAGAGGCATTTACAGATACCACACTGGAGAACTCAGTGCTAGGAGCCTGGGTCTAGAATAGGATTAAATGAAGTGACTCCCAGTTTCACCAGTCTAGTGTAGGGGCTATGATTAGAACTGGAAACACTTGAACTTGAACTAAGATCACACTGAAGGACACTTGACTTCTTAACCAGTTCTAACTTTATGTAAACTGTCCTAAGATCCTACATGGATTAAGGACAGTATGTAAATATTTGAAATAAATAAATGAATAAATAACTCGTAACCGTTTTTCCAGTTCTCCTTATAATAAGAAAGGCTCAAGGGCTCTGAGGAAGCCCCCAAGCACCTCAAGATACATTATGATTTTTAAAAAAAATTAAATCCTGATTTGACATCTTGTTTTCCTTACCCAAAGAAATTAGTAACAGATAAAACGAGTCAGGGCAATCATCCTACACTTACCTCATGCAAGAAAAGAGAAGCAGAAAATTCCTCCCTATAATCCCGTTGGTTGTGTCAAATTCAAGCCTGTTCTTGTCTGAATCATTCAGTGTAGTTCTGTTGTCAAGTTTATCTAGAATTAAACACAACCTCTCCAAATCCAGTTTTTAGCAGGAAGCAAAATTGCCAGACCAATTGAGTCTGTTCTTCATCATTTTCACTCACCACTTTCAGTATATTCTTTTCTTTAAAAAAGCATAATACCAAAGTGAGAGCAGATTTTTCTTTGCAACATATCTGGCAGTAACTCCTATCACAGGCAAAGAGAAATGATGGCTGATGGAACAACTCCTGTTCGATCTTATGCAAGTTTCAGGCAGGAAAAGAGGCCTACAACTTGCAGCATGCCTACAAAACTCAGCATGCCCAGCCAGCAGTGTTGCTTGGGGCATGCTGGGAGCTCTAGGCCCTTTTTTCTTACTGAAACTTGTGCCCTTAATGAAGCAGTTTAGATCCCTGTTGTGAGCTCTGTTTCTCCCTCTGACCAGCACCAGTCTCAAACCATTTCTTTGCTTAATAATCTTTATTGTTTCACAGAGGTCTCTGAGCATACACAAAGCATTACGCTGAACCCTATGGGCTGCTCACTCCCCAAAGCTCTCCTCATGAATTTGCCTGGGCCCCCACCCTGGAGGAGGCACGTTGTGGAAACAGGGATGCCTCCGCTCCACCCATTACGCCCATAGTAGGGCCACTCGCCAGTGTTGGCGCCAAGCCACTGGATCCACCTCCAACGGAGAGGGTAGGTCTCCACTGGAAAGGTCTCCCATTTCGGTGTCCCTCCCTGCGGGCCGTACCTCCCCAGTGTTCCCATGGTGGGTATGCTCTGCGTCCCCCTCTCCCCTTGGGCTAATCTCTCATACTGCCTCCCCGGCTGAGACCCAAGCCCTTGAGCAGCAGCCTGTGGCTGCCCAGTCTCACAAGCAGTTCCATCCTCTCCATCGGAATATTAAAAATAGCACGGTTTGCCTCCCGTGAGTGCACTGGAGGTTTCATGGTAGACACACGCATAAAAATCTGAGCACTCCTGTTTTCCTCCTCCAATATATATATTTTTTTATTAAAACATTTCTATGCCGCCCCTTGCCGTAGCCTCGGGGCGGCTCACAACATACACCTGCCCTAATCCGATAAGGCTTTCAGGTGCTATGCAAACAGCTATGTTATAACTGCATCGATAAAGAAAAGCATGACTTTCCCCCAGGGAATGTTATCAAATTAATCATTTATCATTCTTTTCCTGTTTTTCTGTCAAAGAGCTAAGCAAGAGTCATCTCCCAATGTGGAGCAAAGAGCACCTCTTTAGAGAGGCATTCTGCCTCAGTGTGCTTCCAAAACAAAAATTAGATGACAAGACAGAAGGTGAAATGCCATTTCACAGTTTGGCCTACTTTAAAACATCATGATTCTGCCACAGTGCTTTAAGTATCTCTGCTGATCCTCGGGGCGGGGGGGGGGGGATGGAATGCTAGAGCAAGTGTGACAAGACAATTAGGCCTTGTTCAGTAATCTATTAATGTGCCTTACCCCAAAGTTATTAAACTGTGACATGTATGTGAAATATGTATACCATTGTTGCTTCTT
>NW_025335548.1:3904752-4034800 GCF_004798865.1 Varanus komodoensis
GGCAAGAATCCCTCAGAAGAAATGGAGTAGCCTTCATAGTCAATAAAGGAGTAGGAAATGCAGTACTGGGATACAATCTCTAAAATGACAGCATGATCTCAGTTCTATGAAGGTTCTGTGAAGGTCTACAACACCTTCAAGAATTAACTCCAAAAAATGATGTCCTTATCATCATGGGGGACTGGAATGCTAAAGTAGGAAGCCAAAAGATAACCAGAATAACAGGCAAGTTTGGCCTTGGAGTACAAAATGAAGTAGGGCACAGGCTGGTAGAATTTTGTCAAGAGAATACAATGGTCATAGCAAACACTCTTTTCCAACAACCCAAGAGACGACTGTACACATGGACGTCACCAGACGGACAACACAGAAATCAGATTGACTATGTGCTCTGCAGCCAAAGATGGAGAAGCTCTATACAGTCAGTAAAAACTGGACCAGGAACTGACTGTGGCTCAGACCATGAGCTTCTTGTTGCAAAATTTAGGCTTAAATTGAAGAAAGTAGGGAAAAGCACTAGGCCACTCAGGTATGACCTAAATCATATCCCTGATGAATTTTCAGTAGAGGTGACAAATAGTTTTAAAGAATTAGATCTGATAGACAGAATAACTGAAGAACTATGGACGGAGGTTCGCAACATTATACAAGAGGTAGCAACTAAAGCCATCCCAAAGAAAAAGAAATGCAAGAAAGCAAAATGACTGTCTGAGGAAGCTTTGCAAACAGATGAGGAAAGAAGGGAAGTGAAAGGCAAGTGAGAAAGAGAAAGATACACCCAACTGAATGCAGAATTCTAGAGAATAGCTAGCAGAGATAAGAATGTCTTCTTAAATGAACAGTGCAAAGAAATAGAAGAAAACAATAGAATAGGGAGGACCAGAGATCTCTTCAAGAAAATTGAGGATATGAAGGGAACATTTCATGCAAAGATGGGCATGATAAAGGACCAAAAAGGCAGGGACCTAACAGAGGTGGAAGAGATTAAGAAGAGGTGGCAAGATTACACAGAAGAACTATACAAGAAAGAGCTTAACGTCCCTGATAACCACGATGGGGTGGTCACTGACCTCAAGCCAGACATCCTGGAATGTGAAGTCAAATGGGCCTTAGGAAATCTGAGCAACAACAAAGCTAGTGGAGGTGACAGCATTCCAGCTGAGCTATTCAAAATCTTAAAAGACGATGCAGTAAAAATGCTACACTCAATATGCCAGCAAATATGGAAAATTCAACAGTGGCCACAGGATTGGAAAAGGTCAGTTTACATTCCAGTTCCAAAGAAGGGCAATGCCAAAGAATGTTCAAACTACCGCACAATTGCACTCATTTCACATGCTAGCAAAGTTATGCTCAAAATCCTACAAGCTAGGCTCCAGCAGTATGTGGACTGAGAACTACCAGAAGTACAGGCAGGATTTCAAAGAGGGAGAGGAACTAGAGATCAAATTTCCAACATATGCTGGATCATGGAGAAAGCTAGGGAGTTCCAGAAAAATATCCACTTCTGCTTCATTGTCTATGCTAAAGCCTTTGGTTGTGTGGATCACAACCAATTGTGGCAAGTTCTTAAAGAGATGGGAATACCAGACCATCTTATTTGTCTCTTGAGAAACCTATATGCAGGCCAAGAAGCAACAGTGAGAGCTGGACATGGAACCACTGATTGATTCAAAATTGGGAAAGGAGTTCGGCAAGGCTGTATACTGTCGCCCTGCCTATTTAACTTATATGCAGAGCACATCATGAGAAAGGCAGGGCTGGATGAATTACCAGTTGAAATTAAGATTGCCGGGAGAAATATCAACAACATCAGATATGCATATGATACCACTCTCATGGCAGAAAGTGAAGATGAACTAAAGAGCCTCTTGATGTGGGTGAAGGAGGAGAGTGCAAAAGTTGGCTTGAAACTCAACATTAAGAAAACTAAGATCATGGCATCCGGTCCTCTCACTTCCTGGCAAATAGATGGGGAAGAAATGGAGGTAGTGACAGATTTTATTTTCCTGGGCTCCAAGATCACCGCAGACAGGCCTGCAGCCAAGAAATTAAAAGATGCTTGCTAGTGGGCAGGAAAGCTATGGCAAATCTAGACAGCATACTAAAAAGCAGAGACATCACCCTGCCAACAAAAAATGCGTATAGTCAAGGGTATGGTTTTCCCAGCTGCAATGTATGGCTGTGAAATCTGGACCATAAGGAAGGCTGAGCACCAAAGGATTGAGGCCTTTGAATTGTGGTGCTGGAGGAGACTCCTGTGAGTACCTTGGACCGCAAGGCGATCAAACCGGTCAGTCCTAGAGGAGATCATCCCTGACTGCTCTTTAGAAGGCCACATACTGAAGATGAAACTCAAATACTTTGGCCACCTAATGAGAAGGAAGGACTCTCTGGAGAAGAGCCTAATGCTGGGAACAATAGATGGCAAAAGAAGAAGGGGATGGCAGAGGATGAGGTGGCTAGATGGAGTCACTGAGGCAGTTGATGTGAGCTTAAGTGGACTCCGGGAGATGGTGGAGGAGAGGAAGGCCTGGAGGAATGTTGTTCATGGGGTCGCGATGGGTCGGACACGACTTCGCAACTAACAACAACAACAACCCATTGACCAAAGCATACATAAACATACTTTTGAGAAATGTGTGACTTTTCTCTTGTTTGGCGAGCACATTGTTTTGCTTTGCAGCTATGAATCTGTAATTGCAAACTGCATTCAAGTCCATGGTTGGTGCCAGGGGGAGTAAGTTGGGTGATCCTGCATGAGAATGCAAATCCAAGGCATTTCTCACTCATCCCTCTGTGCAGGATTGCACTGCACCGTTAGTTCTTGGAGGTTTGATGTATTTATGGATCATAATCTTGAACCAACATTAACTACCATTTCCCCCATCTGGAGAAGCACAGACTGTTAATTGTGCTATCTAAAACTAAAAATAGCTCTAGGAAGTGTTCCATCCTCAACCACTCTCTCTTCATCTGTCATTTCTGCACCCGCGCTCTAAATTTGCAAGTAAAACAAAGCACAGCACAGTTGGTCTTTGTATCATGCTGTTTTCTTATCACTCTTGCATTCCATCATTAATATTTTCACATTTAGAAGCAGATTTCATTTTGTAGCTTTATTCATTTAAACGAAAAATGTGCATACTTTGCCCTTCAGAGTTAAAATGACCCAGAGTGCTCTGCAAGAAAAAAGTAAAACGCAATACCACAACAGTAATAATACTACATATCCTAATAAAAATAGCACCACTCAAATCATCAGCAGAAAAGACTGCAGCAGAAAACTAGGCAGAATCTTAACTCCTCCAGAAGTCACACTCCACGCATAAGCATCCGCCCGGCAGATGCCGAGAGATGGAAGACCTGCTAACTGGCAGGTCCCGTTCCAGGGCAACTACGAACATGTGGTCCGAGTGAGGCAAGTCAGCAGCATGTTTTGTTATTCTTTCATTAGGCCGCCCGAAAGGACAACAAAAATACATGACCACTTTTAAGATCTTCAGATATCTTTGTCAGCCAAGTTGTTTGAAGAAGCAGGATATGGAGAGGGTGGAAGAGGGGGAAAAGGCTGAGCTGATGTTGAAATCATGGTGAGCACATGAAGCGGGGGAGAAGTGTTTCTGGAAGAGCCATGGTTTTGGAGCTCTTTTTGTAATTGCTCTTCTAACATCTGGCTTCCAACATGCTCTTCTGAGCAACTCCAGTGCAGAGGATCATGGTCATGGGTTGCTGCTGTTGTTTTTAATATTCAAGCTGAAGAATAACCAATCACTCTTCACATAATGCAACAATATTAAAACAAACTTTCCTTGAATCTGGCAACTAGGATTCACAGTAAAAGTATTAATCGGCATCTATTAAAATGTGTGAGCACTTTTCAATTTAAAGCAACTTTTTGGTTAGATTAAATCTTGGGGTATTCAGAACATTCACAGGAAATGTATTTTACTCTGCTCCTGTATAACAAGTTTGCGATATGCTATGATACCAAAGTGTGGGTGAAAGTAAATATATACTTGAAGATGAGGCAAAGGTGTGGCTTAGAAATATATCATGTAAGTGTGGATCTCGGGGCCTTTTCGGTTGGTGGACACATTTGGAATTTTGAGGGAGTGTCATGGGCATTCTCCCACATGGTTGTCATTCATGGCTTGGCCATTCATAAAATACCTACCATGGTGGGCATGGCCAATCAACAAACCTGATTCCCCAGAAGGCTAATGAGTGAGACTCAAAGCAAAGTAACTTGCTGAACTACCAAAGTATAAAGGAGATGTGGGATTTGAGCTCCAGAAGACAAAATCACCTCTTAACCCCAAATACAGCAGTGGAGGACAGCACTTCTCTTGGCAGCAAGACAACCTCCTTTAAAAAAAAAAGTTCTTATTTTTTAAAAAAAATCTTAAGAAATAAACAACAACCAAAGGAGTGGCTGGAGCCTGGTGTGTGCCAAAAGAGGAAAGGATATTTACTTTTAGGGGAAGCAGAATTGCCTCATATAAACCATTTTATGCTTGCAAAAAATGAGAGAAAATCTTGATTTGCAACTATAGTTATATCTGACTTCAGTTTATTCATTTCTACTAGTCTGGAAGACTTTTTCTGCTGAGGGCAGCATTTCCTAAGGGGTAAGCTATTAGTGGCCACATAACTGGGAGCCGAAGTGAGCAGTGGGCAGAACTAGATGTCCAAACAGGCAGGCCCACTTTCTCTCCCTCACTCCTTCTTCAACACCCAGTGCTCTGCCAGAGGAGGGACAGATCTCTCTTGCTAGGTCAGAAATAACCACAAGTAAATAGTTTTTGAGATTAGGCAGAGGGCCACGTGCAGTCTTAGTACCACAGGAATGGGGTTCATTGCAATGGGATTCAGGCAATAAACAGTCTTATGTAGCAGAAAACATGTACTTTTGTCATTTAGACTCAGTCCATAAAAAGAAAGCTACTTCAAGCAGAAAAAAAAATCCTGTTACTCCCAGCGTTCCCCATCCAGCATGGCTGCCTGGGGGAATGCTGGGTGTTGTAGAACATTTTTCTGTTGGAAAATGCATAGGATCGAGATGAAAGTTAAGTTGGAAATGCTAAAGCCCCACCAACTGGTGTTAGCCCAGGGTACTTCCTGGTGGCCCTGTTAACCTGTGGTTTGCAAGATTCTTCTTTTTCAAATATATGCTTACCAGGGGCCTCCAAAGAAAGTTGGAGACCCTTGATGTGGTATTTAGGAATTGTATCTCTACCCAGGTCCCCTTCATTTGTACTTTGAACCCTGCACGCATAACCCACACCTCTGCATCAATTGCATAAAAGTGTGGGTGGGGGGGGTGTACAAGTGAAACGCGCATCCACCATCTTTCCTGTAGGGTTGCAAGTATGCATCCAAGATGATCCTGCAAAAATCTTTTTTGTGGGGTAGTCTATCATTAAAAAAAATTAAATTAGAATTCTTAATAACACTAAGACATTTGGCATCCAGGAAGGGTGGCAGTAATATGTCCTCACTGAAAAATCTGGGAAAGAGGCAGTCAAGCTTCCTTCCTTCCTCCCTTCCTTCCTTCCTTCATTTTGATGAGTACAAAAAGAAAAGAATGCAAAACATTAAAAGATCTGGCTTTTAAAATACCATACTGAAATGGGTTTCCTTATTACAGCTGTTTTAGGCAAGCTATACCTTCTAGTGATATTATCCAGAATCTTATCTGTTTGGGTTACAGCATTTTCTTACTTCACACATGCTGTCATAACTTCCAGAGTTTGGCAGGCGTTTAAACAAATATTGTTCCTACAGATCCTGCTGGTTTCAGTGTTTCATTTCTTTAATGCTCTTGTTTGTCATTAATGGAATTCAGGCCCATGAAACCAATCAAGAAGGAAGGGAGTGGGGAAAGGAAGCCTTGAAACGCATAAGCAGTGTATTGGAGCTACGCAGTCTTAGCACGAGCATCTGTCTGAATTATGAAGAAAAAAATGGCACAATGCAAAACATGCCTACTCAGAAACAAGCCCTGTGAGTTCAGTGGAACTACCTGCACCCCCCAGAAGTGTATATTGGATTGCTGCCTAAACCTGATGTGATTCAATGCCTTTTCCATGGCATTTGCCTTTGCCATGGTTTGTGTATGCCAGCTAGCTACATCCCAGGGACCTTTGCACCTCCCACAGAGCAGCTCCACCATCCAGATGTTGTTCTCCGCACAAGGTTAGCATACAGGAGGAGCAGTGCTAACTCTGCTTGTGCAGTAGTGTTCTTCACCTTACGAACAATCAATCCCTTCCCTTCCCTTCCCTTCCCTTCCCTTCCCTTCCCTTCCCTTCCCTTCCCGCCCCTGCCCCCCCTCCCTGGCTTATACAAAGCAAATGCAGTACTCAGAACAAAGGTAAAGTTATCCAGGCTGATGGGAGTGGTAGTGAGGACACCCAGTGTGGGAAGGTTATGCTTGTCCATCACAGTATCCTTCCAGTCCTTCTCTCATGGCCTTCTCAGCCCACTTGGCTGTGCCACCTGCTACCTCAGTCCGTGCCTGCTTGACTTGTCTTCCCTTTCCTCATTCCTTGATGTCATCAACCAATTGATTCCCGTCACTGCTGCAACCCCAGTTTAGCAGAACTGCCTAGACCAAAATCAAGGAGTGACGGGGCATGTGTGGGTATCAAAACATGGCACCATTTGCCCATTGGATGGGCTCAGTCTGCAGCAAATACTACACTTGCCTTTCTGAACTGCACAGGGGTGCTCTCCCTGGGTTCCACATAGGCCTTTTGCCTGCTTATGTGGAGGATACAGAGAAAATATACTCCTTTTCGTTGGCATCCATTTCTAAAAGACTGTGTGAATTTCCCAAGCATCTTTTTGTAAAGATGTTGTAAACCATCCAGAGAGTCAATAGACTAAGGGAATAGTTTGTTTGTAATATTTAAATAAAGTGGAGAAAACAGTCTAATAGATGGAACCAGGTGGCTGTTTCTCTCTTTCTTAATGGCTGCTTTGGAACAAGCCACAGCCTTTCTCTCCATGTGATTTACTGGTGCAATTTGAGGCATAGTGTGTATTTCTATAGTAGTACGCTACAGCTGAACCTCTTCCAACCAAAGGGCCCCAAATGCAGTTTTGGCAAAGCACTTGCAGGGGGCACATTCCTGTGTATGCAAGGCTAAAGGCTAAAGGGTTTGGCCCCAAATTTCTAAGATACCTGCATGTTTGGGCTTAAAGCTCTTTAATTCAGAGAGTGAGCTTCCGGAAAGGCATTCTAGCCTTTTAGAATGGGTGGCAGAACAGGCCTTTTGTAAAAGCCAGGAAACTGCCAAGGGCGGCAGGGAGGAATGAGGTAAGGCCAGAGCATGGCCTTCTAGCAATCCACAGAGGGCTGCGGGACTGTGATTCAACAAGCAAGCATTGTCATCGTACAATCTGTACTGTGATGTAGTGGCAAATTTTGCCTTGCGTGAGCTTATGGTGACAGATGCTCTAGCTGCACTCAAAAGGAGGGGCCAGATATGCGGACTGCCATGCTGATCAGCAATTCTAGCAGTTTTCATCTCCAGCAGAGCTGGAGCTGTAGAACCAAAGGGTCTTAATTCCCTATTCAAGACCAGCCACCCTGAAACACTTTCCAGTCCAAGAGGGAACTCCTGGGAAATGCTGCTGGGAACATTGCTTTCTCCCCCAACTATTGTGAGAGTTGCTGCTAAGCTTGGAGGGAACAGGGAATCCTTGGTGGGGGGCGGGGGGGGGCGGGGAGATGACCTCAGCTTGCCTGCTAGTCAAACAGTGTCCATGTTGTGTCTCTGTGAGCCCTGGATCCACTACACCACCAGACTTTGGTGTATAGCATAGTACTGTGATCCTATGTAACGTTTAAAAGGGTTGTGCTGGGAGTGCTTAAACTGATAAGAACACTTGCCTGAGAGACCTTAAGCACTTCAACATTTAACAAACAAATCAATGAATTAGAAAGAAGAAAGTATTTGCACTTTCCTCCAGATAAATATTGAGCAAATACCTCTGCAGTGTGGCACAGGAGTACCATATTTGATCTAAGATATTCATCCCCATTCCAGACCAAACAGTTGCAGCCCAGAGTAATTGTCATGAAAAGAGGGGAACTGTGTTCCAGTATCTTACCCAAACACAGGCTTGTGTTGACCTGGAGATGGGTGAGATTGTGTGCTCTGGTTGCCTAAGAACCACAAACAGTTTATTTGTTCGTGCCCCAGATGTGCTGCCTACAGAAATGGAAAGAAAGAAACAAAGCAGAGGGCCACTACGCTCTTTTGAAAGGATGGGGCCCAGGGTATCTTCTGTGTTGTGTTTTCTCTATGGGAAAGTTGCCCCTGTCAGCAGATGATGAGAAGAACTAGAACAATCAAAGATGAATTGCATGTCCTCTCTTTAGCAACGCTTCCCAGAGCCATGTCCCTGAAGAGTCCCAGACTCGAAGCAGCTGTGTTGATCCACATTGGCCCATAGCAGCTTTCGTCTCCGCCAGGAACAGTCCTTTTGCAAAGCTCTGGGGTCCTAATTTCCTATCCAGAATCCATCTGCCACCCTTTTATGCTGCGGATTGCCCCACAACTCAAAGGCAACAAGGAAACCTGGGAGGGGCAGCAGATGACATCATCAGCCCTGCTGATCCAAACATCCCGGTGCTGCAATCCTCTGAGCCTTGGTGCCACTATAGCACTGCTCCTTGGAAAGAAGGGGAGAGATGGCTGGTGGGGGTGATCCACCCCTGAGTGAGGAAAGCAAGCCAGAACTTCCAAACTTCTGCCACTTGTAGTGGAGTCCCTCCCTTCCTAATGCCACCCCCTCCACTCTCTTCATTAAGAATAGACAACCATCCAGGTGAGAACAGTAAGAGAGGCACAAGCCGATTCAGCAACTACAGAGAGGCGCCACTGGGTCGAGCAGCTCCTTTGCACCTCTCTTGCTGTAGCTGTCGGGCACAGAAAGGTTTATGAAGAATGACCCAGCCCGCCCTGGGAAGAGCAGCAGTGAGGAACACCTGGCTGGCTCGTGCTGGGAGGAGGCCAGGTGCGAGGTCAGGTGTTTCCTCAGTGTGCCTTTCACCTTCCCCGTCCGATAGAGTCGTCTCTACTTGCCTAAGAGAGAGTGGAGAGAACTTGTGTCAGGAATGGAGGAAAACTCATGCATGTAGATGATCTGAGCAGGGAGTGACTCCCTGTACTGACTTAGTCCCGGCCTGAGGCCTGCATTCCTGCTGTTATCTCTGATCTGCAAGGTAGCAAATGGCGGTGGGGATTCCCTGGTGTGCTGCTTCTCCCAGTTGGGAGAGGGCGTGGTATGCAGGGGGAATCCTCATTATTTCCAATCACCTATTGGAAAAAAGCCAAGGGGATCCAAAGGAAGCTCTGCAGGTAGAAAACTTCTGTGGGCCAGATTAACCCCAACCCCGTTATAAAAAATGCAATCCACACCCATCCTTACCCTTGGGGGCCCTTGCTTCCGCCGCCACTTCACTACCTAGGTGTCACGGGTCTGCTCCTCGAAGCACATATTCTGGCATTCTGACATAGGACACCACAAATCAGTGAATTTTGTTTTACTGTACCAAATCCCACTGTAAAAACTGAATGGTGCACTCTTAAATCATATAGCTGATAGCGGTTAGCCCTAGGCTTCATGTCCTGTAATCCTAGATCAGTCCAAGGCTTCTAACTCTAGCCATGCTAGAAATCCATCCAACCCGATTTCTTGATTGCAGTCTGTGTGGCTCAGAATACAGGGTAAGGGGCTTGCAAGGTGCCTGGTAATCCTTCCAGGCAATCCAGGACAAGCGTTCTAGAAAAAGAAACACATCTCCAGGTCTAGACAAATCTACACATGCAGTGGTTTAATCCAGGCTTTAAATATTCATTGGAACCTCAGCGCCACAAGAGTTAAGGGCCATCAAATCCAACAGTCATGACAGGTTCAAAAGTCAGTCCAGGGTAATCCTGCACACGCAGAGATTTGATGACCGTGGCTTCCACCTGGTCTACGTGTGCCACCTCTGAAATCCCCTCGCCATCTCTCCTTTTAGGTTCTCAGAGAGAAGCTGCCAGCTTCCTTCCCCCCAAGGTTGAATCGAGCACCTTGCTTCTACTAGCTTTCCTCTGAGAGCCCTGCCAGAGGAAAGGGCTGATTCTGACTTTTCACAGACTGAGCTGGCCCAAACCCTTCCTGACCACTTCCGATCAGATTCCAGCTGTAACCTATGGGGCCTACTCTAGTGTTGGAGCAGTTGGCAGCACCTTCCTGACTGATTGTCGGCATAAGTCTTCTCCTGGCAAATACAGGGGAAAAAACAGCATTCTTGCATTTGCACCCTGTCATTCGTTTCTCTTCCTCATTGGCCAGGAAAGAAGCAAATGGTCAGCCGCCATACTCTTTCTGTTGCCATGCTCTCTCTGGGAAGCGTTGTCTCCCCTTGCTGTTGTGGGATTATAGCAATTGCACTGATGTCTATACCCCTTCACCCAGCACAGTTAATTAAAATTATTTGGTGGGCTGATTTATTGCAGGATATGTGCAGACCTGAAATAAGGTATGCCTTGAAGTAAATACGACACTACGTCCAGGAGCAATCACTAGCAGGAAAACATATGGCAATACTTCCATTGTACAAGGTCGGTACTAAACCGGCTACAAGCCCTCCTGTCAGGATCTAGCCTAAACATAGAACAAATATATAATTTATTCCCTTAGTGCCAATTCTGTGTGATGCAAGATACCGTAACTACTCCACAGGCAAAAATCAAGGGAAGGGGGAATAAAGCAGGAATGTTTTGCAGGACTACAGGAGGTAGGAAAGGGTTAAAAGCCTCCTCCCACCTATCTCCAGAGAACTGTCAACCTGCCCCATCCCTGCAGTGGTTGAACATTAAATCATACAAGGTGCAGTTCATGCCGTATCTAATTTTGCCCTTTGATATACAGATAGGAAGAATGTTACCAGTGCAGGAAAGCCACAAAATCTCCCAAGCTTGAGCGCACTAGATGAAGCAAATTCCCTCCAGAATTTATTATTCAGGGGCAGGGGATGGGTGTCTAAGATTCACATATCAGAACCTGCAATAATGTGTGTTTCCTTCTTTCTTAAAGTTTTATAGGATACAGCCAATGGTGGTAATTTAACTTTCCTGTGGTGAAATGCAGCCCAACACCTTCCCCACCCTGTTCTACCTTTCTGTATGATGGGCCCTGCAGAAAACTATAACAGTGACAAGCAATCCCATGCTCTCAAAATGTTTTGAAGTAAAACTCTCATAATCCCTCACTGTAGGTTCTCCTGTCTGAGACTTATGGCAGGCGTGGGGTGGGGGGGCCTGCCTCTGGCTTACAACAATGAAAGAAGCGGTTTTGTAAAGCCAATGCAGCCACAAAAGCTCCTAAAACACAAAACCCAGCACATGTGCAAGTCAAGCAGTGAGAAGGAATGAGCAAGGGTTCTGACCTCACTCTCAAAGGATTAATGCTTTAGTGGTAATAGATTTAGTGGAGGCAATAAAAGGGCAATACATTATAAATTAGGTGGGTATTATCCCTATTTTCTCTTTGTGTGTGTGTATTCATATCTTCACATTACTGGAATGCCACTTGGATTTTCTGTTCTGGGGACTGATCGGTCTTAGGCTGTCTGCAAGCACTAATGGACAGTTAGGGAAGTAATACAGAGCTGGGCAACTTGTGGCTTTCCGGTTGTTGTGAGACTGCAATTCCCATCAGCCTTGCCAGCCCAGCCAATGATGAGGTGAGAGGTGAGCTGCAGTTCAGCCACACCTGTAGGACCAGCAGCTGCCCAGGTCTGTTTTAGTACTTGCTCACACTGGTCTGCGAGATCATTTCTGCTCCAAGAACGGATATGTGAATAATATGAACAGGAAAGGTGAAGTACACAGAACCCCTTCTCTTTGTTTTTTTCTTTATCAAGATGCTGAAGTTAGAAGAACCTGATTGCATCTGGATTAATAACTGATACAAAATAACTTTGCACTCCTCAAGCAAACACACACACACACACACACTTCTGAAAGGAAACACCTGCTAAAGGCCTGACTCTATTTTTAGCCTGAAGCAAACATGAGGAGATTGCTCATATCCAACCTGAAGCTGACCAGGTTCTCCTGAAGCAAGCTAGACTCTTCTGCACTTCTCAGATGTTCACAGAATACAACTTTCTTTCACTAACTCCACATAATTCCATTCTAGGCTGAGACCCTGTAAATCATATTTATTCACTTGTAATAGGTATTTCGGCACATGAATTGGATGCCCATGTAGCTGTTTGTCTTCAATTAGTACTTCCAGTAGCACAGGTGCCCCTGAAACTGTAAAAGCTGCAGGACCAAACCTGGATTCTAACAACTGTTTCAATTGCTTATGTTGCCATGCAGCTGTAGTTGGCAATTTACATTTAGCACTTAAAGCCAAAAAGGAAAAAAAGGGAGGAGGAGGAGGGGTAGTGGCTGCACACCATTAGGACCAACAAAATGATGCACAGTAAATATCAGCCTGTCCATCCAAGTCTGCCAAACACACATTTTCTTGCCATTTTGTCAAAGGACAAACGATGTAAAAGTATGCTCATTCATTGCCACAGCTGGAGGAGGCACATTTTCTGTTATGGTATGATGAAAGTCCAGTGTAGTCCACTTCGAAAGAGGATCCAGAAATGAAGGTTCCAAAATTGGCCAGAGAGAACAATCTAATCTAAGTGGAAATTGAATGCAAGTCAACAAATAGACCCAATGATATAACTTCACATTGGGAAGACCAAATCCACCCTCTTTAATCAAAAGTTGAATTATTTTCAAAGATATTCACAGTGGAGTGTACCCCTATAAAATTGTATAAAACAAAACATTAAGTTTCTGGAAATACTTGCTAGGTATAAATAAAGAAATACCATCTAAACCAAAAACAATTGAAGGTATTACATTCATTTTAAGTATATTTATTATAAATTATGTTAACTTTATATAAGCGCATCTGTCAATAACCCTTGAGATCTCCTTAATCAACTTATTCAAACTTAACTTAATCTTTTGTAATACATTCTTTGGGACAAGGACTCCCAAGTAAATAATAAACTCAGCACAAAGTTTGTATCGCCAATTAGTTATCACTCTAGGGATTGTATTATCCCCAGCAGATGTAAGTTCTGACTTTTATCAGTTAATAGAATAACCAGATAAATGTCCGAATCAGTAATTATCTGCATCAAAGCTAGAACAAGCGACTGGAGTTCTGAAATAAATAATAGAAGCTCATTAGCATCAAGAATACATTTATATTCTAATACATCATACACAATTTCATAAATACTAGGATTTTATCAAATAGCTTCAAAATAGGATTTTATCAAAGTGCTTCAAACATAAATCAAATATCAATGGAGAAAAAGCACATCTCTGTCTAGAAGTTCTCACAAATCAAAAGAAAATGCAGACAAGAATCCATTAGTCCTAACTCTGGCTTCAGGAGTTTCATATACAGTTTTAACCCATTTCTGAATTTGTGGAAGAAAACAATTTTTTCCAATGTGACAAAGATAAATTTCTAACAAAGGAAGGCCTGTTATTGAAGGCCTTCTCTGCACCCAAACAGATAATGGGAGCTGTGTCTGTTCCACCTTGTTTCAGATCCACAGTGAATCTTACCAGCCCCCTGCTTCATTTTAATGAGTCCAGTCTGATCCAGTTGTAGTAACATCCTAACAACTCTTTGTAACCAGTCAAAACTGCAGTTAATATTTTAATATCAATGTTAATCCATTTAATAGGGTGATGATTAGCTATCTAGCTGGTTTAGGAATTAATGTGATATAGGCATCATTGAGAGCTGACAAAAGAGATCCCATTTCAGATATAAAAGGTAAAGGTAAAGGTAAAGGTTTCCCCTTGACATTAAGTCCAGTCATGCCTGACTCTAGGGGGCGGTGCTCATCTCCGTTTCCTGGCCAAGGGAGCCAGCGTTTGTCCGCAGACAGTCTCCGTGGTCATGTGGCTGGCATGACTAAACACCGAAGTGCACGGAACGCTGTTACCTGCCCACCAAAGTGGTACCTTTTTATCTACTTGCATTTGCATGCTTTCGAACTGCAAGGTTGGCAGGAGCTGGGACGGAGCAACGGGCACTCACCTCGTTGTGCAGATTCGAACCGGCAACCTTTCAATCAACCAGCCCAGCAGCACAGAGGTTTAAACCACTGCGCCACCTGCAGACCCTATTTCAGATATACAATGATGCAAATGATAAAGCTTGAGAACTAGAAAGCTACAACATCATCTTGACCAGGTGCTTTCCATGTTTTCAAGCTAATGATCGCGTTTGTAATTTTCTCAGTCCGCAAGGGCAATTGCTTTTGTAACATTTACACAGGAAAGTTAATCTGAGCAATGGCGGGGGGGGGGGGGATTGATGTCCTGCTCCAATTTTTTTACAGCCACTGCTATACAATTTTGAATAAAAAAATTAAAATTGACATGTCTTCAAGATGAGGGAGTATCTTGCCACTTTTGTCTTTAATTGCCAAAACAGTATTTGATGTTTTAGTTACCAAAAGCGATTTGCCAATATCTTACAGGACCATTCATTCTCCTCCCAATAACTCTGTCTAAACCAAGCTTGCACAATTTTTACCTGCTGTGGAAAAACATCCAACTCATATTTAATATGCAGCACCTCCTGACACGCCTCTTAGATTTACACCTTAACATAGTGAGATTTAAAAGTGTCAGAGAAGCCAAGAGTAATACTGCCAGGAAGCCAGATTCTCTCTCTGGGCTAGTCTTCTAGCAGGTCACCCAAAGCAGAACGTTCAAAGTGGAGGCACCAGATTAAGAGGCATCTACCCTCTACAGGATGGATGCCTCAATCCATGGGTGTGAAGAATGGCTGTTCCTAATCGTGATGGAACAGAGAAGCTCTTGAAGGGCAGCTATTGGACAGGAGCAGTAGCTGTAGGCAATGCTGGGGAAGGAACTTTCACAGACAACAGCAGAGTCACTCAAGTGAACTCTGGTTAGTACTGTGTAGAAGGCAGCAATGTAAATGGTGGCACCCTGACTATGGAATTCGCTCCCCAGGGAGGTTCACCTGGCACCGTCGCTCTATTCCTTTGGGTGCCAGGAAAAGACCTTTTTGTTTTCCCAGTATTTTAATAATCTGTTTTTATTCTTGTTTTTATTCCTATGGTAGATGGCGTGTACTGTTGTTGTTGTTGTTGTTGTTGTCGTCGTCGTCGTCGTTGTCATTGTTATGAGTTCTGGTTTTTTTGGTTCACTCTCTGTAAGCCTCCCAGTGACTTTTTTAGTAATTGGGATGTCATACAAAAACCATAAATGAATAAACAAACAAACAAACCACTTCTGAACTTTCTTACTTTGAAAATCCTATGATGAAGCAAGCCAAAATTAAACAAGCATTAGTGCCAGAAGATAAAAACCGAGGTTAGATAGCACTCAACTTGTTACTGGGAAAGATCAAGGGACAGGTACAAACAGTACTGTTGCCAATGATGCAACTAGCTCAAAGCTGAAAGGAAGTTTAGTGGCTGACACGTACAGAGGGGAAAGGAAAGTTCATTGCTTCAGGAAACATACAATTGGAACAAGGAACCTGAGAAGTAGGAATCAAGGCAAACTGGAAACTGGAAAGCAAGAAATGGAATGGTTGAACATACAGTATTTGGTGTGAGTGAACTCAAGTGGACTGGAATGGGACATTTTCAGGCAAACACAGTGTTTTACCACAGAAATGAGGCAAACATTTGGCTGTAATACTGAGGGAATGGAGTGGCTTTAATACTGAGTGAAGATGTAGCACAGGCAGTAAGAGACTATGTATAAAGCAAAGTCTGACTGAATCACATAAATCAGAATTCTTGGGAAACTATTGATATAACCCTCATTCAAGTCTATGTGCCAACAACTGATGCTGAAGAAGAAGAAACTGAAAACATATACAGTTATTCAAGAGGAAATTGGTAACACACCAAAGTAAGACACACAAAAATAAGAAACAAGGCATAATCTAGTGTTGTGGGAAATGTTGGCTTAGGGCTCAGAAACCAAGTAGGAACATGACTCAGAAAATTATGTGAGGCTAAAATCTGTTTATTAGAAATACATACCTCAAGCAACCAATCAGCTGACTGCACACATGGACATCACTAGGCCGATATGGTAATCAAATAAACTATATAAGTGGAAGTAGCAGATTGAGAAATTGTATTCTTGCTGCCGAAAAAAGACTAGGAACAGATTATTTATTTATTTAAAAATATTTATATGCCACCTATTTCACCCATGGCTTCTCTAGGCGGCTAACATCAAACAATTAAAACAGATGATAAAACAATGGCATAAGTTAATATAAATATAAAGCCTAATAAAATTACATTAAATTAATACAAGTGGAGGGTTAGATAGCAACTCATAGATATTAAAATGTCTTTTAAAGAGGTAGGTCTTTGCCTGGAGCCAAAAAGAGTATAAAGAAGGCGTCAGGTGAATCTCCTTGGGGAGCGCATTCCAAACGTAGGAAGCAGCTGCAGAAAAGGTGCTCCTCCTAGCAGCCACCCCTACTGCTTCCTTAAGGGATAACTCATGTAAGAGGGCCCCAAGCATTGATCTTAAAGACTGGGTATGCATAGATGGATGCAGTAGCTATGAAATATTAACATCAACATTCAGAATAATTCAGAAAAACATCACTGATGGAAGCATAGTGCCAAAGCACAACTTAGATAACATTCTTCAGGAATTTAAATTTCACATAAAGAACAAATTTGCATTATTGAACTCAGTTGACTGTGAACCAGAAAAACTGTGGTGCGAAACTAGAGTCAGCAATAAGGAAGAATACAAAAAGCCAATTCATGTAGCAGGAAGAAAGAAAAGGCCTATAGATGACAGAAGAAACACAATAGCTAAGGACAGGTGAGAAGCAGAAAGGAAAATGAGGCAGAAATATGGTCAGAATCCTGAATGCCGTTTTCAGTGATTATCATATAGAGACAAAAAGAATCATTACAACAACCAAGAGGAGCAGGAGGAGGAGGACAAAAGAGGAGAACAAGATGCCGCTTCCAGAAGATCCAAGGAGTCAAAGGAAAATTCAGACCTGGAGTAGGAATGCTGAAAGATCAAGAGGGAATCATATTATCTTACCAGAAGAAAATAAAGAGGAGGTAGACCAATAAATGGAAGCACTATATAGAAGGGATACAAAGATGACAGACTCCTTTGAATAGGAATCCTATGAGGAAATGCCCCACTATTAGAAGGCAAAGTAAAAGCTTCTTTGAAAAAACATGGAAGGAAAAAAGTACCCAGGGTAGATAAAGTACCAATAGAACTATTCCACATTGCAGAGACTGAAACCGTTGAACTTCTAACAAAAATATGCCAACCAATGTGGAAAACAAAGCAATAGTCCACGCACTAGGAATTTTCAATATACATTCCAAACACCAAGCAAGGAGATGCTGAGGAGCGCAGCAACTATAGGACTACTTTCCCATGCAAGCAAAGGGATGCTCAAGGTATTGCAACAATTTTTTTTTACCATATATGAAGCAAGAAGTGCCTGACGAGCAAGCTGGATTTCAAATGGGAAAAGGCACTTGTGATCATATCTCAAATATACCTTGGCCACTGGAACACACCAAAGAATTTCAAAAGAAAATCAGTCTGTACTTTACACACTGTATTCCATGTACCAATATTCTCCATAGCCTGTATTAACTCGTGTCTGTGATACAGATTACACATCAGTTCAATCAAGCATTGAGACACACCCATTTCTTTCAGGACCATCCATAGCTTTTTGTGTTCCACACAAAGGCTTTGTGGTAGTCTATAAAGCACAGACAAACATAGAACGAGCTTTTCCGTTCACTTGCACCAAGCATTTGAGTGTTTCGCCATTCCATTCCTTGCTTTATGGCTTTCAGTTTGCCTTGACCCATATCTTTCTACATTCCATGCTCCAAATGTATGTTTGTGCAGCATCAGAACTTCCTTCTATTCATGTCAGTCGCTAGGACTCCAAGCACCACCCCAGCACCTCGTTTTCCACACTGCCTGGTACTGGAGCTGCTTTTGTTCTCCCTTTTCCCCCTACCTTTGCTCCCAGCTTGGCTAGGGGACAAGTGAAGGTTGCATACACCTCTCCCCATCTTCATGCTTGCGTCCCCTTGGCAATGCACTTCTATCTCTTCTCCCACATCCTGTGTCCCCACATTTCTAGCAGTTGTCCTATCTATTTTTCCTTCCACTTTAGTCACAAGTCTGAACTAGATCTTTTCCACACCTTCTCCCTCCCAAAGTTTTTCTCACCCCTGGAATCACAGGTTAGCCTGGATATCATTTTTCCAGTCATCTGACTACTAACCAAAAACCTTTCCTACCCTTTCCTACCACAATATACTGGTAAAGTTCTCCAGTTGTAATCAGTTGTTCTCCTATCAAAAGTATGATTTACTTTGAAAGAGAAACACAGGCAGTTTTTGCAATTCAGATTGCAAAAGAAAAAAGCACACCACATTTAATGTTTTTCCTTATTGTCTAACAGAAAGGCTGCTGTGACTATTCTGTGGCCTCAGAATTGTGCTCCTCATCTGCATGCTCCCTTGTTTTTGTAAGGGAACGTTCCTACAGGGGAATTCAGCGTCATTCTTGTTTTTCCTGTTTGATAACTGCTCAAGTGCAACTCCTTATAAGTTACTCTCCTTATAACTACTCAAGAACTACTCCTTGTAAGAGGACAAAGCCTGTCAAAGCAAAGCAAATAATGGCATGTGTGTTGCTAGGCAGAAACTGGGGACAGAGATCGGATGACCGGTGTGGCTTCTTGTTTTCCACTCTTGCAATGGGATTTTGTAGGAGTCTTGAACCAGCAACGAGGAAACAATTCTCCCTGGTGTGGGTGGCACAATAAACAATTGTGGGTTGAACAAACCCTACCAGAAACCCGTGGTTCTTACATGGTTGTTGCAGACAAAGTTAACAATTGTTGATAACCATGACTGGATTCAGAGAAAGTAACAAACAATCAACAATAATAATCAAGACCGTTTGTTGTATCAGGTGAACACAGTCTATATGTTCTCCTTGAATGCCCAGCATGTGGTAATCAAAATAACTTCACAGCCCAAAGGCTGTCCAAATACACAAAATACCTTTGTCTGTCATCAGGAAGGCAATATGAATTGAGCTTATCTTGCCTTCCTGGGCAGGGCATTCCAGAGCCAGAGAATAGATACTGAAAAGTTCCTGAATTTCATTCCTCTCAGTAGAAACATGCCATGGGGGGGGGGGGGGGGCAAGATTAAGCTCTCTATAAGAATAGTTTAAAAAAGGGAAAGGTTCTCCCCTCTTTTCATTTCCTTGCAAAGAACCTCTGGGTTGCTCTTTAGCTTACTCAACAAGCCATCCATGGTTGTGGGAATGGGCCACAGAGGAAATGCACCAAACCTCCTCCAGCATACTTTCTGACTCCCATGTTTGCTCACAATTTGCTGGCCACTCTAGGGAATGCTCCCATGCCACCTTTCCAGAATACCGAAATTCATACTGCAATGCACCTCCCTGAATGAAGATGTATTTGGGTACAAGAAAGATATAACTGGGTACAAGAATGCAAAAGATCTTGTGGTTCCCATGGAGCTCTTTGATTCTGATAAGTTTGCCAGGCCTCCTGTCTATCTGGCAATGCTGATCCTGAGAATTTGCCTGTGATACGAAGCACTCGCCACGCTTTCTGCCCCATGTGCTCAGTGCATGACCGCACATAGGTACGCTACTAAACTGGAAGACAGCAAAGAAGGATTGCAGCTGCTGTAAGCCATTTGTGGCCAATTTGCATTGTCAAATTTTGCCATTAGAGGGTGGTGACTTTTTTCCAGGTCCCTGCAGCACTAAGTTTCCTGAAGAGCTCTTTTGCAGACTCTGGGACAAAAGTTCTTGCCCGGCGTGCATCACCTGCTGGGTGAAGGCATCCACACTCTCCACAGGTCTCCTAAGCCTGGAGAGAACAAGAGCAGGGACTGGGACATCTTATTGTTCAGGTGGCTGGACGTTAATGTCGGGCTTTGTCTTGCTTTGTTAATACTTTGTGGATGACTGAAGACTTGGTTTGTTAGCCTTCCACGGTTAACCAGGTGTCCTCTGGATGTGCTGGACTCCCCCACTGGGATGCATCTGGAGGGTACCAGGTTGTGCAAGGCCGGCCGAGTGTCATGCAATTTGTTCCTTGTGACCTAGAGGAAGTTTTATCAGATAAATGAGATCTGCAAGCTATTTCCTTCATTTAGAAATTGCTCAGAGAGAAAGAAGGATTGCGATGTTTCTCACAAAGATTCCTGTTCTGAAATGCTTTATATAAACCTTGAGACTTCTTCTGCCCCTCCCCATTAGAGCTCTTAACCGTTAATCCAGCGTGCCCCAAGCTTTCTTTCCACAGGGAAAGAGAAAACAGAGTGAGGCTAGCATTGTGTGCACTTGAAAGTCACAGCATGGTCTTTGTTGACCTGGCCCTCTCTCAGATACATTGGCCCACAATTGATAGCCATTCTGGCTGGGTCGCTGTAGATGGGCACTTGCCAACATAACCACAGAGGTCCACTGGCCCAAGTCCTGTGGATTTGCTCCCCCTCTTTGCCACTGCAGCCTGCTTGCTCTCCTGCCCCCCATTCTGGCCCAGACGAGGGTGCTGGTTGTGAGATGGAGGAGCAGGAGACGCCTCTCCTGCCAACTTTGCCCCCAGGCTCCCTGCCTGTCCAGCAAGCAAGGGGTGGTGATGATAGGAAAGGGAATACAGAGCTGGAACTGGCCGGGGCTGATGGGAATTGCAGCCCAACATACCTGCAGAGTCCCAGGCTGGGGAGGCTGGTCTGAGGGGCTGACTTGATGCAGCCTCGCTGAAGTAGAGCAGGGCTCAGGCGGTCTGTGCCAGGACAGGAGACTGCCTGGCAGAGCTCCATGTTGAATCCCACGACGGGAGGAGGTGGACACTAAACCAATGATTTGTGTACTAAGCGAGCCAATAACCACTCAGGGGTCTGACATGCTTCAGTTGAAAGTATATTTTCTCTTTTTGCAAGCTAAACTTTCCCCACTTTCTGCCCCTTCTTCTGGTGCTGCTTTCTCCACTTCGCTGGCAGCTGCTGATCCCACACTGAGGCCTTCGCTATCAGCTCTCTCTGAAGCTCTTTAAACGCGCTGCTGCTGCTGCAGTTACAGCGGCCAGGAGATGCCCTGCTCCTAGTTGCTAAAACTTCCTGTTTTAAAAATGGTATCATTTCATTATGTTATTTGTCCTTATGAAATTGTTTTGAGTGGCCTCCTGCATGGATAGAGTTACAAAAGGACTGCCATGGTCAACAAGGCTGGTCATAAAATGCACACTTCAAAAATACCTTTCACTCTATTCCTGAGCTATGAAACTATAAAACTCTCTCTGTGTGTATCTGTTTGGAGAGCGAGAGATTAAACAAAGGTTTGGTATAAAATAAGTCTGTTAAGTAGAGATCCCTGGCCTTTTTGGGTTGGCTGGCACATTTGAAGCTTTGAGAGAGTGTTGCACAAAATGGCTGCCATGGCGTGGGCTCTTCAGGGAAAGGAATGGCTGGTCACAAAAACATTCACTTTCCGGAAGTTAAACCAGTAAGACTAACAGGAAAGTAACTTGCCCAGGTGCCAAAATACAAAGCAGAGGCCAGATTTGAGCTTCAAAACACAAAACCACTCTTTTAAATGAAATAAAAATAGTGGTGGAAGGCAGCACTTCTCCTTGTAGCAAGCTAGCCTTCCAGTTCCTTTTTTATTACAAAAAATCCCAAATCAAAGAAAGCTTAAGAGGGCCAGGAAATCAAGAGAGGTCTCTATGAACATTATGTTGAAGCCTCAGAACATTCGTGTTCAGCATGGAACAAAAATGCAAATAACTCCTCCATTTAGGGAACTCCTGAAACTGTTCACTGCTTGGAGCAGAGTGTATGCCCTTTAGCAATACAGAAATAAGATCTAATTTACAAATTGTAACAAAGTACAACATTATATTTTGAATATATTTGGAGCACATTGAGTGTTCTAAAGATGACATAAATGCTAAGTATAATTATCAATCAGCTAAATGGGAGGTGCAGTAGAAATGCCTAGTAGATACACCTAAATTCAAGAAAAATAAAATTCAGTGTGCTTTATGAAATTGGCTCTCTGCATCTTCTGCTCTCGTGGACCTCTGCTTTGTTCTGAGTGGATGCCACAGGATTTGTGCTCTGACCTTTTCTGCATGTATCTCACTGTTTCGTAATGGCCTTATGTATAATCAATGCCATTTTCTAGCGCCAGGGGAAGCCAGACCAAGGCCTCCCAGATATCAGTTTGGGTATAATAATTTATTTCTCAGAAGGCTACAGGCCATTAATAGCAGGAACGCATCTCAGAATGTTTTTCCAGTCAGCCATTTCTCAGCTACTGTGTCAATGACAGCTAGTTAATTATTAAAGTGAATTTGCATCACTTCGGGGGAAAAACACATAACAAGATTGTACTTATGGAGTACCTTTTTCTGTTTTATGAAAATGAGTTTCTATTTGCATACTATCTTTAGTTTCTCATACAGTCAAATGTTTTGTTTGGTGTAGAATTAAGCCTCTCCCTTTCCCTTTTGTGTGTATTCATATGAAGTGCTAGCTTTAACTATGTTAGGTAAACAGAATGACAGGGTTCCAACAACACAATAATCCACATTCAAAGGTTGAGTATGGGTGGAGTGTAGGTTGTTTCTGAACCATGGGTTGTTGTTAGAAAGTTGTCTGAACCCAGCCAAGGTAAGAAGTCTTACTGAACAATCCACAGTTCACAATTCAACAACAAACTATGGGTTCTCTTCATGATTTGTACATGGTTAGCAAATCATGGCTGGTTAGCCCATGTGGGTTCAGATTACACGAAACCAGTGGTTCAATAACAACCCAAATTCAAGCGACAGTCACCCCTTGGCTGTAGGTTATCATGTTGTCTGCACCTGGTCTGTTATTGTTACTTTAGTCTGCATCCCATGCACATTTTCTTGGGAGTATACGCCACTGAACACTGTGGGAATTCTGAGTAAATCTGCATAAAATTGCATTGCATGCAAGCTGTAGAGTTCATTCTTTTTATTGCAGGGGGTGGCTAATGGGTTGTTTACAACCAGAGATACATTTCTAGAAACTGGGACTCAGAGGCAGTGGTCAAGGGTGCTACTTTATTTATTTGTGTACAATAAACCAAGAAAATGGGATTTATTAAAATGTACCATAATCCCACTAGGGTATGGCTGTATGGTTCCAATATCTTGGCAGACAAGTTTCCAGGATTTTACAAGATGTCTACTTCTAGAGCTTTGTGCTTCCACAGTATTGCATACATAATAAAACATACCATATTTTGCAAGGTTATGTCAGAAGAAGTGATGCCATAATGACTTTACAGGCAGTAATTAGGTGATGTGTCTTCAATGGTAACAGGATCAGGCATGGGAAAATTGCTGTGACACATAGTCTGTTACTGCAATTTTTCTTTCAAAGTGGGTTGGATGCTTTTGAAGTAGAAAAGCACACGCTCTCTGAATTTCTGTAGAAGAGCCCTTCTTCTTTAAGAAATAACAAGTTAATTTTCACTTTCTCATTTGCTAGACACTATAAGACACTAGAGAAATGACCAGAAATGTCCCTCTAGGTAAAATGCATGGCAGAAGGTCCAAGCAGCTACAGAGATCACCACCTGAGACGGGGCCACAGGATTGTGCCTTCAGGTAGCTGACAAAACATCCAGGAACACGCAATTAAAATAGAAGTGTGTGTGTGTTTTCTCTCCTAAATTTTGAGACTACCCAGTCCCAGTAGTCCAAATATGCTATTTAGTCCTTAATTAATTTTCTGTCATAAGAAATAAGACTGGGATGTTGGATCCAAGTTTAAGCTGGATCAACTGTGCTGGTAGAAATGATCTACCCACCCTTCTTTCCCAGAACAACCCCTCCAGCCCCCTGAAAAATGCCACATGGAGAATTAGGAGACCGTGCCCAGTGGGGTGAACTGCATGTGTCAGGGGGATCCCAAAAATCAAGTGAAACAGCTTTCCTTTCTCTTGTGAATCACTCTTGCAGAAGGCAGGCCCTGGATGCAACCCCAGAAGAAGCAGCTGGGAAATACTGGCCTGTCATAAATGAGACATGGGCGATTTATTGGGAAAGGACTTGTACTGGAGTTCACAAGAATTCCTTACATGCCACGGTTCACCACATTGCATCCCAAACCTGTGCGTGGTACTCAGCACTAAATCCCACTGCATTCAGTTGCCTCTATAGTATCTAATCTTGTACATGTTTACTCAGTTGCGAGTCCTGCTGTTTACTTCCTAGCAAATGTGTTTTGGATCCTCTCCCAAATCTCAAATAAATGTGCTTGCGTTGAAAGGCTTAACAAGTTAACATTTTGGACCTCTTTGTGTTCCACACGCTGGTTTTACTGGAAAAAATAGGGGAGGGGAATTTAATCAGCCCAAACCAATCTGCTCAGATTTAAATATGGGATTAAAAAAAAAATCCGCAGGGAGGTCTGCATTAAATCAGGTCTCTGTTCATGTTCATTCTTTAGTAATGAAGAATGATTACAGCACATTCTGGACACCACACGTGTCAGCGGCTTTGAGGCTGCACCCCCACACACCCTGGGCACAAGTCGCACTGAGTTTCGCGAGACTTGCTTCTGAACAACCCCTGCAGGATTTCACTGAAGCTGCCAGTGTTTGCAATGGACAGGAAGGAGACGGTATTTCAAAACAATGACTACTTAAAGTTCACTTTAAAGTGTGGGCATTCGTACCTGAAATAGCGACCCTCTTTTTCAGCACAAATGTTGACATGAAGAACAAAATACAACCACAACCCAAAAGATCTGTGCCATGAAGAAGCAGAAGGAGGACTACCTGCCTGTTTTCCAGTTGAGCACCAAGCACCTGGTGATTGTGGGAGTTTTTGCAAAGGTTTATAGATTATGAACTTTAATCCAGCCAGATCTATTTCTTACATTTTTAGCAGATTCATTCAGGCTTAAGTCATGCAAAAATAGTTATCTCTTCCCCATGAACAATGCAGTCCCATACACATCTGCTGAGAAGTATATCCCATTGATTTCAGTGGGGCTTACTCATGAGTAAGCAGGTATAGGATAACATCCCTAGAGCTGCACTAAGTTCAGTGCCCTCTTTGTCCTTTGCAGCACAATGTGCACATATGGAATAATTGTTCCCTTCCCTTTGGTGTCCCTTTGGGGAACACATTTTAGGTGCTTAAAAAATGTCAACATTGACAGAATGCAGTGGAAATATATAGAGCCTTAGGAAAAGCGTTGTGCAAATGTGGAGTCCTGCGGTATTCCTATCATTCATTTGACAAGCTGCATTTTTTCTGACATATCCTTAATTTCATGGAAAATAAAGGTGGATGTCTTCAGCATACTTTCGTTGGCTTTGGCTGCTATAAATCTGACAGCAGGGTAGCATAAATAAAACTGTGGGCCTCTGACAGGAGTTTCCAACCTTTTTGGAGTACTCAGTGAGTACCTTTGGAATTTTGAAAGAGTATTGCAGGCACTCGCACAAAATGACTGCTGTGCAGGACATGGTCAGTCACAAAATGCCCATTTCCTGGAAGGCGAACTGATGAGAACAAAGGAAAAGCACCCTGCAAGTGAGCTGCTTGTACTAGCATTGTATCATGATGGAATTCTCCATTTTAATATACTGCACCAATATGGACCTCAGGCTGTTGAGAACTACTGCAAAATGGGTAGACGTTCTCAAAGCCAACCATCTTAATCTTTTGCTCCTTACTTGTTTCTAGGCCTGTGAGTTGACTTACTTCTTCATTAAGCACTTGGCATGGAAAACAGGGTGGGTTGAAGAGATGGTGGAACTAAGCAGATATCAAAAATCTCATGCGGCACTGTTGGTCAATGCTTCCACCGTGAACTGCAGGGAAAGCCCTCGTTGCTGCAAGAGTCTACTCACATACCAAATGGCTAAGGAAGCTTGTAGTCATGCTGGCTAGGAATGAGAGGAATTGCAGTCCAACGTAACTGCAAGGCACCAGGCTGGGGAAGGCTCCTGGATGGGCACTGGAAGGATGCTGTATGATTCTGAAGGCAGGTCTGTGGTGGTTGAAGCCACCGAACTAACTATCTTTTATAGATCTTCTAAGGCAAGGCATTACACCCACAGCCGTGCCTTTCCTGGGGTGCACCATGCTTGAAGCCAGAGCAGGCAATTAAAACAGCTGACTCCTAAGGCAGACAATGAGTCAGAACAGTTTCTTTAAAACTCTGCACACAAAGATAGCTTTGTGGAAGGCAGAATGTGAGAGGCGTCAGTGGGAGCCATAGCAAATAGTGTGGCCTGTTAGAAAATGCACCGGGGTGAGAATTCGCTATCAGCAGGCGCTGTGCCTGGCCTGTGGTCATTTCGGTAAACATTGCATGCGATTCCTGTGTATAGAGGCGTGTCATTTGCAAACAGTGGGAAGGTGTAGGCTTCATCTAGGGATCCAAGGAAGCCCATTGCATTGCACACAAAGATAGCTTTGTGGAAGGCAGAATGTGAGAGGCGTCAGTGGGAGCCATAGCAAATAGTGTGGCCTGTTAGAAAATGCACCGGGGTGAGAATTCGCTATCAGCAGGCGCTGTGCCTGGCCTGTGGTCATTTCGGTAAACATTGCATGCGATTCCTGTGTATAGAGGCGTGTCATTTGCAAACAGTGGGAAGGTGTAGGCTTCATCTAGGGATCCAAGGAAGCCCATTGCATAGTTACAGTCCTCTACCCTTTTGAGGCAGGGATACTGTTAGACTCAGAAAGCAGGCGACTCTGTGCTCACCGGCACCTCCCTGAAACGGAATGTCCAACACCTTCTGCTAGTTGCTGTATAGCGGAGTTCCCTAATAAAATGGCTAAATTGCATTTTCGTACTTTCCTTTTCCCTCTAGGATCTTTCCCATGCAGTATTTGCAAAGGGGTGTGTTTACTTTAGCTAGCCCACCTTCAGCACGAGACTAAATTGTTCCCATGTTTGCCACATTCACTCTGACTTTGTCCTTCTTTTATTGTTAGAAGAAATGATTCCAGGAGGAAAGAAGTCTTGTCTCCTGCAGGCATGGCTGAGCCTGGCCCAAGGCAAGGAGCATCCTGCTTTCATTCCCCCCCCCCCCATGGCACCCCAAAACGAACCACCTCCGTCTCTCCTCAGGGGAGGGCCAGTTCTGATAACCGTTTGGCATGGGATGACGGCTTCTGCGCTCAGAACTTCCTGGTCTCGTTTAGCCGCTCAAGAGGCAAATCAGAGCTTGAAGAATGCAGAAAGAGAATAAAGGGGCTGTGGCTAGTTCAGGACTCACCTCTTTTTCATCCTGCAACACAGGATAAATATATGAACCAAGTGTGGGCAACCCTACGCCCTCCAGATGTTTGGGAAGATAACATCTCCCATCAGGCCCAGCCAGCACAATCAGTGGTCAGGGATAACGGGAGTTGTAGTCCAAAGCATCTGGAGAGCATTGAGTTATCCTACCCCTTATTTAAACTATGTGTTTCTTCTGACAAGTTGCATTCAAAGTTCCCTTAAGTACAACAAAGGCTCAGGGGATGTCTCAAGACTCGCAAACATTAAGGAATGCCTAGTCCTACATCAAACTGCCGGACTGTTAAGAATGACTGAGACCCTCGCCTGGGTTCCCTCCACCATTAGAAATGGTGATGACCTGCAGTGGTGCCGCCTCAGTTACACAACTCCTTCCCCAAAGAAGCACACCTGGCCCCCTCTATGCAATGTTTTAGGCATTAACAAAAGCCTTTCTCCTCTCCTAGGCTTCTAGATACCTCATCGCCTTTTTAAAAAACTGGTGTTTTATTGTATAACTCACTCAGGCATGTAAAATGTTGTTAGGGTTTTAAAAAAGTCACCTTGGTGTGTGTTGTATTTTATTATTCTTGATCTGCACTATGAGCTGCCCTGGGATATGGTCAGATTACAAAGAGTGCTATTGAGGTTCTAAATAAATAGAGAGTTAGCAAGAATGTCTGAACTCTGGTGTTCCATATTCCCATGGCTAGGAGAAACTTCTGCTTCTTAACTGTTTAAACAAATCCTGCATTTGAATAATGCCACCTTCTAAAGAAGGAATTGACACAGATATCAGCATGTCCTTCTTAGAGAAATCTCAGCTGGCTCTTTCAGCAGCTGATGGACACAGTCTGAGTTAGCCAAGAGGCTGGGAAAAGGTACAGATGGAAGAGATCCAACTGCAGCTCAAGCAAACAACAAAAACGTGCGTCATTTGTCTTTGAGACTCATTCTACAAACAATACCTGGCCAGTGGGGGAAGAAAAAGACTGCAGGACTGCAGTGGTTTGTCTTAATAATAACAAGCTGATGATTGTCTACATGTTTGCATGGTATTGGCACCTGCTGTTCATTTATTATTGCAGAAAGAGGACAGACTAGGCCAGTTCCTAGCAAACTGATGGCAGATTAGGCCAGATGATGGACTAGGACCAATGAGACATTCTAGCGACAGAAGAGGTCATGAGTGACGGACTAAGTCAGTTCTCAGCACACTAATAAGCAGCCCAACATCTTCAGTGGGAATTGCTTTGCAGCAGACATTCACTCTGGCTGCGGTGGGCTTGCTTTTGTTTTACCAAGAACAGAACTTCAGTCTGTTCTAGAGCAAGAACGTCTCTGAACCATGGAATATCAGTGATCCTTTGATTCATTGAGGAGGACCATGTAGGATCAGTGATACCCCCTCTGAAGATGCTACAAAAGAAGGAAAAGGATTTAGAAATTCCGTGACAAGGATGTACAATAGGCCTGCAGCCAAAAGTCTAACATTTCAATCAAGAGCTGGCTCAAAAGGGTCTCTCTGCCTCAGCTGGCATCCCATTTGAAAAGGAAGGCACAATAGCACTACTACCAGGGGAAGCAGGTGGCTCCTAAGTCAGTGGGGTTCCTCATCCATTTCAGCTTTCCTTTTGAACTTTACTGGAATCCTCATGCTCCATGGTGGTGCATCTATTTTGGGGTTGGAGCTCAGCACAGAGGTTAGCTCCTCTGTAGCTCAAAAGAAAGGCTGCAATGATTGGGGAGCCCTCACAGACATAAGAGGTACCAGTGGTTAGAGTTCAGGGTTGGAGAATTAGAGTTGAAAATGTACCATCATCAGCTTTGCACGAGGTACCTGCTGTTGCTTCATATTGCTTCCGCTTACAGGTGGGAGATTCCTCTCCCCTCTCTAACTCACATGAACTATAAAATCCACACCTTTGTATGCTCTTTGAAAAAGCCGATCAGATTGGATTTGCCACTTGAAAGTATTTGGGCTGTGTGGAGAACAGATCCACCTTTCTCAGCATCCCTCTTCCCCTGTATTTATCCTATCTTCTCTGTTGGAACAGGTACAGGGGAGAAGAACAAGATTGGCACTTCCTGCAGGAAGGCATGGTTTGTGTCCACCATCTTTTTTTTCTCTTCCCTTTAAGGGGCAGGCAGAGGAAGAAAACAGTGCATTTTTCCTTTCTGCTCCCATGGGAAATAGGATTATCTCCGCCCACACACACCCACACAGGTGGACTTTTCTGCACCATATTAATACAAAAAGTAAGGCATCCTTTTTATGGGGGAAACTTCTTGTCACCAGGCATGTTAGACAAATTTACAATGGATTCAGATTAGTTTGGATTTCTTTAAATATGACTTGCAGACTCCTTAGCAAACTGTCCATTTTTGTGTCTTGTAGATTCCACATATTTGTAGACTGGGAGGGCATTTACACAAATGTGGACTGTGCATTAGTGCAAGTGGAATGCCATTGCTGTACAGCAAATACCTTTAAAAGATACCATTAGAATGTGGACAATAGCACAAAATATTTGTTGACAAACTGTGAAACACAGATGGAATGAATTTAACAACATTGGGACATCCCTACTTGTACCACAAGAATATGAAGCTGCAATTCAGGAGTAGAAAGTCAACAGTGATGCTTTTCTAGGAATGCAACTCTTGTTTTGTTTTGTTTTTTTTCTTTTCTGAGAATTCAAAAATGTTCATGACATCACCTTTGGAAGAAGTGCCATCACTCCACCTTCAGGTACAGAATTTGGTTTAACAAATCCGGTTTGTCCTTGGAGATGAGATATCCCAAATTAGGCTGGTTCTGCTCTAACGCCAGATTATAACTTTATTCTTGTAAAATAAAGACAGTTCCCACAGGAACAGAAGCCTATCTCATGAAAGAGAACCCAGCTTTCCATCCTGAGGGAGTATATGGGAAAGTGAGCTAAATGTAGGGAGAGTGTTTTCCCATTCAAAGAATGTCAACTTTGTGTGTATATATGGCAATAAAACACTTTTGAGGAAAAGCAGAGATGGAATGCATTTTTAATAAATGCAAAAATTCACAAACTTTTTAGCCTAGAAAGGGGACTGGGGAAAAACAGACACTTGTAGGCAGTTTGGTTTTGTCTTTAAAATAATTTGCTCAGACTTTCTTCTTCAGTTAAGAATGTAGGGGAACAACATTATCTAAGGTATAGAGTTCTAACCTCCACTACGTGAGTATATCAAACATTTGTATATGAAACAGAATGTAATATATCTATTGTTGAGTATCTGGATAACTCTTAACCGTGCATTCATGCTCAAAGCAGATCAAATCACTTATCTTAAGGTTATCTTAAGTACAGCAAAAACAGCATCGTAATTTATATTAAAATACAGCCAACAAATGTAATTTTGCAGTTCTCATACTTCCCCAATACAGTGGTACCTTGGCTCATGAACTTAATCTGTTCCACGACTCTGGCCGCAACCCAGATTGGCCGTGAGCCAAGTCAAATTTCCCCATAAGGTTCAATGTAAATAAGGTTAATTTGTTCTGTAGCCATTTATTAATCACAAAAATTTGAAGCAAAGTCACAAAGAACAAAAAGATTGTGGCCATCTTCCCCCGCTAGCATGACTGTGGCCATCCCCGCCCCCCCCCCCCCATGACCACAATCGCGCCCGTGCAGGAAAGACGGGCACAATCGCAATCATCACCCAATGCGGAGTTTGCAACCTGCAGCAAAATCTTTGTGAAATTTCTGTTCATGATCCGATTTGGTTGTGAACTGAGGCATTTGTGAGCCGAGGTGCCACTGTATATGAAAGGGACAGATGCACCTTGTATATTGTCTCAGCATCTACTATCTTTTTATTTTAGGTTTATATGCATTTTTAATAATTTCTAAGACTCTTTACAGAACTATTTTTGCTTGTTTTCTATATACTTTCTGTATACTGTCTGGGCTGTTGTTACAATATTTTCTTTGTTTCTGAAGTACAGGGTGTCTTACAGCTCTCCAGTTGTTTGGAGCACCAAGCTCCATCAGCTGTAGCCAGCATAGCCAATGATGAGGGATGATTTGCATTTTAACTTAAAACACCTCCAGGGGCCACACACACCCGCTTCTGAAGTATGCAGCCTGTAACTAACTGCAGGATCCTTTCATAAAGAAACGTCTAGCATTGCTGCAATTGTTTCAATGCTTATGTGCTAAAACATACTACTTTGATGACATACCATCACAGATGTCTGAAATCTCCTTTCATTGCTGCATGGTTTCAATATCTGTGTTTGATCATTCTTACCATAAATCATATGCTGTTGCCAACTTGTAAGCCAAGACCTATTGTGATACAATCTTCCACCCATTCTCTCTCATGGTGAAACTTGCAGAACATTTAGAACCTTAACCGAACAAAAACTCCTTGTATACAATCCTACTGGTGACATGTTTTACTTGCTAAATAACATTCTTGCTAAATAAATATCTTGATGATATTTAGTTGTTCACTTTCCTGGAAAACTTAGTCCTGTAGATTCACCCCTAACTTTGCAGAAGCAAATCACATCTTTATTTATATTTAGTAATTTATTTATGATTTTATTTGCTGCATTTTATAGCACCCAATAGCCAAAGCTCCCTTGGCAGTTCACAGCAATTAAAGCCATAGGATACAACATAAAATGTACTATAAATGTTTGAAAGCTTCAGCCTTCATTATGAAAGAGAAGTAAAAACCAACGTAAAATCTAGCAGTAGCACAATGATTTGAAATGCAGGAAAGAATTTGAAACGACAGAGACTGACTGAAACAGCCAGTCCAGCATAGTGTTAGACTGGGACCCAGGAGGCACGGGTTCAAATCCCCACTTGGCCATGAAGCTCACTGGGTGACTGTGGGCAAGTCACTGACTCTCAGCCAAACCTACTTCATAGGGTTGTTGTGAGGATAACATGGAGTGAAGGTTCCTCCGGGGACCTTGCCAGAGGAAAAAACAGTGAGATATAAATGTAAAAATAAAATAATAAAATTCCTGCGAACATAAGAGGGCCTTTAGCTGGTTTTGGAAAGAGTGCAATATAGGTGCCACGCTGGCCTCTCTGGAAGTTTATTCTACAACTGGGCTGCCAGAAAAGGGCCTCTTCTTAGTAGCTATCCATCTTACTTCCTTTGGAAGATGCTTTCACAGAAGAATTGTGAAAGACAATCTTAAGGCCTAGACATGTATATATGGGAGGAGATGACTCTTCAGGTACCTTGGCCACAAACTGTTTAGAGCGTTGAAAGTACTTTGATTTGGGGTTGGACATGTACCGGCAGCAAGCACAAATGGGAAAGTACTGGCCTAATATGATCATATTGGCCAGTCCCTGTTAGCGATCTCATTGCCCCGTTTTGGCTCAGCTGAAGTTTCTGCCCCGATTTCAAAGGCAGCCCATGTGTGATGCATTGCAGCTATCCAGTGGAGAGGTTACCAGGCATGGATAACTGTAGCTAGGCTGTCCCTGTGCAGAAAAGGATGTAGTTGGCATATTAGCCCAAGTGGGGGGAAACTGCTGCATCCCACTGGGTCCACCTGTGCCTAGAGTCACAGTGATGGATCCAAGAGCACCTCTCCAAACCATGAACCTGTTCCTTTACAGGGAGTGCAGCGCCCTCCAGAACAGGATGAATGCCACTTACCTGGGCAGGTGAACCACCCGCTAATGGTATCTGCATCTTGTCTGGATTGAGGCACAGTTAACTGGCATTCATCCAGTCTATTTCCATGCCCAGGCAATGATTCCGAATAGCCACTGCCTCACTGAATTTGATGGAAAACTGAGATAGAGCTGGGAGTTTTCTGCATATTAATATTTTCATATGAGGCCACACCTCTCCCACACCTCAGGCCACACCTCTCCCAGCAGTTCCGTGTAGATGTTGAAGCATGAAACCGAGCCCTTCACAGTGCTTCACAGTGTAGCTGCCAAGTCACACAGCACTAAATCCCCAGTCCCACCACTGAAATTGACTGCCCAAGTAGGAGCAGAACCACTGCAGCTCATTGCCTCCAACTCCCAAACCAGACAGTCTATCCAGAAGGATCCCATGGCTGGTGGCACGAAAATCTGCTGAGAGGTCTTCATCCCCAAGGAAGACACAACAGTTCTTTTCTCAGCAGAGGTCATCCCACAGGATGATTAAGGCAGGCTAAAAGCCTGGATAAAGCAAGATAATCCATTTCATTCAAGAGAATTTAGACTTGGCTGGCAACCACTTGTTCAAGCACCTTGCCCAGATTTTTGTTGACCTATATATTGATTGGTTTACACTGTCCTATAGCTGTTGTCATAATCCAGGTCCAGATTTTTCCTCTACTTATTTATTGGTTCATTTACACTTGTGAGCTTGTTTGAGTTTCATTTGGAGCAGAAATATACAAGTTAACATGATGGAGATGATCATGATGACAACTTGACACTCTGATCACTTAACAGTTAATATTTATTTGTTGTTTTATTTATGTTGTTCTCTATCCAAAGAATAAGCAGGGTATGAATGTTTTCAAATAAAACAAATGAATAAAAGGGAAATAAGAGATCCAGCATGTTGCAGTGGTTGGAGTCTTGTGTTGGAACTTGGAGATCCAGGTTCTAGTTCCCATTTGGCCATGAAGCTCATTGGTTGACCAGGCCACTCACAGGGGTTTTGTGAGAATCAAACGGAGAGAAAGAGAATTGTGTGAGCTGCTTTGGGTTCCTTGAGGGGCGAAAGGGGGCATATAAATGTAATAGCAGCAGCAGGCACACAGCAGGAACCAGAGCTAAATTTCACACGTTGACTCAAATGAACCAGCCAGCTCTTTGGCTATAGTCTTCTCGTGCAAGTGAGCCTTGGGTGCGGTACAAGCAGAGGAGGTGGATGCCAGCTGTGCCGGGAATGCAGGCTCTTGCTTTTGAGGAACAGGGATTCTGAAGCTGCTCCTGCCCGAAGGATGTCTTCAGCTTTGGATAAATTTTCAGGGGCCACTTTCTAATGGGGAGCAGGATGCAAGGGGCAAGGCCAAAATATGAACATATTATAGCTTAAAGTTCTTACTGCCAATCGCCAGCCTTAGAAGAGGCATTTCAGCCTGTTAGAACTGGGAGAAGAAATTACCCCAAAGCCAGGAAAACATCAACTGATTTGACATTGGGTGGAAAGAAGTGGGGCCAGGAGAAGATATGGCCATCTGGAAAACCTAATTTGGCCATCTGTGTTTTCCATACCCCAGGATGAGTCAAGCAACCATTCATTCCTACAGTGACAATCCCAAAGAAATTTGCTGCTGACATGGCACAGCAAGAAGACTGTGGCAAGGGATGGAAGCTCTAGATTTTGGTCCAGGTAGCCTTCTGTTAACATGGAAGACACGAAGTGTGAAAACTGAGGAACTGATTATGCTGTCTTGGGCTTTCCTGGTGCTGGTGGGACAGGAGACCTCTGGAGGCCCAGCAGCTTTGGCCTGTTCTTCTCCCTCTGAAGCTGCCCACAGCCTGTCTTTGCCAAACAGATGGAAATCGCATCTTGAGAATCATTGCAGGGAAATATCCAGTAGGGGGAAAGGAATGCTTTATGCACTTTTTATACATTTTGTGCCTTGCCCTTGATGAGCACTGAAAACACCCTAGCCCAGAGGTCAGTGGAGGAGTCCAGCACTAAGCAGTGCTTGACTGATTTACAAAATAGAGGGAGTAAGCCACTTGGCACTCCACCGATTCACATTCTTTGGTGTTTCAACCTTTCCACTACTGGCTCAAACTATCTGAGCATATGTGCTGCTTTAGCAACCTGCTTGACTAGACAATATCCTCTTGGGATTACACTTGTCAGATGGGTTACTATTTATATACATGAAATATTGAACAGTTTTTGTAAAACCTTTTTATTTGGATTATGCAAATAGTTGTTTCAAAGCCATTGCTTGTCCTGAGAAAATGCATTGTTCATTTACTGAAAAGGAATGATTTGTACTCCAAATAATAAAATACACTGAATTCATCAAGCACCCTACCAAATAAGCACATACCTCAGCTCTTAATGTTCAACTATGGCTGTTCTTCTTTCAGACTGAGCAGACCCCCCAGTTTCTACATATTACACACCATCTCGAACCTCAATTCTGTCAGACCCAATGCATTAAGTCAAAATACAGTATGTCAATACATGTCAGGGCTACAAAAACCAAGAACCTTCAGGTTGGGTCCAATGGTCCATTTGTGGTGACCCATCAGAAATGAAGCTTAGAATTTTCCTAGGCACTCAAATGCTCAGTGCTCTGGACTTGTCCCACCCATCCAGGCTGGCCACTGGATTCTCTTGGACTATGCGGACTTGCCTGAACCACAAAATCTTTTTGACTCTACTGTGTTTCTTGTCCCTTGTTCCTGACTCAGCACCTAGCTCACCCTATGACTGATATCTGTGGCTTAGTTTGTATAATTAGACTTTCTGCGACTAAAATGTATCTGACTTTTGCTTAAATTTTGGCTGTTTTCCAAAGTAACTTCAAACCGTGGGTGAGAGATCACATTTCTGAATGCTTCTTTGGAGCAAATAATCCCCTTCCAAGCAAAAACAACAAAGAGGCTTGTGACACCTTAAAGGCTAACAGAGATTGTGTGTGCGAGTGAGTGAAAGAGAAAGTGGTTTTCATGGATGAGAAAACACATCAACTGACTATAAATTCTGTGAAGGCAATCTATGTATCAGTTACATTTCTCATTCCAGTCCCCAGCATTTCTATGCTAAGGTATCTAAAGCAAGTATCAAATGGCAAAGTCGGCAATTTTAACAAATTGGGTAGCCCAAAGCCAGGGCCAGCCCTTCAAGATACTTGCTAGCATGGCCAGCACAACTACTGGAGTTTGTTTTGTCATTGTTGCTGGTTCTCATGGTTCCAGGGGTGCTTCTGGGCAGAGGAATCCTGGCATTGCCCGTTAGAAGGCTCCCCGATCTCCTTCCCCTTAATGAATGTCCTGTAGTTAGAGAAAATGCAGAAGAAGCAGTGGAGGAACACGAGAGTGTTCGGGATGGAAGACAACATCATCTGAAGCCCAGTATAATTCTGTGAATGAGACACAGTGATGACACAATAAAATCCTAGCCTGGAAGATACGGGTTTTATCTAATTGTATCAATTTATTTTTTAAAAAATCAGAAGCTTATAGCAGATCAAACATCAAAGGCATGGTTTTAGTCCAAATCATCTACAAGGTGCCACTTTACCTACCGGCCTTGAAACCTATCAAATATTTAACTTGAGAACTGGACAAACATGTATCTTAAAAAGTCAGGTTCATTATGCTGTCATCGTATAAAGTCCCAAGATTCAGAGTATCGTTCAGAGATTCACTGTATGGAATCATTTATTCCTTCATCTTGAGTACAACTGCATCTCAGAACAATCTCATCCTGTTCAATCTGATCCTATATGTATAGGAATCATTGGAATCATGTATGGAATCATTTATTCCATACAGTAGCACTCTCCCAACTTTGGGTCCCTGGATGGTGCTGGACCACTCCAGCTCCCATCATCCCCAACCAGCCTGACAGAGATGATGGGAGTTCTGGGCCAACACAATCTGGGGAGTGAGAGTTGGGAAAAGGCTGCTAGACGGGGGTCCATATCAAGCGCAGATGAACACAACAAGGCGCAGGTTCAGGAGTGGCATCAGACAGAGGCAACCTCTGGGAGCTTGTTTCTCCTTTGCAAATCATGTGCAGGCCGAAATGGCAAGGTGCCCAAGCATGTGCTGTGCTAAGATACAGTCACTGCGGGCCGTGCAGCCAATTAATTAGCTGAGGATTGGAAGTTCTTCCAGCACACTTTTCAAAGTCGTCGTCTTGGGAAGCCCGTTGTCCTGAAGCACTTGCAACACGTCTCAGTGAAAGCTATTGTCTTCATGACAGAAGTGAGATGCTACTCCTTTGCCAGCTAAATATTTTTCATATTTCCTTCATATACAGGGCTGCTGTAAGCTTCTGAAAATGAAGGAACAGTTAACATACAGAAACAATGCTCATAATTGTACTTTCATGGATGAGGTAAGACCAATTAGATCTCAGTCCTCCCACTTGAAGCTTTCCAAAGGCTCCAGGCATAGGTTTCTTTTAATACGTTCGACCAGCACTACTTATATTTAAAGCAGGGGCGGCTGTGGGTCTTACTTTAATAGTCAGAAGAGCTTCTGGTGGAGAGGGACTGAACCTCCTCCCTTCCTCACCGTATCTCCACTCAAAAGGTTGCTCCAGGCACTTTTCTTTATTCCCATCCAAGAGCAGTGTCATGGGGCAGGCCAAGGTGGAAATGGTGGGGAAGGGGGACCGTGGCTGCAGCTCCGTGGGCTGTTCCTCTTAGGCAGTCCCCTCTGCTGGGTGCCACACAGCTTGTCCCAATCACCCTAGAGAACTGTCCCAGGCCCCCCATCAATGGCCAGTCCATTCATCTCCACTGTGTGGCATGTGGAGCAGGCCCCATGGTCCTCTGAAGGATTTCATCAAATGACTGCAGCTCACTCCCACATCGGAGCAGGAAGAGGGAAAATATTGCCGGGACCTAAACTTGATGGCCCCACCATGTCTAGTTGGCCTTTAGGGTTATGATGGTTACAGTTCCAGCTTGCACTGTCACAGAGACTGGTAGTATCCAATGGTATTGTTGCTGTCATTGGGCAGCCACTGAGAATAAGGAGGTTTACTACTCTTAGGACACCATCCTAGGACTATCTGGATAGCTGTAGGATATTTCAGAGTACCAGCAATGACCTTGGGGCAATGCTTGGAGGTTTCTCTTCTGCTCTGGATTCTGGGCACCCTCAGTTTGCCCTTGTAGCAACCATGGTTCTTTCCATGCCAGCTGCTACTCCAAGGTCACAAAGCCACCTCGGAGCTGGTGTCAGTGCAGATTCCGGGGACAGAAAGAAGAGGAGCGAGCCACTGTCATCCCAGCATACCTGGCCACAGATATGTCTCCACTATTGGTGGCAAATGCTGCGTGCAGCTGTTCAGCTTGACCGTTCCTATAGCAATGCCACCAAGCAAAGCCAAAAACACAATCCACTTCCTTGGTATGCTAATAGGAGTTTCTGCACACTGGGAACTGTTCTGTGTATATTTGCAAAATTGTGATATTAGTGCATGCTTCATATTTCACCTTTCTAGGATCAGATTGAACAGGATGAGATTGTTCTGAGATGCAGTTGTACTCAAGATGAAGGTTCAGGGGCCAGTCTGCCATGGGTGTGACACAATCCAACTGAAAAATAACATGGCCAGTCTCCAGCAAAAGAACCCGGCTGAGTCAGAGCTGACTCTTTGGTCATGAGCACCCTTCCGCACTCTGGCTGGAGCATGACTAATCATCACAAAAGTCTGTATGTGCAGAGTGTGTGTCCCACTCCTTATTACGCTTGGATTTGTTACACTTCTGAGATGCTCAGGGCCACATGCATGGAGCTCTTCCCTTTGGCTTGACACAGGCTGAAAGTTTAACTGGCTTCTGGCCACCAGCAAAGCTACGTGGCTGAGCAGGAATTGCAGCCCACTGTTTCTGGTCCAAGCAGAATCCTTCATGCACCATTGCACCCTGCGTTGTTATAGAAAGACCCAGCCAAACACACAGTGCCTGCTATTTTGTGCACTGACCGTCTGCAAGATGAGGAACATAAATAGGTACCAGGGAGGTTTTGGATAAGAAGCGGGCTTGGAATTCAGATTCTCTTGATCCTGCATCTGCTTTTGTGTAGCTGCAATCCATACTCAGCCTGATGCCCTCTAATGGGGAGGGAGCAACACAATCAAATATTTCCCTTACTTGATGGAGATGAGCACCCCTCTGGTTAGGAGCTGCTGGTTACGAAGTAGCTATACTGTTGTTGCTGTCCTCCATCATCTTTATCTAGATCAGGGGTAAAGAAACATAGGCCCAGGGCCCAGTCTTCTCCTGGCCTCCCTCCTCTTCTCCAGTATTCCTCTTGGACTGGTGGCAACTTCAGCAGAGACCGCAAACATTTTCTTGAAGAAGGCAGCAGGACAGGAAATCTGTCTTGGGGCCCAGGAAAGCTTCTATTGGACACCACTGAACTGGGATTTTTGTTACTAACATTTGCTTTCAGGCCTTAAGCCTCATTTCTGCCCAGATTTAGATTTCCAGAAAGCACTTGCTACTGTAATCTGCTTAACTGCAAGTTTTAGGGATATTAAAAGGTTCAAATGAATTCAAATAAGACTTTAAAAGGTGCGAATTGCCAGCAGTTTATTGAGTGCTGACAAAATCAGAAGAGGATTATCAGACTTTAGCCTCTAGCAATGAGCACACAGCAGAAGCCAGACTGGCTTAAGCAAAATTGTTACATTTGTTCAACCTTTAAAAAATTTTAGTTCTTTTCTGTGGAAACACTGGGCTGTATATTTTACAGGGCTGGGTGTCGTTCCTAGAGCCATTCCGTGAAAGGGCCTTCCTGCACCATTCAGACATCCGTTCCTCTCTTAAATTCTACCTGCTGAAGCTACCTGCTTCGCCTTTCCACTTGACAGGGCTGGCCCCAGGAGCACAGGGCTTCATGGCTTGGTTGCCCCACTTTACTTTTTAAGAAATAGGTTCCACGCTAACAACTTTTCCTGAAATAGTCATCCTTTTATTCAAGCAAGCAAGCAAGCAAGCAAGCAAGCAAGCAAGCAAGCAAGCAAGCAAGCAAGCAAGCAAGCACTGTGAAATTCAACGCCCACGGTGGCAAAACTACCTTTTAAAACAAGGAGGAGAAAAAAGTTGCTACCATTTTGTCCCTGTTAATACCCTCTAATGTTTGCAGTTTTTTATCCATAAAAAGGGGGTGTATGAACAAGGGAGGCGCCCTACTTTTTACAGAGGATCTGGTTGATATCGCCAGCCTTTCCTTTCCAGTGTTTCCTGAGTTCTGCTGTTGTTTTGATTTTTCAAAAAGCTATGAAACCCCCAAAACAAGGGCATTTCTTTTGTAATGCAACACAGCTGAAGCTGTAGCTTGAATAGTGTGGCTGTGGAAAGCAGCACACTCTGGCTTTTAAGGACTTTCCCCCCTTTAATTAAACACATCTTGTTTGTAGATTTATCCAGTTCCATTCCTCATGCACACGGATCATAAGGAAAAGTCTATTAACTGTTCCTTGAATGCCTCATGTCAGTTTCTCTTCTGGGACAGGCAATTATTTCACTATTATTTTTGTTTCCACTTTTTGCCGCACTTTTTACAGTAGCCCTCTTCTACAATGATACACTTGAGGAGGGAAAATGAGAGATGGTGGTGGTGATGACATTACATTTATATCCCACCTTTTTTCCTCCTGTGAGGAACCCAAGATGGCTCACATGGGTCCATTTTATGCTCACAACAACCCTGTGAGGAAGCTTGGGCTGACCCCACAGTTGCCCAGTTGTGACTGACCTAGAGTAACCCAATGAGCTTCACGGGCAAGCAGGAACTAGAACCCAGAGCTCTCTGGTGTCCAGTTGAACACTCTTAGCTATCACATTGGCTCTAATAACTAAATAATTAAAGATAACTAGATAATTAAAGCTTTCCACTCCACAGTGAAGATGGCCTTACTTGAGAGCATCATTAATGAAGGATCTTGACCGTAGGGAAGGGCGCTGCTGGACAGCGTGGTAGTCTTTGATGTGCTTGGGCAGAACCTCCATCTTAATTTTGTTTCCAGCTAAATGTGGAGAAATGATTTTTCAGCATCACATAGAACGGCTCCAGTGTAGATGCAACTGAAGCAAAGGAAGACGGGGCTAAAGCTGCAGGGTCCATGACACATTAGCAGAGAACAGTAGGGGCTTTCCCCCCACTTTTCATTATTATTTCTGCAGAAAATACATAGATTGTGTGAAGCCAACATTCAGATCTCCTTGTCTGGGCTGGGCAGGATTGATCAGGTACAGTATTTCATAAAGGATCATGTGTGCAGTGGATACAGAATGTAATGGCTGCCACCAGAAAAGGATTTGGGGGCAGAACGTTAGGCCCCCACCCAGCAGGGTATACAAGAGGGCCTTAAATGCGGCAGGCCTAGCTTGCCACAATTTGAAGTATGCGTAGTAAAATGCATTATCATTGGAAGAGCTGTAAGATCGGTAAGTCCAGGGTCTAAGATTACCTAACTGCACCACCCATTGGTATTGTTGGCTTGATCGAACTTGTTCTAAATGATATAATGCAATGTTATAATGAAAATATAAATCCATATAACAAAGGGATATCATCTGTGCAGCCTGATCCCAACATACTCCTCATCTGCTTTGTTCCTAATTCAACAGGGAACAATGCCTAGTTTTCCACCTAGGGGAAAAAAACCAAATGCATCAATACTAAAAGGGGAATACTTGGCCCAACAGCACTGAAAAAGAAAAAGACTTTGGAGTTATTGTGGACAACAATAATAGGAGCCAGCAATGTGATGCACCCACAAAATTGACAAACACTATTTTCAGATGCATAAATAGAAGCATCACTTCCAGGACAAGAGAAGTACTAGTTCCCCTCACTTGGAATACTGGGTTCAGTTCTGGGCACCCAAGTTTTTAAAAGATGCAGAAAAACTAGAAAGGGTTCAGAGGAGGGCAACGAAGAAGAAACTAAGCCCTGTGATGAGAGGCTGAGAGAGCTGGGCATGTTCAGCCCCGAGAAGAGAAGACTACAAAGAGATATGACAGTACTCCAGAAGTACCTCCAAGGCTGTCACAAAGAGGAAGGAAAAGACCTCACTCATCCTGGAGTGTAGGACATGGAACAACGAACTTAAACTGTAGCACACCAGATTTAGGATAAATACCCGGAAAAACTTCCTGTCAGAATGATAGGACAGTGAAACCAGCTGCCAAGAGAGGTACTGGGCTCTCCCACACTAGAGACACAAGTCAAAGCGGGACATGAGTGGGATGCTGTGACTTGGCAGTGGGTTGGACCTGATGGTCTCCTTAGCCTCTTCCAGCCCTACTATTCTATCCTGAATCTTCCGCTGACTTCCTTTTCTAATGTTATATTCCGTCCATGGTTGCATTTTAGGGACTACATAAACATGACCTGATGGCCTTCATGGCCCCTTCCAGCTCTACTATTCTGTGACAGCATTCCTTTCAGAAAGACCTGAGTGTTGCTTTTGCTTACAGGGAATTGCAGGTACCGTGTGGGAAGTGGGGTGGCAAGGGCATAGGCTACCCCACCACCTGAGCTGGGAGAAAAGCTGCTGCTGCAGCCATTACTGCAGTGATGCGCACCCACCTTGAGTACAGCAAGGAGACCGGCATCGGCAGCCATCAGGGAGTTGCTTTGGCTGAAGTGAAGGGGATTCTCCTTACAGCTAGGCATTGACTGGAGAGGGCAGACCAGGTAGGTGCAGGATGGGATGGCTGCTGTGAAGGTAAGAGGTCCTGGGGTTCCTCCGCAGTGCAGGTGATCCCCCGGGGCACCTCTCCAGCCAGTGATGCCTGAGTTCCAGGAAAATCTCCCTCAGAGCCAGGCATCTGTATGGCTCTCCAGAAAGTCTGCCCACTGCCTTATCCAAAGAAGGTTCTTGGAGCAAACCAAGCAATGGCCCATCCTCTGTTTCACTCCAAGAACCTGAGCAGGTGGGCTGTTCTGGAGAGCCCCACAAGCTGCCGTCCGGCAGTGTTTGCCACAGAGCAGGGTTTCTCCAGCACGCCCACTACTGCCACTGGCTTGCTGCAATGACGTGACAGCGGTAAGCCCTCCTGCTGTCTGGAAAGCATGCCATTCGCTGGTCCACCATCTCATCTCAAGGGAGGACCACCCTGGTGGTGCAAGGCTGTTCCGAATGGACCCAAACTGCTGCCTTCCCTGCCTGGATCAGCTTTCCTGCTTTCTATTTTTTTTTTTTTTAATCCACAACCAAATAGTGTCATGTCTAGTTGGGACCTTAGCCAAAGATGGCAAGGTTGCAGGCAGAGAGGAAATAGATGGTTAGTTGCTGCTAGTTTAGCTTTGGTGGTCTTGTTGTACTCCCTGTAAAACTGTGTGTGTGTTTCTTTAACGATTGCACTGTTTTCTCATTGCTGGCTGCTGCCAGTGCGCTCCCAGAGGACCAGCGGGATCGAAGTATTCAGAAGAGGGGTCTTAACCTCTTTCCGCCTGGGGGCCGCACTCCCTTTTGGAGAGGCACTTGTGAGCCCCATTCTGGGTGGGGTAGGAGGCAAAAAAAAAAAGACTGGGCCAAAACTATCAGCATATGGGAGCTTCAAGCCCTTCGAGCGATGAACTAAGAGCACAGGTATTTCAACCTTTGAGAACGACGCTGGCCTGGAACCGCACAGAAAGGGGCGCAGGCGCACTGGATTCTGCTCGCTTCACTTACAATGAATGAATGAAGTTCCGTTTTAAGGCGATAACTTCGTAGGGTGAAAAAGGGGAGGGCAGAGAAAGAGCTGTGGGGTACAGTTCCCTGCGTGCCTGAACAAAAGAGAAAAGTCCTACAACTCCCAGCATTCCCCAGCCGGTGAAGGGAGTTCCGAGTGTGTCCCGTCTAAGCACGCATAGGATTGCGCCCTAAACTTCCTTCTCTGCCCTCCACTCTTTTTGCGAAGTGCTGCCCCGTTACTGAAGCGGGAGGGGGTAGTCCCCGAGGAGGGCAGGAGCCGAGACGGGTGGTCCCGCCGCCTCCCGGCCAGGGATGCTTCGAAGCGGCACCAAGAGCGAGAGGAGACGAGGGCAGTCCCGGGCCCCGCTGGTCTCGGGTTCCATCACGTGGGTGCAGGAGCGGCAGTCGTCGGAGCAGCCGCCGACTTGTCTCCCAGTGGCCGAGGTATGAGGAAGTCGGGGCGAGGCGCCCTCGTCGCCACGGTTCCTCGGAGCCCGGCAGCGCGGCAAGGGCGGAGAAGCAACCCAGTACGTGAGTGCAGCGCTGTCCCTGCGGGACGCGGCTCGGGCTCCCTCCCGGCGACCTTGCGGAGATGGGGGCGGCACAGCGACTTCTCTCCGCCGCTGCAGACGGCCGAGAGAGGGAGCCCGGCGGGAGTCTTGCTTTGCACCGGAGCCGTCCCCTCCCCACAGCAATTATGACACTACCGCTTCGGCTCTGGAGTCGCTAGGATCCTCCTCCCAAATCCGGATCCTGCCCCCTATCCCTTTCCCAAAGGAAGAGGAACACCCTGATTGATGATTAACTCTCGGGTTTCCGCGCGTGCTGTCCCTGCTTCAGCTCGGGCGGGCCGAATCGGGCTTTCTCGGTAAAGCTCTGCATGCTTTCGTGCGTTTTGCTGCTGCTGCTGCTCCTCATTTTGACTGCGCGCGAGTTGTGGCGGCGGAGTGTTCCGGTATGACTGAGAGAGAGGGAGGGAAACAAGACAACCAGGAAGTTGTGGGCAAGGGTCTTTTTGATAATTTCGTCGCGGCCGGGAGCTAGCAAACGGAAAATTAGCTTATTTATTTTCCTACCTCTCCCCCCGCTTTTTCTCCCAGCGCCTTTGCTATCGATTCGGTCCTTGTTTTAGAGCCCTACGAGGCGGAAAAGTGATTGTGGGAATTGGGCATGCCCTAGGGAAGGGACTGCTACTATTGCTGGATGCTTTCCGCCAACTGTGCTGTACAGATGTTGGATGTTCTTCACAGCGGCTGGTCCCAGCGGGGCTAATGAGCTAGGTCGCTCCCCCCACACACACACCCACCCACAAGCGCGCGCGCGCGCGCTCCTCCGCCTGCTTGCGGCGTCTCCGGTGCAACTTTTGTAGAACTCGCCACCGAGTTGGCTGCTGTCTACGCGCGCGCGGGCGCGCCGCCGAAGTTCAGCCGAGCCGCTTCCCGCAGCCCGGGAAACCGACCCGCCTCCGGATTTGCACACTCATACACACACACATTTTTTTTTCCCTCAGGTTGGTGGCGTTCGACGGCGGCTGGGCTCAGCGGCCGTGTGAAGACCAGGGGGTGAGCCTGCGAGAGCAGCGGCAGCAGAAATCTGGGGCTCCTGATGGAGGAGGAGGAAGTAGTGGAGGTGGCAGCGGAGGTGGCAGCGTCAGCTGCAGTCGACAGCGAGTGGCAAGGGGTTGCTCAGAAGAGAAAGGCCTGGGCGAAAAGCAGAGACTCTTGGCAAGCGTCGGAAGCGGAGCGACTCTCGCCAGATCTGACCCCGGAGCAGGAGATCGCCGGTGGAAAGTTGTCTTTGGCTGCCGAAGGAGGTCTGTCCTGTCGGTCCTCTTCTCGCTTCACTCCGCTCGCCTCCCCACAGTTGGGAACCACCCGAAAGCTAACGACCCGGGGGCTTGTGTCACCTGAAAGGCAAACGGGCTGACTGGTGGCACAAGCCTTTGCAGGTTGGCGCAACCCGCCGCACGCCGGACCCGAGGCTTACCGCGTCTGATGACGTCCCCGAAGCCTGTGCCGCAGAGCACGGGCTCGCCAGCCTTTCAAGTGTCCCGACCTCCTCCTTTTGTGTCTGCCGTAACAGCGGCTGAACAATTGAGGAAAGGGAGGGGGTGGTTTCGAAGGCCGCACTTGTGTGGTTAGGACTGGCTCCCAATATCGAACACTTACTAGAGGGTGAATCCTGCCACACTGACAGTCTTCTATATCCGAAGTTCCTTTACTAATTGAAATTGAGAAGGTGTGTTCATTAGGAAGATTGAGGGATTCAGCCTCAGTTGAGGGACAGGCTGAAACAGTTCCAATTTTATCATTTCTGGTTTTCTAGAAAAATTAAGGAAATGTTACGGGATTTGGCCCCATACCCTAATAACTATTGAAGCTGTGCCTTGACATTTTTACAGGACATTTAATTAAATGAACTCTTGGCCATGAATAAGAAATATGTTTGGCAGATTTTTGACTATTTTAAATGCATTGTTCATCAGTTAAGTTCCTTATCTCCTGTTCCTTTCTGACCCCTTTCTCCTTATTCTGCAGGCAGTATCCCAAATGAAAAGATTGCAATATGGCTTAAAGACTGTAGGTGAGTACTTCTTGTAATGCATGGTACAGTAATTAAATACATTCTTTCATTTTAGGTCTGATCTGTGCCAGTCCCATCCTGGTTCCTCTAGAGTACTTAAAACTTTGGCATGAGGTCATTTTCAATCTCTTCAGTAGTCCTCTTAAGAGCCAGTCCCAAACAGTGCTGCATTGAAATAAATTCTGTGGACTGCTATGGCAATTCGCCCCCCATCTCCTCTAAGAAGTAATTAGGTTTAAGACCATAGAACACAATCCTGTGCATGCCAGGACCGGGAGGATGCCAGTGGGGTGTACTTCTGAGTAAACAAGTCTAGGATCAGGTTTATAGAGGCACGCTCAAGCCAACTGTTTCAGTAAGTTCAAGTATTTTGTACTGGATTGTGCTTACATTTCAACAGACATGACTGTGCTTTCAACAGAAAGAGAGAGGGGGAGTAAAAGGAAAATGCTTGGTCAGTGTTGTTTGGATTACAGTTTATTTTGTTCAGGAAACAGCAGCTGCTCTTTTGGGATTGCAGGGTCTGTGTCATAAAGACACGCTACACAGTGCATACACAGAAGGGTTGTCTGAGAACAGAACATTTACAGAAACAAAGGCCATCGTCCATAGCATCGCTCTCTTTCATGCTTTCACCTGTGATCTTATGTGCATTTAGGCTGCAGTGCTAAGAACTTGTACCAGGAAGTAAATCCCACTACAACCAGTTGGATTTCCTTCCATGCTTGTAAAGCATGTGTGAAATCTAGCTTCTAGACTGGGAAGAAATCCACTTTAGACTCAGGGCTGTTATACGGAAAAGAATTCATTGCACATCGATTACATTTCCAGGCGCACATTCTTTAGATAAGACGATGCGCTGCCCAGTGTTATTAAAAAGGCTTCATTCGATTTCCTGAGGAATGAACTTGATTAGAGTGATGAGTCTGAAATCACTTAGTACTGGGTACACTTGCACTGGCCAAGGAGCAGGCTTTCTCTTCAGGAATGCCACAATGCTCCCACGAACCATTGTGCTGTAGTGATTAGAGCAGGCGTCTCTGACCTGGTGCCCTCCAGATGTTTTAGACTGCAACTCCCAGATTCCTGACATTTGGCTGTGCTGGCTGGGGCTTAAGTTCAGAACCTCTGAAGGGGCCCAGGTTGGGGACAGCTGTTGGATTAGACTGGAATGATTCAGGTTTATATCTTTACACATCTGAGTGGCCTCAGGCCAGGCACTCTTTCTTTGTAGAACCCAGCAGATAGGGTTGTCGGGAAGATAATAGAGAAGAACCATTTCTGCTCCCAAAGCTCTTTGGAGAAAGACTAGGATGAAAATATAACAACACCTAGCTAATTTATAGCTGTTCAATATCTCTGTCTACTGTGGAGATTTCATACAACTTTGGAAGCCCTTGTCAATGCTTTCTTTTTAAATTAAGGGGATGATTTTTAAAACAAGCCTTAACAGCACAGGAAGAGACCCAAGAAACAAACCGGTTATTTGAGGAGGAGGAAATCATGTCTTTGTTGCAGGGGGTAGGTTTAATTTACCAATTGGAAACAGGCTTAGTACCTCTTTATTTCTGGTTACCTCTGTTTGCATTCTGCATGCCTTGCTGCAAAGGGATTCAAAAGCAGACCTGGTGCACAAGAGCAGCTTCCCCTCACTTACAGTGCAACGAGTGCAAAGTGATCAATTCTATATACATGATCTAGAAACTGGGAGGGGGGTGTCATTGGGCTGGGCACTATTTGGTTCTATTATTGTTGTGTTTTTAATGTTACGCTTCCATTGCATTTGGTTTTCACTTTTATTATGATTAACGTCCTTAATCATCATCTTTGGTGGAAAGGTGGGATATATATGTAACTACAACAATAAAATGAATGTAGCACATAAAAACAATGTTTGGGATTTGTTGTTTTTTGTTGGCAAGTCTCACTGGCCCCTTCAAGACCCGTTGCATGTTCCCTTCATTTTTCCAAACTTTTTGAACTCATAATAAGTTAATTGAAGCTATTTTTCTTATTAGCCAGGACTCAAAGAACAGTGCAGCTAGTAAGAGTGTTTTTCAGGCAGAATTTGGAATTTGGAAGAACACATATTGAAACAGAAAGAACTTTCAAACAGAAGTTATGTTAGGAGCTGGGAACTGACTGCTCAGAACAAATAATTCTAAATCGTCCAAAGTTTGGTTGAGCTTGACATAGTTCTGTGGATGCTGGTCGTGATCACTGTTGTTCTTTCTGATCTTGAAAAGTATTCTGGGAGGTTAGTTTACACAGAACATTAGGTGGGTCTGTCACTACGGTTCTTTGATTGTATTATGATAAAATAGACATTGTGATTTGCTTTATCAGAAAAAAGCTAGTGTGGGAACCAATTAGAATGAGAGAAGGAGAGAGAGAGTTCCCAAACCTGCAACCCGGCCTTATCATTTTGGCTAGGGCTGGTTTTGAGCTATAGCTATCAGAAAAGCCTAATTAGCATTTTCCCCTCTCATTGGAATAAATTTAATTTCTCTTAAATTAAAACAGATGAGCAGAGGAAACTGTGCTGCACCCCCAGCTTTGAAAAGGGGATTTTAAAAGCTTTGAGGAGCCAAGAGCAAGAATTCCAGTTACTTCTGGGATAATTCTTCAACCTAGATGCCTTGCAAAACTTCAAAATTAGATAATTCTGTTCTTGTACGATATCTGCATGCTGGAAATATGCTACTGCAAAGAGATACGGAGGGTTATTCTCAAGTATTACTTTTATGTATGAGTTAAAACAATAGAGACACTCATGGCACTTAATGACTTAATACATTTATTATGGCATAACATTTCATGGGCTTTAGTTTACTTAATTGGATACATTAAATATTATATGTGAGCTGTGGGCTTTATTCTTTGCATGTCATATATTGGTGAGTTATCTCTAGCAATTATGCTCAGTGTCTTCCTTTCTTGCTGTACATAAAACTTCATCAAAATCAGGAATTCATACAGAATAAATAAATGCTCCTGAATATGAACTTCAAAATTCAACATTTGCATGTAGAAATCATGGTCTGATGCATTCAAATTTGTTTAAGGATTCAGACTTCTGATTAAGTTTCTGCAGCTGCTAGAGAAGAAAAATTGTCTGCAATGTTAGCAGTTTCCATAGTGTAGATGTGAGCAGACTTGCTGGATTTAATTAAGGTGGCAACTCCCAGCATGCCCCAGATAGGGCATGCTGGGAGTTGCAGGTTTTATTCCTGTCTAAACGTGCATAGGAATGCATCCTATTTTTTCCCCGTTTTCTAGACCCTTGAGGTCCACCAACCAGAGGTGCAAAATACTGGCTCATGCAGGTGGGCATACCCCAGGAACTGGTTTGCATTATCATCATGGGTTAAACAAGCTTGGGGCTTGTTTAATTCTTGGTGTCTTCTAGGTGCTATCCATCTAATCCCCTCCAAGAGAACCTTTTAGCAACTTAATATGGGAGGAACTCTTAATTGTTGTGTTAGGTAAGTGAGGTGCTGCCACTTCCCGGTGAGGCTTTTGTGGGGCCATCCCTCTGCCTCATTTATGGAATTTTGCAAGGAATCCAGATAATAGTGTCATCAGCTTCCAGCCATTCCATGTTTTCCCACGACTTCACCTTTCACCACAGAAAATTCATTAAAGAAAAGCCAGAATTGCTCTAGGAAGTAGAAGCCATGTCTGGAAGTACCTAGAACTAGAAGCCCTTGCTGGAATCTCATGCAAAATGGTTGGTTCTTCCAGTAAACTTCCCAACCCCTACTTTAATGGTTGCACTGAATTGTATTTGGTTCCCCAGCTTTGCTGATACCAAGTACCAGTGGATGTGATCTACTATTCCTTGTTATTGTCTGTTTTATCATCAGTCTTTAGCTGTTCTAAACTTTAATTTAAAAACCTGTTCTAATTTTTTCCGACTTTATATTTTATTGTTTGTTATCATCTCATTTTATGGACTGTATATACAACCCAGAGAGCTTCTGATATGGACAGTATAGGAATGAAAGAAACAATAAGAATATTTCCTTGGTGCAAGGTAGTTGGGAGCCACATGTAAGAATGGAATACCTTGAATATATTCTTCTCCCATAGTACTTAGGGAGAATTGCTTTTATGCAGCTTTTCTACTTTCTTTTCAGGATTCTGTTAGCAGGCTGGTCCCAAACAATGATACATGAATCACCATTTCTTTGTAGGCAGGGCCATAGTGGGGTCTGGAATTAATTGAAAGGAATTAATGCTTGCTGTGCAGGAAAAGCTTGTAATTTAGATCTGGCATATTGTGTTGACTTATTGTAAACAACTCCTCCATCTAGAATGTCGAAAATGAGGGAGGGAGAAAGAAATGCTACTTGAATGTTCTGATTACTTGCTGGCATCTTGAAGAGGTAATTAATGTTTCCATAGATTCTGGGGTGAGGGCTTAGTCGCTTGTAGGCTTATATTTTCCATACAGTTTTCCATACAGTTTCCATACAGAATGACAAGTCAGGTTGACTCTCTCATGACTCACTTGTGTCATTTTATTTCATTTCTATACTTCCCAGTAGTGAAAGCTTTCTCAGCAGCTCACAAATATTAAACCTCCAAAATAGGACATGCTAAAAAGACATAAAATCTTTGGAAATGTAAAATTGATAAAACAGCTTTAAGAAAGAAAGAAACAAGCTGTAAAACTTCAGGACCCAGTAAAGCAAGTGGCATTAAAAAGGCCCATCATATATTATCACATGGCCTGGGAGGAAAGGAAAGTCTTAAACTGGTGCTGAAGATGGGTGCCAGGCAGACCACATTGGGGAGACATCCCATAATAATTAAATGGTGTCCCCAGCTGCTGTGCACAGCCTTCTCTGGCCTAACATTTAGGGGCTTCCTTATGCATCTTTAAAGAGATGGTGTGAACAAAGTTACACAAAAATCCACAACAGCAGCGATTTTGGTGTCAGTGACTGCTCCACCTCCGATATTTTACTCATATTCAGCTCAGGGTGAAGCTTTTCTCCCTCCCCCTCCCCTTCTCCCACTCCTTTGTATGAGCAATTATCAAGGGAGGAAATGGTCTCTTTTTACACTGCTGTAAAAAGTGGTTGTGATGATCAGGTGAATGCCTTCAAAATGCACTCTTCAGTGAAGGAAGGTAGATAGCAAGAGTTCGTTTCGTTCATATTTATGGAAGTGTTAATTTCATCATTTGCGCTAAATGCAAATAATTTGTCCTAGCTATAAATCCTGTGTAGATGCTTGTATAAAGCTTTGTTGTACTCAGGAGGCGGGGGAGGCATAGACCATAACCTTGAAATCACTGTAGTTTTGCCCTGGGGCTAAGGGAGGATGAAAGCTGTGCTGATATTTTACTTCTGAAGTTATTATAAAGCTCAAGTCCTGATCTCTTTTCATCTTTCTGAGATGGAAATGGAAATTATGTAAGCCAAACTACTAAAGCAGAAGGCAGCATTACTGAGTTCAGTGGGCTGTAGTCTCAAGCCAGAATACACAGGTTGTAGTGTGGTGTCTGTGCACGTGTCCAACTTGAAAGCTATGTAAAGGTCAATAGACGAACTTGGGAATGGGTTAGTTTTAGAATGCCTTCTAGCTGCTTACTTTTCAAAAGTAAGAGCTCAATCCTATGCATGTTTACACAGAAAACAGTCCCCAAATTCCTAGCATCTTCTAGCCAGCATGGCTTAAGTAACCATGTTCATTCTATGGTACTGTTTGAGGATAAAGTTTCAAGGCAGCTGCATCTGTGTTCTCCCCTTTGGATACAGGGCCACTGGGGAGAGGGGCCTTTGGGGACCTGCTTGCTCCAGGGGAAATTCTAGACCCATTCGCAGACTTTTTGCATTCCTTTCTTTAAAGTAAGCTTCACTTCTTTATTTACAGAAGGTAGTGTCCAGTTTTCCTTCTCCAGATGAAATAGCTTCTTTCAATGAATTGTGTGTGGGGGAGGGAGGCTATTCCTCCAGCAAACTACCCCAATATGCCCCCAGAATCTCCTCTGGAAAGTTGGGGGGTCTCCCTGGAAAGGATTTGGAGAGAGGGGCTGCAAGGAGGAAGAGAGGGCAGAAATCCTGTTGTGTGAACAGAAGTCCTCTCTCAGGTTGTTAGATTTGTGTTCTCTCCCCCCGCCCCCCCCCCCCACACACACACAATTGCTCAGTAAAAAATAAATCTCCTTTTCCTTTCACCATGTTGATCAAAGAGTGCAAAGGCAGATAATTGTGTACAGAATATTTTATTTAATTAAAGAAGTAAAGAATTTGCATGGGATCTTTCAGGGTATAAACTTCACAAAAAAGTGTATAAGAAAATCACATTCAAGAGAAATCATTTGGCTGGTCTAAAATGTAGAAATCATTCGCTGGTCTAAAACGTAGAAATCCAGTAGTATAAAGGAGTACCAGGTCTCAGGAATTAGGGACATAAAAACATGGTTAAAGAAAGATTTGAGCAAATGCATCTTCAAGACATACTTGGAGGCCTGCACTGAAGGTTGTCTTTATGGTCCTAAAGGAAAGAAGTTCTGCAGACACAGGGCCACCGCCAAGAAGTTGTGCCTCTTGTATTGTAATTGACAGTCCTTGTGGCCATTCAGAGACGACCTTTGTAATCAATACATGTGCCTGGGCATATTTGCTGGTGAAATAAAATGTAACTACAATTAAAAATGTTTTAATATGCATGCCTTAAACATTGAGTTTTATTAGTGGTCTTTTCAGAGGGATAGCCAAGTTTTTATTTTTATCGATGTATTGTGATGTGTATCCAGTCTTTCTACTAAAAAATGGTACTCAGTGTTAGTCTCTTTTAGCAAAGAACACCCAAACATTCTTATGGCACCAGTATGGTCTCATGTGTATTTGCTAAGAACTAAACTCCACATGATCCAATCAGATTTATTCCTAGTAAGTGTGTTTAGGACTATGGCTGTGTAGCAGCATAAACATTTTGAATCTGATGAAGTGGGTTCTCTTCCACAAAAGGTCATGTGCCAGTCAGTCTGTTAGTCTTTAAGGTTCTTCGAGATCCTTCCTTGTTTTTAGCTTAGGACTTTACATATGTTCTCATTGAGATTTACTGATGCTCTCAAGTTGAAATCCTGAACACACACTTTCATGGGGAAAAGTGCTTTTAAACTCAGTAGGGCTTTCCTTCTCCGCAGGCATGTATAGGATATGTCTAACCTTCAGCTGCCTGCCACAAAATGTCTTCTTACAAGCTTGCCTGGATAATGCGGTTAGTCCCTGGTAAGGATGTATTCTTGAAGAAGAAAGAGTATGTAAGGCACAACTTATATGAGCATGTACTGGTTGTGCAGAGATGGCAACACATGTAGGTGCAGTTAAAGGCCAACGTTACTGAAGCCTGTAGCCAAAAATTGGACTGGTTAGTCATATTTCTCTATTTATTGTGGTTGTGTTCCACCCTTCCTCTGAAGAGCTGAAAGTGGTATGTGGAAGAGGCTTGTCTCATTTTATTACATGTTAAAGTGCACTGTGTGGTCTGTCATGTGAGTTTGTCGTCTTTCCTCCCATTCTTTGGCTTTCTCGACCTTTCAGTTTGCTAAACACAGCAAGCCCTCCTTGCTTGTCTTTCCCCCGCCTCCTCCCTTTTTGCATCAAGCAGTCATTTCTCTCCACAAGCCAGGTTTTCTTTAACCGTAGCTGCCTTCCTTCTCTTGCTTTGGTTTCTGTCATTCCCTTGGATTTCTGTTCTTCGCCTCCCTGCCTTTTTCCTAGAGGAACGCTGGAGCCTTTTCCAGACCTTCATCCGGAGTCATATCTCTGGCCCGGCCACCAGCTCAGTTTTGCCTTCCCTGCCTGGCAGTGGCTCTCCAGGCTTTCAGGCAGAATTCCTCTCTAGCCTTACCTGGAGATGGCAGGGATTGACCTTTGGCAAGCCCAGGAGGCACCCTAGGCTGAGCTCCAGCTCTCTTCCTTCCAGCCACCATGTTCTAGGCTTCTTAGCTTTCAGCAGCTCCATCCACTTCTGCTTTAGCAGCACATGCTAACCTGTTCTGCTTTAGCAGCACATGCCAATATAGGAGCTACAGGCACTTTTCTGTAGCTCCTATATTTCCTGGGCCTTCCTCCTGCCTCAACTTTGCATTTCTCCCTCCCTCTCTTCCACTCAGGAAGGGCATCTTTCACTTAGCGACCACAGCCCTCCTCCCATGCCCACGTCAAGAGGGTGATCTCAGTGTAGTTGCCATTAACACCTCTGAGAGAAAGTTGGTTTCGTGCTCTGTGTTCCCAGGCAACCCTCTGTAGAAATGCAGAGATAAAATGGTAACAGGACATGTCCCTGGAAGACAATGGCCAATGATGGTATTCTGTGGAAAGCTGGAAGTCCAGGCTGTGTGGCTCAGCTTGTTTGTTTTCCGTATCTAAGACCCATCAAGCGCCTCTTCTTCCTTAGGCCTTGTGTGAGATTTTTCCAAGCCACACTGACCTTTCAGTTTCTTCAGTAACTTAGTTGTGGCTCATTCTAGTTACAGATGGTTTCTGCTTGAGCATATCCGGTAGCAGTCAAGACTTCATGACATTACAGTGGCTCAGCTAATGGCTACAGTCAGTGGTCTGACTGGAGGAAGGAGCTGACACCCAGTGCGCGTGCCAGCCAGGAGGGGGAAGAATCACACCCTTTATGACACATAGATGCACCAGACTGTGTTCATGCCATTTCTAAAGTGCTGCGTATTGATTACATTTTACTGCTTCGGTTGCATTTTCTGCATGTTACAGCTGAAGAAGTAACTAGCCCAAGTAGAGACAACCAATACTTAAGCAGAAATAACAGTTAATATTGCAGTGCCTCTGAGCATATATAGACTGCTTTGTCATCACTGTTAAGTAGCAGCAGCCCCTTTCCCCTCTCTCCTTTGCATTCTCCTCTTCAACTTAAGAAGCAGACCGCACAGAAAGTGGCATATCTCCCCTGCAGGCTAAAGCCCCAGCAGATTGCTCTGTTTGCAAATTAGGACAGAAATGTTTTTTCTGTCTTTGCTTTTGGTCCTAAAGCAAGTTCTTATTTTTTTCCTTTTTACCAATTCTGTTTGCTTTAATGGTAATAAGATCAAGCATCTATATGGTTCTTTCAAGCGGTCAAAGTGCTCTGCATTATCTTGCTGTAATCGTTGCAACAACCCCATAAGGCAGATTACAATTGGCTTACCTAAGTGTGTCTGGTGAGTAAATGGCAGACCAAGATGTGCACTGGGGACTTCCTGGTTTGCAGCCAAGCCTCTTAGGGTGCAATCCTGTGTGTTAAGACGAGGAAGGAAGTCCTACAGCCTGCACCATTGGCTGGACATGCTGGGAATTGTAGGACGTTCATTCTTCTAAACAAGCATAGGATTGTGCCCATGAGCTGTTCAATGCTGGAGGATAAGACTGTCCGTGTGCAAGTCATGATGGTCATGCCCGCAGGCAGCATGCAGGGAAGCACAAGCAAGGGGCGTTTTTGGGCTCGTGTCCCACTGTGGTCTTTATACGGGCTCCTGGTCGGTCACTGTGCGAATGAAATGCCGGGCTGGTACAGCCTTGGGTCTGACCAAGGGCGGCTGCTCCTGCATTCCTCATCTTGCACACGCTTCCTAGGAAGTGTGTCCCATATAACTCAGGTGCGCTCTTCTGTGTAGGCATGTGCAGGATTCCTTTGCCAGGTTCACATAATACTGGATTTGCTTCTTGTTTTTGTTCCATGAGGAGGACTCCACCTTGTGTCCTTCGGAGCCAAATGAATCACGGAGCCATGTCTGTTGGCTCCCCAGGCTCTTGAAATGACTGCTTTTGTCATTTGCCTAACTGCAAAAAAAGAGAAACGGTGGTGATTGCAGGGTGTCTGTCAAAGACCTGTTAGGGCTGCACAACCCACATCTAGTGGTTAGCACCATCTGCCCTGGCTTTATGGGTCACAGGTTGTGGGAGAGTTTTCCTTTTAACTGCTGTGTGACTTGAAAAAATTCAGCACGTGTGCCTGTCATTCCATATAGAAGCCCAGCTGGAAAACATTGCTGCCTGTTGAAATTTTGCCTATCGTACAACTGTTAAGGAAGCAGGAATGCTGCTGACAGAGGGAAAGCCTTCCGTCCCCCCGCAAGCAGTTTTTGAACATTTATGTTGAGTTTTGCTGTGAACTACTCTGAAAAACCACAAAAATGGATCTATTCATGTTACTGATAGGGCTTGGAAATTGGCTTCAAACATCTATCTTGTAGCACTTTGTCCTAAAAACCATTACTCAGGCACACAAACAAAACTAAAGTTGTTTCCTCGTAGTAATTTTATTTAGCTTTAAGCATGGAAAAAACCCAGAAGGGACATCCGGCGATGAGAAACAAATTCAGCCCTAAATTTATGGGCAAATAAGGAATTATACAAGATAATGTAATTTTCATGCTCAAACAACAGAAAATATAAATATTTGCTAGGTGTAGCCATATTCTCATTTTAAACTCAGGTTAGTATTTTTTCAGATAGACTCTTCCAGGAACACATTGGATAACCTATCAGTGAGTGCCAGTATGGTGTAGTGGTTAGAGAAAGACCCGCTTCCTGCCCAAGCTCCTTAGCAGCTGGTGTGGGGAGGCATCTGGTAAAGGAGGTAGTGCACGGCCCGCAATGCTGATAGCCTCGTCTGCCATGCATCTGCCCAGTGTGGGATTTGGGAGGTCTGCATTCTGGTCCCTGCTAAGCCGTGAAGCTGACTAGGTGACTTTGGGCCAGCCACTGACTCACCGACTCACCTACCCTACAAGGTTGTTGTGAGGATAAAATGTAGAGGAGGAGAGCCTTGCAAGCTACCTTGGGTTCCTTGCAAGAGAAAAATATAAGTATAATAATAGTGATGATGGACAATATAATCGGAAACTATTTACAGAAGACACAGAAGAACTGTGCCAGTGCTAATTTATTTTAATGGCCATCTAAGAAGCTTGTGCTGGTAGTAGTGGATTGTGTTTTGTAACAACACTTTTGTATAGTGTCATTATGACTAATGTCCAGTGAAGGAGCGCTTACATCCTTATATGCCCAGCCGCCCCCTGAGATCGGCGGGAGAGGCCCTTCTCCGGGAGCCCTCCGTGGAAGAAGTTAGGAGGGTGGTTACTCGGAGGAGGGCTTTCTCAGCGGTGGCGCCTAAGTTATGGAATGCGCTCCCCAGAGAGGTCCGCCTGGCGCCGTCATTATTTGTTTTTCGGCGCCAGGCGAAGTCCTTTTTATTTAAGCAGTATTTTAAATGTTAATATTATTGAATTTTATTTGGCCAGGGCGGCTTGTTTTATAGTGTTTGTTTTATATTATATATATATGTATTTTATTGTATATATTTTAAAATGTTATTTTAATTTTTTGTTGTAAGCCGCCCCAAGGCTTCGGCGAATGGGGCGGCATAAAAATGTTTTAATAAATAAATAAATAAAAATAAAAATAAAACGTTGCAGCAAGGTCTTTAGAGTTAGACCTGCTTCTGCCCACTGACACCAGCTGGCTTAGGCACATGTAACTGCACAGGATGGAGTTGTATTTAGTACAGCTAAATCTACATAAACTTGTGATTGCAAGCCCGGAGTGCAGTCCTCTGAAATTTACCCTGCTTAAATCCTGTTGATTGTCCTGGAAATTAAAGTGTCTTGAAGGTAATCATGGGCATGTTAACTTAAGAGTGAGTCCCAGTGTATATAGCAGGACTTGTTTGGGAGTGGTCAGACAACTGTTACCTGAAATCTGCACCAGCAGCAATGTCTCGTCCCCTTATTTTTACTCCAGAGCAAGTGTGAGGAGGCCAGTCTGCATCTGCTTATCTAGATGCAGATTTAGCATGGTGTCTGTTTTGTTTCTGAGCGATTGTGCTGTACATAATCTAGATGAACCCTTAGTGTTAAGTTACAACCATGCTAAAAGATGGTAGGATAACTTGATTGGCACAATACACTTGTTCTTATGTATTGCAGTAAAGAAAATGTGCAGAAGTACTTGTAGGGAATGTCTGCTTGCTAAAGAAGCAGAGTGACTGCTGGAATAGAACAAAAATTAATCATCAGTGCCTCTGCTTTTCAGTTTACATAGTCCTTTATTTTCCAAAATGTAAGTTTGGTTTGTATCAAGTATGGTTATGGAGGCCACATGCCTGTAGAAGACGGCGTTCCTACACCTTAAATAGTTCTGTTAAAAAAAGTGAATTTCAGTGGGTCTAGTTTGCTGTGCAGGCTATTCCCGCTCAAATCCGTCTTCTACGTAGCCATTAAAAATGAAGGAGCCCCGTGCTCTTCTCTGCCCAGGCACACTAAGTCAAGGATTCTTGTTCAAACAGGTATCTGTGAACTGGATGGGGGCCAGTGACTCTGTAATTAAAACATCTCCTTGTGCATTTGAGTTATTCCAAATGCACTGTCGACAGCACTTCATCTGGAAAGAGGAACTGCTGCTTTTCTTTGCAGAATTATAAGAATTTTGGGCCCCATGCTGCCTCTTAATCTGAATGCATAGTGCATTTCCTTCTAGTGATATCAGGACTTTGCAGAAGTTCCTCTTCTGTTCTGGTTTTCTAAAAATGTATTATAGTAATTTCAGAAAACAAGCATTTCCACTTGAACCGAATGGTTACCTTTCCTGAAGATAATATGGAAAAGGCTGGTTAGTTTAGTAGGATCTTCTTTTCTGAGAAGTTGAACAAAAGCAATAACTGAAATACAGCAGACAGGCAGAAGGGGAGCAATGATTCTGTTGAACGCAGTGGAGACTGCTAGGTCAATATAAAAAGAACATTCAGATGCTCGCTCAACTTACTGTGCAAGCCCTATTCATAGCTAAATAAGAAATCCACTAGTCAAAGAAAAGATGTCGCTGAAAGTGGCATCCAAAGGTGGATGCCAGGCTTTGGTTTTACCACCCCTGCTCCTGTATCTACTTCACACAGAAGCAAAACTGAGGAAATCCCTTAGCCAAGGCGGTCTTTAATTGTTTGAAAGCAGAGAGCTTTTTAGGAAAGACATTCAGTGGTGCGGCAAGGGGGAAAGCATGGGGTATGCCCATGTATTTTTAGGCCCAGAAGTGGGTCTTGGAGGAAATGGGGGGTTTGTAAAATGCCGGCACAAGAACACAGGTGATTTCTTAATTGTAGTCTGGTAGCCAAGTTAGGATTCTTGGATTGTTCAGCCCTGGTGCCTTTCAAGCCTCTGTTGACAGGTGGGGAGAAGGGCTCCCCGTTTGGCAGTTATGCCACATGTTGCCTTGTGGCTTAAGCAGCCTCACACAGGCACCCTCCACTGACCGGTGTTCAGGGTGTCAGCCTGCCACAACTGGATGCCCTCCAGATGTTTTGGGCTGCTTCTCGCATGATTCCTGCCCATTCCTCACGCTGGCAGGGACTGATGGAGTTCAAGTCCTGAACCTCTGGAAGTGAGCCTGCTGGAAAAGGCTGATGTAGGAGCAGGGCTGTAGCTCAGTGGGAGAACATCTTGCTTGAGAAATGGGGCTGAGAGCAACTCTGCTTACTCCACCTTGGGCAGCCTTGTGAGTTGCTAAGTGGACTTCCCCCTGGAGCCTGGAGCGCCTGGTAGTGGCTTTTGGCCTAGTCCTCTTTAAGGAACTAGTGCTTCTTTATGCTTGTACGGTTGCACGAAAGCCAGAAATGTTCAGCTCTTCCTGGCATGGAAGTAAAGTGGTGATCAAAGAAGGGCCTGTTTATCTATGCTTGCCTTGTAGCTTTACTTAATTTAAGTAGCTCGCTGCACTCTCACCTGTGACAACTACAGATTGCCTCTTGGCAAATAAGGAAGGACTTTTTTCTGAAGTGAATGAGTATGGATCTGCTCTCCATCTCTTCCGTTTTCAGGCTGTTGGTCTGCCATAAATGACTTGCATGCATTAACTCTGGGCTTGCTTGCATGGCTGTTAGTGATGGCAGAGACAGATAGGAAACTGTATTTTAATAATTAATGCCATTTGACCTTTGTTTCCTATTTTTGCTTGCATTTTATCATTATTCAGTTTTTAATATGCTGTTACTGGTTTTATTGTATTTTTATCTTGTAATTGTGAACCGGCCAGAGGTGCTGTCGCACAATTGGGTGGCATACAAATGTTTTAAATAAATAAATAAAGAGCTGCTATCCTGGCTGGGAGTTGGATAACAAAGGAGCCAGGCTGGGCTTTTCTTGGGTCACGACGTTGGTTGGTTTGCCCTTTTTTTCCCCACAAGCCATTTTAAACAAGGCAACCATTGCTAAAGATATTCTAATGAGCAAGAGACTTTACTCCTTAAAAAAGTTAAAAAGCCCCGGAATCCTCAAAGGCATTCCAAACAGGGTAGTGCTGCTATCTCCATTTTGTAGTTGAGCAACTGGTCCCTGGGGATGTTGGCTTGCCCAAGCCCTGTGGATGTGTGAGCTGCTTGTTTTGTCGGGCACCCTAGGAACAGGGTGGGGAAATCAATGCATCGATCGGTATCAGCGAGAACATTCATGGCCGTCCTCACAGGATGACTGTGCCAGCTAGTAAGTGCCTGCGGTGGTAAGTGCAAGCGTGGCTGGCCGGGCCCGAGACCTGCCAAGCAAGACGCCAGTGCTGCAGCTCGGAAGTGAGGCACAGGAGATGTCGTGGATTGTGGCGCGCAAGTATTCCTGGCTGCCCGTCTCAGCAGTTCAGTCACAGCTATGCCACAGTTTTACAGGAGCCTTTATTCCACCGCCTGCTATTACACTCACATAACTCACGGCAAAAGACAGTTCCCCCGCCCCTGTGGCTCAGGCTTTCATCGTAGTGAGATAATTTACGGGGCTGCCTGTATGTGGAGAATGCAAGCAGAGAGTCTGTTTGACAGGGCTGTTTTACTGGTAGTTGTTAATGGGCTCTAGAGGTGAAAGGCTAACGGTGCTGTTCACTTACCATCTTCCTACCAGCCAACACGGGTATCATCAATGCCAGAATATAGGAAGGCTCTGGAAACACAGCCAGGCATCCTGAAGCAGCCACTAAAGAAGCAGAGAAGAATGTTCAAAGAGCCGTTAACAGGCTGTGGTATAAACAAATAGTGTGCTTGCTTAAAACCAAGCTTTAGAAAGGCCGCTGCTTGAAAATGTTTAACACAAAAGCAAGTCTCCTCCTCTGAGCCATCACCCTGTCAACGCAAAGGTGTTTCCAGATGCCATCAGAGAGGCGTTCAGGCCATTTGATGTCCCTTCCCCAGCCTGGTGTTGGGGGAAGTCCAGATGTTTTGTGCTCTGGTTCTTAACATTTTTCCTGCCCATTGGCCACGCTGGCTGGGGCTGATGGGGGCTGAAACACCTGGCAGGCATCGTGTTGGGGAAGGGTGCCCTAGTTGAACAGGTAGGGCACTTTGTACTGGTTGTCCACATCCAGAAGGGAGGTTTCAAGGACCTGCTGCTGAAGCTGTGTGGTCAGTTGCCCCTCAGTCTGTGGTGGGCACCTTCTTGCCCTCCAGATATTTTGGCCTACAACTCCCATTTGCCTTAGCCAGTGCGACCAGCATTCAGGTATGCTCAGAGTTAAACTAATTCAGAATTACTGAATTGCTTCCAGATGGAGCTGCAAGGTTGTGAAGCCCTAAGAAACAGCTCAGGAAAAGTCCTTACAATGGTAAATGGTTGAGACCGAAGTATTTTTATTTCTAGCCTGATCTGCCCCCAGGGCTTCGGCATGTGTTGTGTGTAAATTCATGCACAAGGCAGGTCTTTGTCCTCGAAAGGCAGAGTTCCCAACTTTTCCACTGGCCACTCTAGTGTGCCTTTAACAGCAGGTTGGTACACAGATATTAGCCTGCCTGCATAGCTATACATGAGCTAGCATGTCCGGTCACCTTTGCTAAGCTGGAAAGGTACAGACCTGCAGCTGGATGGGTGACCCTGTGTGGAAATGGAGCAGGGGCGTGGATGCAAAGGTCTTATAGGTCCCTTCCAATGCTCCTGTTCTTCCATTCTACTCTGCCTTGCCAGATGACCCTGTTTACCTTTGTGTTATGAAAAGTCTTGCATTCTGAATTCTGCGTATTGCCTTTCAGAGCACACCAAGGGGCAAGAGCAGGCTGGTCAATGTGTATCTTTCCCTTCTTGGACAGCTGGAAACACTGTTCAAGGACCAGAGTTGTCAGTTGTCCACTACGAGGTTGTATCTGACGCTTTAAAAGTTCCCAGACCATGAGCTGAGATACAGCTGTTGCAACTGCTTCCCTCCGCAGCTGTGCCATGGCACAGAAGTGAAGTCTGCGTGTGATGGTGTGTGCAGGTGCATGTGCTTGAAAGAGGTGAGAGACGTGGGATGCAGCTATGTGCATGTTGAGACGGCAAAAGTCCTATGACAAGCAGCATCTTCTAACCAGCTATGCTGGCTTTGTAGGACTTCTTTCTGCCTAAATGTGCATAGAGTTGCATTCTTTCAGAGAGAGGGCCGGTGGAACAGAAGAGTGCAGGTGTGGATGACTTGTTGCCTTCCAGATGTTTTGGTCTATACCTCCCATTATTGTTGACCAGCATAGTCAATAGTGAGGGATCCTGCCAGTTGTAGAGCAAATCTGGAGAACTACAAGTTGCTGGTTATGTAACGTCTTACTGTTTTAGGATTCCTTAAAAAATTCCAGGTGTAATATTTGGGTATTGGCTGTCTGACCATATACATACCTACTCAGAAGCAAGCCTCACTAAAATCAACGGGGCTTAGAGGCTAATAAATTAATTTAGAATTGTGCTCTAAATTGGGTCATGTAGGAATACAAAGAAAATACTTAATTCAAGTCAAAGTGTCTAAAATGGTAAGAGAATTTATTCTAGTTTTGTTTGAAGTGCAACATACAAGCATATGTGCACACACATAAAATGTGTGTGTTTAATTCCTTTTGAAATTTAACATGTGCTCCCATTCTTGCAGAATTAGGTACAGACAAATGAAGAACAAATATTTTAAAGTGTAAAATGACTGTCAATTAAATACCTTGCTGTGGGGTAGTCTACCTGCCAGTTTTTCGTAATGATGCTATTAAAGCATTGCTTGTTTTTCTTCTGAAAGGCTTGTTCATCACGACATTCAAGCTGTCGCCTATGAAAGGCTGCCTGGGCAAACCTGTGCATGCTAACTTGGGAACTCCATTTCACAGACCTTCCTTCCTTAGGGTTAGGCTGCTGAGTTTGCAGTCCTGGGACTTTTGCAGCTGGTGTGATTGACCTTCCAGGAGCTTGCTTCACAGGCTGTTGTGTGTGTGCGTGCGCATGCGAGTGTGCTTTCAGGAAGGGGAGGTGGCCAATATGAGCAAATTGCTGCTTTAAGGAAGGATGTGAAGAAGCAACTTTTTGAAGAGAGTCATGCATGCTTTTTAATTGATTTTTTGTGGTTGCAGAACACCACTGGGAGCCTCTTTAGAGGAGCAGAGCAACCCAACTTTAAAAGGTAAGGATCTGATGTTTTGAGTGCTTTTCTGTTTCATTTTGTTTTTTTGGGGGGGGGGGTGATTTGTGTCAAAACTACAGAAATGACAACTCAAAACATAACTTTGAGTTGATTGTGTTAGGAAGTTGCTGAGATAGACCTGTTCCTTTGCGGTATTTCTGATAGGAAAGGCTTGAGGGGAGTGATGCGGGACTCGAACAGTTAAGGAATTCTTAGTAGTTTTGCCCTAGTGATAAGGGCAGGGTGCTTGGCAGGGGGTGGGAGAGGGAGTTAGTTGATAAGTGCTATACTGAGAAGTAGGTCAACCTTGTGGTACAATCTTTCTTTGCTTGCTCTGACTGAACTTGCCACACCTGAAAAGTTACCACCTGCGCAAACCAGAATGCAAAAGTTCAAAGTACAACAAGAACCTACAGGTAGTGACAGCACAGAGAAGAAGCCCGTGTAGTAGCCGGAGCAACTTTCTTTCAGTGTAGAGGAAAGAAAGGATGTTTGTTCCAGACGGTTTGTTAGGCCTGAAACTCCCTGGTAAGATACTTGAAGACTAGCTTAAGATGCAGTATTTCCATTACTGAAGAAAATGTGATGTGGAGGGACCAAAGGCATGTAAGCACTGGCTGATTTGAAATGGCCATTTTTCTTTAGCCTGACAACAGGACTCTTTGCAAGTGTTCTTTTGCTTTCCTTTCTGTGTAGTACTTGCTGTCTATGTTCAAACTAGTAATATCTGTTAGTTTGAGTGTTCTGTGGGGAATTGCAGAGTAGAGACAAGTCTCCAAAGCTCATTATGGGCTTTTTAAAAAGTTTTTTTTTTTAATATACTAAAGTTTTTAAAATTGTACTTGGTGCTCTGTGTGGTAAATTGATAATCCAGAATTTCGGAAGGAAAGCATGACACTGGAAGCTCATTTTGCCAAACTGACATCTTTCTAGGCATGCTGGTGAGAAATGGAGGAAGTTTTGAAGATGACTTATCTCTGGGAGCTGAAGGTGGGTGTAACATTAAACGCATGATTATTGCTTTTGTCCCCAAGTCAGAATCCTCAAATATGTTAAACCTTTTACTTTAGTGGAACCGTCTGGGTTATGTTGTCTGTCAGCTGGGAGGAAGAGGAGGGAAAAGAGAAACCTGTGGAAAAACATGCAAGAAAGAGAAAGGATAATATCTTTCAATGAAATGGGCAAACTTGGCATACTCGCGGGCCAGTTCTGGAGCGCAGGATGTGTATTTCAGTAGAGCATACTGTTTCAGTGAAGCATTAAGACATTGAAACTTCATTATTGCAACATTCCCCTCTCTTTCTTCCCTTTTCCTTAAACAAAAACCAACAAAACTTCTCATCTTTTTTCTTTAAACAAAAACCAACAAAAGTCTCATCTTTTTTTTTTTTTTCAATTGGAGAGACCAGAAATTGGGGCCTGCTGCATCTGAAACAAGTGCCCTGGACCACTGAGCCGCAGTAGCTCTTCTGGGGATGAATTATGTTCCAGCAGAGGAGGAGTGCTGCAAGACTCGCTGCAGACAATCAGCTGCAGTCGCTTGCAGCCGTGGGAATGAGAAGTAAGGTGTGGTGCATTAGGCGGCTGACCCCAGGTTGCTGCCTCTGTTCCCCCTGCTTCCACTCTCCCACGAAAGACTCGTAGAGAGCGATCTGGTTGACGGGATTTTGTCAGTAGAAGTAATTGCTGAAGAGCCCAAGGCATGGTTGTAGAAGGCGCATGGTGCAGTAGCTGAGCTTTACAGATATGGGGGTAGTCAGCGTAGAACAGTGGTTCAGGTGTGGGTGTGAGACTTGACAGATGCAGGTTCTGGTCCCCACCTGGCCGCAAAGCTCACCGGGTGACTTTGAGGCAGTCAGGGACTCTCAGCCCATCCTTCATCGCAGGGTTGTCGTGAGGATGACATGGAGGGGAGAGCATTGTGTTTCTTGCAAGAGGAAAAAAGGCAGGATAGAAATGAAATGCACGTGATGATGATGGGCATAGCCTGTGCAACACCCCTGAGGACCCCAATGCATGCTTCCTTGAGCTTCTGGAAGAAACAATGTAGGCGTATGGTGTGTGAAATTGATGCATTTACTTTTATCATAATAATTTAATAGATTAGTTGTGCTTAACTTGTGTTTTGATGCATGCGTCATTTATATGGTGCTTGGTAATCCCTACTGTAGAAAATGAAGTTTCTCTTCTCAAACTTTCATGCTCCCTTAAACCGTTGAACCGTCATATCCACTTATCTGTGTCTGTCCAGCCTGTTTTGTTGACATCAATTTTCGCTTATGCCCTCAAGGCAGTAGGATCAAGTTCTTGGCAAGGAGGATATTGACAGTGTTGTTTTTGTTGAAAGACTTTGGGATAGTAGAGAAAAAGGCCTGAAAAAGCCCTCAGTGCTCCTCCTTTAATGAGATGTTTTTGAAACAGAGCACACTGGATTAAAAGATTTCCCTATTACAGACATTTAGCTTAAGGCTCCTGAGGTTGCTAAAGAAGACATTTACGTTATTTCCACTGTGTGCTGGTATGATTTGATTTCTGATTACAGTCATTTATTTATAAAACAAATAGATGCTGGAGTGGCACTCAGTAAACTTTTAAAAGGTGAGGGGAGCGTGCTCTGCCAGAGCGTCATCTCTGGGCTGCTTCCTGTATTCGGCTGTAAGCACATTCCTTCTGGAATATTCAGTAAGTCTGGAGAAGGAGATGTGTTCTAAGCAGGCCTGCTGTAACCAGATTAGCTTTTCAGGTACTGATGATGAGAGAACTGGTTGTGCCTCAAAGACTCTTTTCTCCCCATAACTTTATTGACATTACATTATTTATGTTCCTGTACTATTATTTGCATATATATACGTTTTGCAGATTTGTGTGTGTGGAAGCATTACAGAAACCTCTGATTAAATATCATCGCAAGAAAGGTTTTTTTTAAGAATGCCTTTAACCCAAACTCTTTCAAAGGTTAGCCCTTGTACCAGGGTTCCAGTGGCTTTGCGAGATCTTGCTTTGCACCTGAGGACATGTTTTTAGATGGTTGGGATAAGGGGGAGAGATGGTAGCCATGCAGAAATGGACTGTTGTTATGGAACAAAGGGGCAGGGCCTAGCATACATGGGGACGGATGCTCAGCTCCATCCTGGTCCCACTTTGATCTCTGCTATTCTGCAGTGATAGCACCACATTCAAAGTCCTGTTGTTTGTTGTGTCAAGTGCCTCTTGTTTTGTTAGTGCCTTCGATTTATAACTATTTCTCCCTCTACTTTCTCCTTCAGCTAATCAACTGCATCAAAGCAGCGAACCAATGGAAATTTGGTAAATATTCATTTAGGAGTAATGCTTGTCATGGGGGTACAACTGCAAGGCTTGTACAACTGCATCTGTATAAAACCTGGATTTATTGAACAGATTGTCATCTCAGATACATATCATAGGACAGAGCTGTGATTAGCATTTTAAGCAAATATCAGACATTGAAAATGTGTGGGTTGTAAAAATAAATACAGTGGTCATAATTAAAATTGTGCTGGCAGGGATCTGAGGTCACTGCCAAATGTGCGAGTTCCCCACATCTAAAAAGGGGTTTCTGATACCTGATGTGCAGATCTGATTGCGGGGGGGGGGGGGGGGGGTGCTGTGATTTTTCTGGAGAATGGTTCTCCATGGTTTTGTCAACAGTTGCATGTTAAAAAGGGAGTTTGATGCAGGCCCCTGAATATGGTATTTTATCCTTCAGTGGCTTTTCATCAGAGAATAAAGTAAAAGTGCAGGCAGGGAAAAGGGTGGGTTTCGGAGGGGTCATGGAAATTTTGGCTGCAATGCTGCAGCTGTCTTCCTAAGTGAAAGGGAGTGTTGTTCTCTCTCCCGCACCCTCAAATGATCAAAAGCAACGTGCACTTAAGAGAAATGGTAAAATCTTGTATAGTCGGGATGAGATTAAAAGAGGATGAAAACTTGCCGTCCTTTTAACTCTCGTTTCGTTTGTGTTGTCAGCAATGGTATGCTGGCAAAGGACAAGAGACTCCAGTTTCATCAGAAGGGGAGGAGTATGAATTCTACTGGCTCGGCAAAAAGCAGCACAACCGTCTCAAGGTAGGCAGTAAAAAGCAGCCCTCTTGGATCAGCCCAAGCGTCCGTTCTAGTCCAGCACACAGACATGAGTACAGCAGTGCAAGGAAACACTTGATATCCTGGGGCTTGGAATAGGTCTGTGGAAGTCCCCCCCCACCATTTGTTTCCTTTACAAGATTCTGAGGGTGGTCTGAGGGTCTGCATTTTGCACAGCTTGATAAACTCCCTCTTTGAGGTCAGTTCGCAGACCGGCAGCTCTTGCAGTTCCATGCTAAATGCGATGGGAGCAGCCATATTTGCTGTCCGCATGCCTGCCCCATTCTTCTCTATTTTCTTTTTACATCTGGAGGGTTCTGCCACTCATGGAATTGAATCCCGCACCCCAGCCCTGCTGAGCTAGCTCTCTGCAGCGCCTTTTCCTCAAGTTGCCTCTCTCTCTCCATCATCAGAGGCAGACTCCGAGAGGAGGGCTTGAGGCAGGAGAAGGGTTTTGCTCCTTTCACTCGTGCCCTCCCACCCAATATGACAAATCACACCCTCTGCCTTGCCTGAACAGTGTCGATGACTTGACCCCCCCCCCAACCCCACATAGCCTGGCTCCATTTCAGCGTGGAACCGAAATCCCATAGAATCTGCCTTGCAAACGGATTCAGTGTCCCCATCCACAAACCAGTTGAGTGGAATTATCTGAATCTGGGACCACAGTTCTTGTGACACTTCTTGAGGAGTTAGTCCTATTGATCTCATTAAGACTGACCTGAGTCACTATGCAAATGAGCTACAGACTTGCCTCGATCTGCAGGACTTAAGTCTGAAATCATATGTGAGGCGCTCTTAGGCACATGTGCTAAGAGGCTGAGCCCTGTTTGTGTGTCCCTCTTCGTACAATTGCAGTTGCGTGGTAGAAAGGGACAGGGGTGGGAGAGCTGGACTGTGCTTGCAAAACGCGCCCGCCTTGCCACAGCCCTGTCTCCCTCCAAACTACTGTGCTGGGTCCCTCCTGAGCACAGTTCTGAGGCTGCCCTCATGAATAGCAAAGGTGCCCTGCTTCCCAGTGACAGAACTGGTGATTGTGGAAGGATGGACAACCGCACTCTTGCTCTCCCCTTTGTATGATTACAGGGGCGTGGGGACAGCGCATGAAGGGCTTGCGTCTTGTTTGGACTGAAATAAACTGAGTGTCACAGCGTCTTGGCCAAAAGTAGACCAACTCATCATTCTGAAAGTAAACATATACTTGGTAGTAAACCTCACATAGTCTAACAGATCCTTTCATCTCCCTTAAAGTGTTTGAATCATAGACTAAAAATAAGTTCTTAACCAGGTTGTAGATTTTGTTTATTCTTTACTAAAGACAGAGGGCAGAAGGCAATGCTTGCATTTTTGTTTCTAGTGTGTCTGAACTACTAGAACTATATGAAGAAGATCCTGAAGAGGTCCTGTACAATCTTGGATTTGGCCGTGATGAACCAGACATTGCTTCCAAAATCCCATCAAGGTTTTTTAATTCATCATCCTTTGCCAGGGGGATAGATATCAAGGTGTTTCTGAATGCCCAATTGCAACGCATGGAAGTAGAAAATCCCAATTTTGCTTTGACAAGTACGTAAGTTAAATTTAACAGCATGATTATAAAGCACTCAATTAAGAATCTGACTTGTTTTGTGAATAGTCCAAACAGCTTCATTTATTGGGCTCTACAGAAAGTTTGAAAGGGTGTGATGTTGCAAGATGGATCTCTTGCTTTGAAAGCTATTAAAGTAGGAATTATAAAAATACTGAAATTAACTATTTATTATAAAGCTCCTCTAGTTTTGAACTTTCTGAGCTTGGTCACATGGGGAGAGGGAGCCATCCACACATTCAGCTGCTCAGCTTCCTGCCCCACCTTCTACCACCTTCCCCTCACCCTGCAACTGAAGAGGTCAGTTTTTCTAAATTACTGTGAGTTTTTAAACCAGCATCCCCTAACCTGGGGCCCGACTGTCCCAACTCCTGTCATTCCTGATTGTTGGCCATGCTGGTTATAGCTGATGGGAGGTTGTAGGACAAAACATCTGGAAGGACTCAGGTTGGGCAAGACTGGGCTGAACGTTTGATGCCATGCTGAAGACAAGAGATGGCAGAAGAAGAATGCCAGTGCAATGCTACTGACACATGGGATGTAGAATCCAGAATGGGGAGAAGGTCTGGCAAGAGGGTGTGGAGCTGGCTTGAAAGGAATGGCGGGGCTTTGTTATGCTCCACTTCCTTCCTCCTCCTTTCCCTGAAAGTGTTCATAAGCACATTCTATGTATTGCTTGCTTGCTTGCTTGCATGTGTATACTGCCCCATAGCCCATAGGGCTCTCTGGGTGGTGTATAAATACCATATTAAGTCACATGCAAAAACATTGCCAGTCACATCCAAAAAAATGCTTTCCTTCAAACAGCTTGAAATGCCAAAGTGTTGTCAAGACTAGTCCTGTGTTGACTTTCATTCTACTTCCTATAGTGCTGTGAAAATAATACCATAAAAAGAGCAACTGTATGGTAGATTGTCTGATGCCTCAGCTAGAGAATGTAAAAAACAGTGCTTTGACAGTCAAGAATTCTTTTAAGCCATCACTTTTCAGAAACTTGGGTAATGGATTTAACCAGGATATGCAAGGATCAGAAATCTGGCATGACCTTGGCCCTTACGTCCTGTTGTATTCACTTTGTTTTTACCTTTTGCCAATTCCAAGTTATTTGTCACTTCAGTGTTGAGCTTGACAATGCTGCTCTTTGTTCTCTTTGTCATTTCTGTGTTGTCCTTTTGCCAGGCCGCTTTCGTCAAATTGAAGTGCTCACTACGGTGGCCAATGCATTCTCTTCCTTATACTCCCAAGTTTCTGGCACTCCATTGCAGAAAATCGGGAGCATGAATTCGACCGCTTCCAGTAAGGAGGCCTCCAGCCCTCCTCCTCTAGTGCGAAGCAACACTGCAAATCGTTTAATGAAGACCTTATCTAAACTCAATCTTTGTGGGAACCCGCAGACAGGGGAAGGCGGCAGCTGCACAACAACCTTGCCAGCTGAGAAGGGGAAATCTGAACATGGGAATGATCAAGCTGAGGTGAAAAATGAACCCAAAACTCCCAAACACTTTAAAGCATCTCTTCTGGCTACAGTAAAAGAGGAGGTACCTAGCAATCATCCCAGTAATGCGGAGGTTCTTCATTCCTCTGAACTTTCAGCTGGCACGAATGCTGAGCAGAGTGACGCTGTGCCTCACGGAGATGAGCAAAATAGTGACTCTCTTGCCTGTTCAGAGAGACTCCATGAAAAGGCTGCTGTTACGAACACTTCCGATCTCGAGGGCGATATGGCAGAATTGACCATCTGTGGGCTCGAAGGAAACACCAACCTGCAGACTCCTACTTCAGCGTCAGATCCAGAGCCTTGCACTCGGCTGGCAAACCCATCCATTGTCAACCTCATGCTGCAGCAGAAGGACTCCTTCGAGATGGAGGAGGTAAGTGGCCAGGGACTTAATTCTTGCAATGTGCAGATTCTCTGTGAGTGTCCTCCGGCAATGATGGAAACAGTGAGTTAAGCGAACAGACCAGCAAAGCTGCTGAAGTCGTTCTGTGATGCCCAGCTTCTTGGCTTTGTGGCAGAGTGAGGCAGTGCAGATGAGCAGGGCTTAGCTAGGATTTTAAACCCGATTCATATTGGTTTAATCTACTGGTGAACTCTTGTAAACTTCTGCTAACTGCAGAGCTGGCAAAACTGTGGTTTTAAGTCACAGCATGAGACTTGCAATCAAGAGAAAATGGAAGGGTCTGGTGAAAGGAAGCTTGGTAATCTCACTATCTACTCCCAGGATCCTTGAGTGTGGTGAAGAGATCAGCCTGGTGTTAAGGCCAATCGCTGTTCATGGCCACATATATGGGGTGGGGTCAGTGTGCAGGAGAGCTACTCGGATCTTGTGCCTGCTGCATCATTTCCATGGCTTGTCATAAGAGAGCTGTAAGGCATGTGAGCATGTGGTCTGTGGATGTCTTTTAGCCCACAAAGTAGTGTTGCAGCATTTTTAATTGGTGAACAGAAGCAAGTGGCCTTCTAAGTGAAGCTCTTTGCACAGAGGAGAACTAACAGGTCCATGAGAAATCCGTGTGCGTGGTGACTATAGCTCTGCCTGCTGTCTCATGACTGGTGCTGGCGGAAAGCCAGTCACCTAATGTGAATGGACTGGCTTCATGGCCTCCTTGCTTTCTTGTGCAGAGGTAGTGCTGGTGTTGTAGCCTATAGAATAGGTGGAGGTGTAGCTCAGTGGCAAAATGTAAGCCTCTGTATGGTGTAAGCTGCCTAGGAAGGCCTTTTGGCAGTTACAGGCGGCCTGTAAATAATCGAATGAATAAAGAAATTAGTAAAAAGCGTGCCCTGCATGTAGGAAGTCCCAGCTTCAGTGTCTTGCACCTGCAGGTGAAAGTGGCAAATAGCTGCTCTTTATCATTTCTGCAAAGGCACCTCAGGGTGCTGGTTTTGACCCATCAAGCCCCCCAGTGCATGGACCCATGACTCTGAAGACGGCTTTCACCTTGGTGGCTTGGCATGATGGATCTTCGGTGTTCTGTCCAGGTCCCAAGCTGCTGCATTTGTAACGCTGATGGCGGCGGGGGGCGGGGGGTCTTTTCATCAGTAAAGCTGTGGAGCCGCTTCCCGAACTGAAGCCTTCTGGGATAGCAAAACCTTTCTCATTATTCCTCACTGGTGTTTTGGTTTTGGTTTGGTTTGGTTTGGTTTTTTTGGTGAGCAAGATGAAGCTTGTATTTGGGAACACAGGTTAAACATATAGTTTGCTCAATCTGAATTATTTTTATGCAGACAGCTATGTGTCCTTTCTTTTTTTTTTCTTTTGCCACAGCCTTTCTGAAAACAGAATGGGGAGGGGTTGGCATCCAAGTAAACCAGGGTGGGTAATAAACCTCCATATGGCCTTACCTTCTCACTTTCCTTGGTGCTCATCATGACAGTCCCCAGAGTTACACCCCAAAGGAGAGTCCAAAAATAGAAACAGTGAGTCAGAAGGGGTCTCCTGGCCATCTAGTCTGACCCCTGGCTCCAGCTGGCTCCGCTCACAACATGCCTTCCATGTGCATGTCCAGCCTATCCTTGAACACCCTCACTGATGGGACTTCAGCCCCCTCCTGTGGTGCGGAAGTCCATCCCATACCCTCGGGGCCCTAACCATCAGGAAGTGCTTCCTGGCATCCACCCTAAATCTTGTTTCCCGGAGCTTTACAAAAACACAGGCAGCTGTGTGGATCCATACCAATGTAGTAGTTCCAGCAGGAGTGAGCAGATCTTTTGGAAACTGAATGGGTCTTATTTTCCCAGTCAAGACCACGCTGCCCTCAAATACTTTGCATCACACCGGGGAAGGATCTATTGTTACTTGGAAGACGAAAAATGAAAACTCAGGCAGAACAGTCTGGGCAGAAAGTCTGGGCAGGAAAAGGCAGGAAATGAAGTCAGTGTCCTTACATTAAAATGTCATGCTGCATTGCTGTGGGCTCTGGCAGGGCCACCCTGCTGCCTTTCTTCCCCGGGACTCGAAGCAGCAGCCGCTGCTTTTCCAGGCAGCCTCGGATCAGACACGGGCCGCGCCCTGCCATTGACTGAGCGTCAGCTCTGAAAAAGCCCCCATGGCCAAAGTGCAGCCAATGTGCTAAAATGATCATTTCTCTTACCAAATCATTTATTCCTTCTGGTTTCAGAGGAGTTTCCCCATGCGCATGTGAAATCCAACTTCTCGCAACAGGAATGAGGCGACTCCCTTTTGTTTTGTTGAATTTGACTTTTGAGGAGAGATGTTTGAAACAATAAAAGGGAGTTGGTGGCGTGACCAGGGCCCTCTTGTCTGCCCTCTCTCTTCTCCAGTGCTGGTTTGGAATGTTTTCATAACACTTAGCATGGCAGGCACGTTTTTCCGTGCTGTCCTGGAGCCTTTGAGGATTGTGCGCCTTTAGGAAGTCTGCTGCTGTCAAGATAGCCAGCATGGGAGCATGAGTCAGGGCAAAGTTTCCTCAGGAGCCCTGGCCGCTCATTTCTTGGCCAATCGGATCCTCTTGCACTGGCATCCATATTGATGTTGGCTAAGGAGCCGTGGAGGGGTGGGTGGAGGGGGCAAGGGTGAGCAGGGCACGAATGCAGGCAGGGCTCTGATCCCATCGTCCACGCAAGGGCGGGGGCTGGAAGGGGCTAGCGCCTTCCCCCTCTCAAAAAAATGTGTGCGAGAGAGAGAGAGAGAGAGCAAGAAAGAACTCAAGTATAACTTTGGGGAAGCAAAGTGAATTGGTGCAAGTCCTCGGACATTCCAGACCTAGGAAACGGCTTGTAAGATTCGCTTTTTCTATGTATTTAGTTTGGTATTTAGTTTGTTGTATTAAGCTGTATACATTGCCTCACAGGGAGAGCAGTGTGGTTTTTGTTCTGTGTATGCGGTATGGGTATTAAAATGCCACTCGCTTTGGCAGTTGTGATCACGCGACATAGATCTCTATGCCTCAGTCTTCATCTCGCTCTGAAAGTGTTTGCGGTGCAGGTAAGGCCAAACAGACTACCTTGCTTGAATGGCTGCAGATCTTTTGGAAGGACTCCATGAGATACTGGAATTTGTGGGGCTCTTTCGTTCTCACTTTAAAAAGATCGTAGTTATAATGCCATCCCATCAGAATGATTTGCTTAAGATGCAGTCCTGGACTTATTTAAACAGAAAGTCTTACAACGCCCAGCGATGCTTCAGTCTCCCTGCTGACTGAGAGTTGGGCCAAGCAAGGTGGAGGCACCTGTTAAGGCAGAAGCACAGTGACTGTGCTTGCATGACTTGCTGAGCTCCCGAGTTATGCGGTGTGGACTTTTCGGGATGATTGGACAGCTTGTCCTTTGTCCTTTCTCCTTGATCCTACAGCCAGGGCCCACTACTCTTCCTGGCAGAAACCATTTTGTCTCCTGCAGCTCCCCCTTTTTCTTAGCCTCAATTCGTTTTGTTTTTCTTCAGAGTTTCAAAAAAATCCAGTGGCAAACTTTTTATTTTTGCCCCTTGAAAATTGCACAGCTACGTTTATCATTGTGCTTACTGTTGACCTTTTGCAACTACATACTTAGTGCTGCCCAATAGGTGCAGTCTTGCCTTTTCAGAGACCTTGTAAGCATCAGCTGTCAAAGGGATCTCCCCTTTTTGAGGTACCTGGAGATACAGTGTAGTGTTGAGAAGGTGGAGAGCATTGAGAGCTGTCAATTCAACAACTACGTAAATCAAGAGGAATTCGTTGCTACGTGGGTAATATCACCGCCACCGTATTTTCTCTGCTTTCCCCCCTTTGCTGGTGCTTTTCAGTTGGCAGCTAGGCAATTGAACCTGGCAACAGTGCACAGGATAGCCCACAGACAGTCCACTTTGACAGCCGAAACTTGCAAGGCAAGTCTACAGATATTGGACAGCTGTAAGGGTGCATTTGCAAAAGACCAACAGAAATATTTTTTTGAAAGACTAACAGCTGTACATTTTTCCGGGGCAAAGCAAATGGGTGACAAACCAGCAGTGGCCATCACTCCAGATGGATGGAATCACTTGGGCATTAGTGCAGGGGCTGCCACTGGTGACCACACAGGAGAGACTGTGAAAAGTGGCACAATTTTTTGCCATTCTTGCTGGGTGGCCCATTGCCTTATCACTGCGACCCATGATGAAATTGCTTTCTAGGGTCTGGACAACCATTGTGAGCTGAACAGCCCCTGAAACAAACCAGGGATTGTTAGGCTGGCTTGTTCCCCCATGGGAAGCAGAGTAGCTTTGGACAGTATGTCCACCCACAATGGCTAGTTACCCAAATCAGTTGTTGTGCTGTGCAAACCCAGTTGATACGGGGTGACGAGTGGGGGATAAAAACAATTACTTTCAAAATGGGTTTCAAAATATGGGTTTTTTCTGCCTACAGACAATCAAATATTGTCCCTATCCATTATGGGCATTCCACTTTTGTTTTCTACTTTTTTCCCTGAGGTTTTGCCAAGGCAAAGTGAAGCAGAAAAGAGCAACACTGGAGAGGAAAACAAAAGACAACATTCTCCAGTGTGCATGTCTTCTCCTATCCTCTTTCTAAAGCTGCAGTCTAATACCTGCTTTGCTCAGAGTACGCCCTGCTGAACTCCATTGAACTTATATCGGAAGTAACATGTATAGAACTGTGCCGTCAACCTCAAACTGTCATGGGTACTGATCATATAAAAGACCCTATAAGGATATATTTTGAGGATCTTCCCACTGTAGTTTAAAAAGGAAAGCATGCAAAATATATACAGTAAGGCAGCAAGATAACAAAGACTGCCTGTAAGAATGAAGCAGTGTAGATAATACTCTATTTAGTTGTAAATTAACATGGCTTAGTGGACAGATAGGCCCGATTGTTCAGGAAATATATATAGGCATCTTGATTAAATGAGTGATTTCAACTGATGTTTTTCTTACCTTTTCACTGATTTAAATCTTGTTGATTCTAATCTTCCCACCCTGAGAAAAACTCAGTGTTTCAGACTGCAAGACATGATGCTGTGTTTTGGAATTGAATTTGTCTTGGAACATCGACCTTATTTCTCACTCTAAACTAGGTATAGCATATGAGGCCTGAACAGGCGTGGCAAGATGAGCAACAGTCCCTAGAATAGCTGGGCATATAGTGGCAATGCCAGAAAATGGTAGAATCGTCAAAATGTTTTGTTGCTGTGTTTTGCCACAGTGGCGGTCCCAGGACCAGAGAGGAGACCCATGCTGGGTGGAACCTGTGTCAGGGTGTGGGGTCCAGTGGATGGGTGAGGAGGGGTCCCACGCAGAGCTGGTTCTGCCCAGGGATGCGATCAGCCCTGCTCTAGGGCAGGCCCAGACTGTTTGGGATGTCACAGAGCTACTGCAGCAGAATATCTCGCCCTCCCTCTTCCCCCAAGGAAAACTGATCTTATGGCAAACTGTGTACAGAAATGTTCCGATTTTGTTAACTTGGATAAAGCTCAGGCAGTTTTACTTCAGTAGCATTTAATCTATTCTTTTAAAAGCTGTGATAACAGGGGCACAATGCTTCAGTTTGATATTTTGAAAATATGCCTGTTTCCTAAGAGGAAGTCCTTTGATATTGGATGTTTCTATTTTAATAAATAAGTATTGTCAGAGCTTGAAGCATGAGAAAAAGAGAAAGCAAGCAATTTTATCACCAAAGAACATCTTACAATTGAGGAAATGTCTGAAAATGGAGTCGTTGTGAAATAGGGAGGCCAGATGCTTAGGGGAGGGGCAGGGAGCCGCCTGTACTTTGGTGGCTAATTACTTAATCACATTGGCATAAATATTTGCTACTCTAATACCAGTCATTTATAATATATCATCAAGCTAAAAGGAAAGAGCACTTCATTTTAGGAGCAGTTTTCCCCTAGTAATAATTTCTTGGCCTCCTCTCATGTGGACTGTGTTTTAAAATTTTGGACAGGCACCATTCACTAAATATTTCCTCGATTCAAAGATGTCTTTTGGTGATAAAATTGCTTGCTTTCTCTTTTTCCATGCTACAAATGCCATATTAATACTAATTTGTTAAAACAGAAACATCCAATATCAAAGGACTTCCCCTTAGGAAAGAGGCATATTGTGTGTGTGTGTGTGTGTGTGTGTGTGTGTGTGTGTGTGTGTGTGTGGTGAGGAGGAGGCAAAGAAGCGGGATCATGCTCACCACCACCTTAGCATACTCTGCATAATGTCTCAAGGAGTTTACATACACAACATATATGTATATTATTTGTATGTATTTAAGATCAGGCACCCTTGGGTAGGCAGAACTGTCTCCGCACAGGTGTGGTTGTTATGTGCTTGTGCATGCACTTTTTGCATACACACAGACAGTTCTGGACATGATGCTGAATGAGTTTAGGGGGCAACAAGTGCTGCCTCCCCTCCCCACACATGCATGCGCCTGGCATGGATCTGGTGCCGCAGCATCCCGAGAACCATCATGAGTACATCAAACCCGGTCTCCTCAGTCGTGATGCTTCAGAGATGGTGGCCAAGGACCCCAGTGGTACCTTTGCACTGGACCTCTTTGTAACCCTCCCATGTCCTTAGGGAAGCACAACTTAGGTTACAGCTTAGGTTGTTCGGCACACCAAATGCAACCTGGTCTTTAGTGTTCATTTAGTATTAATCTGTGCCCGGAGTCCAGTGACCTAACCAGCTGTACGTAAAAGAACATTTCTTTTCCTTAAAACACTGAGAACCTTTGAAGGTGAAGTATCCACTAAATTTTAGAAAAAATAATATTGCTTAGTAATCAGCTTGCTGATCTGGGTGCTCTCTGTTCATTATATTGTTGTGTTTTGATGGATCAATTTGTGTGTTATGGTTTAATTAAGGTTCTGTTTTTAAACTGGTTTTGATTTCTTTTGGCTGCACTGAACACTATTTTTGGCAGAAAGGCAGGCTGTAAATTAAATCAATCATCATGATTATAACTGGTGAGTAAGCTGAAATGATTGTTTCAGATACGGGATGAGTAGATGGCAGCCAATGCTTCTGGGAGAATTTAGGCTCCTGTTTGTGATTAACTATCACTGGTATTAATTTTTTCATATGAAAATTGGTTAAACCATGTGCTGAAAACTGGGCAGTTCTGTCCACACAAAATTAAAGATGTCCAGTGTTTCAGGTTTTTTTTTTAATGGCTACTTGCCAATAGAATAAGTCAATGACTTATAAAAGTGGACAATTTTATCTTTGCAGCTTGTATACAATTTGGGCATAACTTTCCCTGTAATTAAGAAGCAGTTATTTATAGCTACATGTGACATTAGATTTTTCAGAGTGCTTTTTCACAGTGAAGATGCTTCGTATGTTTGTAATCTTAAGAAATGACAGGCAAATGCACCTAAAAGCCAATAGAATTGACTATATGATTTGCTCCATATAATTTTTATCTTTATTTTAGAACTGTGTTTGCAGTTCTTCTGGTTTTATCCTAAAGACTCGTGGTGGTTTAGGGCATGTCAACACACAAAAAGGGATCTAAATTAAAGATTAAATAAAACACAGTCAAATTGCTAAAATAAAATCCCTGACAGTCCAGCTTCCAAGAATGAACACAGTTTTCAGAGCAAGGCAAGGAAGGAAAATCCTGGCAAACGAGAAAATTTTCTGGCAAACGAGAAAATTGTGTGGTCAGCCGGTAGCCTGAAAGACGGAAGGAGACGATATGGATGCACAACAACATGTACCTCAAAAACAATAGGGAGAGAACCAGAATCTAGGAGGGGGGTATAGATAGGCTGGGCATCTTTAGCATTGCTGGGGGGAGTGCTGAGAGCAGAAGGGTCCCCTTACCCAAAGCTTTGCTGAGCCAAGAGGGCACAGGGAAGGAGTGAGTGAGTGGCGTTTTTTTTGCTTCCCCCACCCTTTTCCCTTTTTAAAATTCCCTTCCATTGGGTGGGATGGTTTACACTGGTTCCACTCATACTTGGGGCAACTGTGTTCAGGGAACGCTGCTGAGAGATGTCTGCCCAGTGCCTTGGCACTTGCTCTTTGGGGACCCCCAAGTGTTCGTCTCGTCTCCCATGCCATTTTGTTTCTCCATGAAACCTCTGAGGTCACCCGTGTGGTGTTATCAGCATGCTGGTGACTTGACTCCCTGCTTTTCTCTCTTTCTGATTGAATCCGGCGAGGCAAAGCAAGCGCTTACTCTGCATCTGGCCCTGGCCACGGACTGGCTGAGGCTCAATAAACTGAAACTCTGCCCAGATAAGACGGAGGTCCTATGAATGGACAGGTCAGCTCTCTGGAGTAGTAGCGCTCCATGGTGGCTCACAGTCTTCCCTAAGGATCGAGCCCTCTGCCTTGGGAATGCCTGTGGATTCATCGCTTGTTCCCTGAGCCCAGGTATCGCTGGTGCTGTTTACCCAGCTTAGGCTGATAAGCTATCAAAAGCTCTGCCTGGGCGCTGATAGCTCGGTGTCAGGAATCCGTGCTCTCGGTACCTCCTGTTTAGATCACAGCACTGCGTTGTGCACGGGGTGCCTTTGAAGGTGGGCTGAAGGCTCTGGAAACTGCTGCTGCAGGCATGACCAGGACTAGGTATTATAATCTTATTACATTAGTACTTGATTACCTTCTCTGACTCCAGGTTCATTTCCAGGGCTATTTTAAAGAGCCAGGTTTAACCTATAAAGCATTTCCGAATAGGAGGCCTAGAATCTGAAGAACCACCTATTTCTTTGTTCCCATTTGTGTCCTGAATTAACATTGGAAGCTCTGTTCCTAGACCCCCTGTGTACTGAAATTTGGTGGCTGGTTGTTTGTGCCTTCTCAGCAGCCACCCTGCATGGAGAATGCCTTCTGCCAAGTGGGCCACCAGTGGCTGTGTTATTATCTTTTTGGCCCCAAGCGAAGTCCCTTGTATTGTCCAGAGCATGTTCGCTTTCTGTAGGTTTTGCTGTCAGTTGTTTTTAAGGTTATGTCTTAGAACTGTTCTTCACAGCCACAGCCATTCTTCATTTTTATGGATTGTGGGTGTATGTGAAGGGGATGTCCACTGCATTTAATCTTGGTAGTAGTTACTGGATTATAGCAGCTTTATGAAGTTTTACTTTGACCAGTGTGCCCTGGATATAGGACAATGCATAAGCTGAACAGAACAATTACGCAAATGATGTGATTTCCCTTCTTCTGTATTTTGAACCTAATTGTGTTTGCACATATGGGATGATTTTACTTTAATAGACTAGACTGGCATCTATCAAATAGTTCATTTATTGCATGGAAGATGAACATGTACAACAGCCCTTTTTTTGTCGGACAAAAGCTTTCCTGTCTAGCTTCTCTGTTTGAATAAAAAAGTTGCACAAAAACTGATTATGTAGTAATTAATTTAGACTAGCCTTCTTGTTGTTTGACAAAGGAGCTACTTTGTCCTGCAGTCTCCTCCATTCTCCTAAGAAGGCAGCATTTATGCAGAGTCTCCCAGAGTAAATTGAGCTTTATAGAGGTCTGTGCAATCTAGAAACCTTGTAGTGCTCCCCATTGAAATGCTCTGTTTATGAGAAGATTTCAAGTGCCATGAAAAGTTCCCATCTAGTGTCTTGTAGTTCTTGGGTGATGAAGCCCGTTATTATTTTATAACACTTCAAAAATGTAAGAACAGTCAGAACAAGGAATGCTATATGGGACCAACTCAAAAACAACAATGGAGGGCCACAGAGCCCTTCTTCAGGCTTAGGGTTTGTATATGTGTTTTAAATGATTTTTTAGGGCACAGGAAAGAAAGAAGGATTTTGCTGGTAGGCAGCATGAGAGAAGCTCAGTCTACAGTAACTTCCGTATCAGTAACATTTATATAGCACTGTGTCTGCTAAAGGTCCACCAAGGTGATATACAAAAAAATTAAAATGCAATGAAGAGAGTAAAAAGATGCAATGAAGAGAGTAAAAAGACAAAAATAATAAAATGCTATATTAAATCAGAGTATCAGTATAAACCAGGACTGGTTACCCCAGGAAATAAAGGTGTTTTCAGGAGCTGCTGGAAACGAGACACATTCCAAGCTTAAGTCAAGTCTAAGTTACTGTTGCAGATGGAATATGTGCAGTGCTTTCCATTTCATTTCTATACTGCCCAACAGCCAGAGCTCACGCAATTAAGCAAAACATGATCCATTATGCAAACAGCATAATATAAACTTTAATAAACAAAACTGGAAAAAGAATTAACCCTTTGAGCAACTGAAAAACAATTGAGCAGTGCAGTGAGACCAGCGTAAAAGGGCCCCATGTGCTGGTAGCCGCTGTTGAATTCCTTAGAGAAAAGGATGGCCTTAACCTGGTGTTGAAAGAAGAATGGAGTTGGCACCAGATATGCCACAGTGGGGAGATCATCCAAAGCTGAGAGGCTACCCTTAAGAAGGCCCTTTTCCTTGTAACCTCCCTGCTTGGAGGAAGGCCTAAGATGTTGAGTACGATGTCCAGGTATGTTCTATTTGGGAGAGGTATTCCATCAGGTATGAGCTCTAAGCTGTGTGAGGTTTCATAGGTTAGAAACAGCACCTTGAACCAGGCTCAGAAGCTTACAGGCAGCCATTGCAAGCAGGCCAGAATTGATCTTACGTGCTCCAACATTTGGTTCTGGGTGTTAGTCTGGGTGCTGCATTTTTCACAAGCTGCTGCTTCTGAACATACTTCAGGGGCAGCCCACGTAGAGTGCATTGCAATAATCTAAACGAGAATACCAGAGCTTAGATTACTGAATCCAGGCTAACCCTGGCCTAATAGGAGTGTAGCTGGGCCTCCAGCTGAAGCTGATAGAAGGCATTGCATGGCACCAAGGCCGCTTGAGTCTCAAGTGATAAAGACGGATCAAGCTATACACATCCTCCCACAAGGGGAGTACAACACTCACCTGAACAGGTTGCGCTTTCTCTGTTTGGCCAGAGGACCTGCCCACCAACAGCATCTCAGTCCCGTCTGGACTGAGCTTCCATTTTTTGCCCATTGTCCAGTCTGTTCTCCCAGCCAGGCACCAGTTTAGCACATCCACAGCTTCACCTGTTGGAGATGAAAAAGAGAACTAGAGAAACATGTCATCAGCATATTAATAGCAACGCCCTGCAACAGTCCAGAGACTCCACTCAGTGGTTTCATGTAGATGTTGAGCAGCTTAGGAAACGAAATTGAGCCCAAGGGACCTCATGCTGGAGTATACAGGGTTAGCATTAGGGTTAAGGTTAGGGTCAGCAAGATTCCTCAAGTACCAGCCCCTGGAGCTAGCCATTCAAGCAGGAGTGGAGCCACTGCAGTGTAGCACCATTTCAAACTCGGGGACTGTCACCCCGGAAGGATGGTTGACAGTCTGACCAAGAGATCCAGGGGCCCAAAGCCAGCAAGAGATCCAGGAGTACCAACAGGGACATGGCCCTCCTGCCTCTCTCCTGGCATAGAGCATCGTAGAGGGTAACCACAGGCTGAACCCCTTCTGAAATTGATGTCTCTCTCACCATCCCTTTTGGTGGGGTTACTATACCAATTCATCCATCTCTTGTCTTTCCTTTTTTAACCTAAACATTAAAAATGATCCCTGCAATGGTTGTGATAATAAAAGCATTGCTCTTTTTTTTTAAATACTCTTTTATTCTCACTCCATTACCCCTGAATTACTGACATGACATCATAGTCTTTTCGCATTTATTGGACCCATTTATTGGTGTGTTCCATCTCAAGTATTTATTTTCCGGCCAGTAAGTCTGAAAAGGATTTCCAGAATAAGTGATTACTTTTGAATTGCCAGGCTTGATTGTACTGGAATTGTTAATCAGCTAAGCAAGCGGTTATGCAGTGTATGGCACTTCCAAATAAATTGACCAGTGAGTATATTGTTGATTAGGCATCACTCTGTTTTAAAAAATACAACTCTGATTTTCTTCTACTGCAGATTCAAAGCACAGAGGGAGAGATTCCACATGTTTTTAACACGGGCCAGTTGGCTTTGACCAAAACCAAAAAAGGTGAGTAGGTTGCTTTGCTTTGCTTTGCTTTTTCTGCCTCTTCTGAAAGGACTCTGGCACGAGTCCCTTTCTTTCTGAGAGTATCCACAGACATGCTGATTTGGGTACTTGAAGCTTTTTAAATAGGGGCCCACCCCAAAGATCTTAGCTCTGCTTCCCAGTTAGGTTTCAAATCATTGTGTAGTCCTGTGAAGTGGCACCTTAAATGACAGGGGATGACTCGGGCTGGAAACCTCAATTAATGGTTCAACTTCTCTGTACTGTCTGTTGGCAGAAAAACTGAGAGGTTGTACATTTTTTAAATCGTGGAGCCCTGTTATTTAATATGACAATTTTAACCATAGAATTACATCTCCTTTAAACCTAAATATGTGTGGTGCATGCATCATTTTTCTGTTCTTCTGAGTGCTGACTGTACAGAAGCTTTGTGCGAATGGGCACATGGATAGCCTTACATGGCATTTCTGCTTATATTCCAGTCTCGCCGTGTTCAGTGGGGCCATCCCCACAGTCAGTCTGTTGTAGGATTGCACTTCCAACTTCCAAATAGGAGCGTATTGCTACTGGTTTACACTTTCATCCTCCTTTGGGTGGACCACATCAGTTACGTCCATCATTCTCTGCTCCTTGGCACAGTGAGGCCCATTGCAGCATTGATCACCCAGCCCTCTTTCTTTTCCATTATATGCAAACAGAACAAAGCCATAGGCTATGCAACTCCTGATAATACAGTACAAAACCAAAAATGCACACTGGTGAAAAATCAGAAGAATATTTGAAAAGGCTGTATAGTCATTCACTCAGAAACATGCATCACAAGCAATGTGAGCAGCGATGCTTCAGGGATCCAAAGCATCAGCTTAATGGTACATTGTTACAACAAAGGGACATTGTGATACACTGGGCAAATTGTCCCTCTTTTTGACAAAACTAATAGTAGGGATAAATCACATTCATTTCATCTTTCCCTTAGCTTCCTTCTTTCCCTTAGTTTTATGAAGTGCTGTTTTATATTGATTTAATATCTGCTGTTTTATCATTGTATGATTGTGATATTTTAAATCGTTGTAGGCCGTCCTGAGCCATTCGTTGGAAAGGACGGGATAGAAATGTTTGTTTGAATTAAATTAAATCTGCGTATCTTTAATTAAGGGGTCCCTTCCTCTTGCTTTCCGCAATACATAGCCAGTGCCTTTCTTCCAGGAAAGAGAGTGTGGGTGTGCCAGGACTCCCTGCCAGAGCTGAAAGACATGGAAGACTCCCAGAAGCATCGCTGTTGCCCCAGAAAGCTCAGTCCTATTCCCGAGGCCCGGCTGACTAGGCAAAGAGAAGGGTGGGAGCCCATATTTTGCATTTGTGACTGGTGTGGTTGTAGCTTTAGAAATGCCAGTGCTCATAATGACCGTCCTCATTGCAAGAACCCCAAGGAGAGATGGAAAATGGCACAGCTGTGCGTGGGTGCGTGTCTGCGCGTGTAGCACATGTGCACTGTGCATAAGCAGCCACAGCGCATAGCATGCTAATACAGTTTATTGGAATCAGCAGACAGTTATGAAATAGTGAGCTGGCAACATGTCTTGGATTGGGTGGAACTTTGGACTTTGGCTGGGAGACCTGAGATGGCATGAGAAAGGGAAGGAGAGCTACAGCTTGTCCCCGAACAGCATAAGACCACCAGACTTCCAAAAGCTTGTTTTCCCAGCCCCAGGGAGGACCATTTTAGCTCAAAGTCAAAAAATGCTTTTTAGCTGCTTTCATCTTCACTAGGAGCAGGTCTTTGGTAAAACTAACAGGCCTTGACTGCCTATTCAGGCCAATCCACCTTAGACTACTCTGCTTGACAACAAGGATAGGTGTGAAAATTTCAGCTAGGCTCAGAAGGAACAGAGAAGTACACAGAGATGTCCCGTTCTCACGAGGTTAACAAGCCACTTGCTTGGACATGCATAAACACCTTTGCTTGTACTCTTTGCCATATTACTTGGCCATGGCTAGTTTGAAAGGGAAGCAGCCCTCAAATGATCGAAGGGACGTTATCTAGTTATGTGAGAATTGCTGCCTCTTCCACGGCATGGCAGGCTTTACCAGCAGGCCACACCATAAGCCACACCATGGTGAGTAATTAGGGAAATCCAGCCAGCACGCAGCCAGCCTGCATGGTGGGAGAAGAAAGCCAAGTGGATTATCTTCCTCCTGCAACTGTGTGAACCAGCTGTGGGTGGATGCGGGTGTGTCACCAGACATCACTGTCCCTGCTGATCAGACAGACCTGCTGCTTTGATCCTGCAAGCCCTGGCTCAGCTACCCTCCTGGCAGAGGCAAATGGGATGCCCTTGCCCTTCAGCCTCGGTTTGGTCTCCTATGAAAGCCCCAACTCGCCTTCGCCAACATATTTTTGACTTCAGCACCCATCATCCCCAGCCAGCATGGGCAATCATCAAGAATGCTGGGAGTTGTGAAAAACATCCAAAGAGCCCCAGTTTGGGGGAGGCTGCTGTAGGCTAATGTTGCAGAATGACCCCTTGTTTCCATCACCTGCATTATACTGCCTGTTTTTGTCGTTAGTGACACAGCTTGGTTCAGAGATGCTGTTTACATGCAGGATGTTTTTCTTCCTCTATCAGAGTTATGCTGCTTAGCACAGAATGTCATGAACTCGCAATTTTGGACACTATTGTACTTCCAAAGATGAGACTCTAGTTGCTTTGTATAACTTACTGTAGTCCAATAGTCATTTTTAATAGGTTCGCAGTACCGTATCTGATGGGTTTTCACACTCGCTTAAAAAAACTAGAAAGTGTAAAGAAGATTCTTGACATTTTTTATGTTAAGTACACTGAATTTTATTGTACTGATCCATGCTTTAATGCAAGCTTTTAACATGTCCTCTTTATTATATTTTTTCTGGACTTAATATAAAATTTGCCATAAATCCCCATTGTTTGAAAATGTATTTTGGGGTGGGGGCACAGTCAAGTACAGATAATGGGATGCACTTTATGGGTAATGCATCTTAATAGCCAGAAAGCAAGTTTATCTGGTGTGTTGAGTGCTGGCATTTGCTCTTACGTAACCCAGATGGAGATATGTTTTGCTTATTGGGTTTCTGTTTGTTGAAGTGGTCAGACTGGAACAAGAAGATTCACTTGCTACAAGCTATGAAAACGGAGTGTTGCACTAGTGCTAACTCAGGGAAACTTGCTTCAGGAAAGCAACCTACTTTCACCCTTTCGTTCAGTAATAACCTGATGGGTGAATCTTAAGCAGACCACGAGGCTGTCGCTGAAGATATTGTAACTTTCATTTAAAAATGAGGCTGCAGCACATTTAAGAGAGATGTCAATGCCTGGCTTTCTTTAAAGTTCAGGAATGAAATGGGGCCATGTGGAACTAGCTAACACTGAGTCTGCATGGTTTGCTTATCAGGCATTTGGTAGAAGGCAGTCATGTTAGGGAGGGTCAAAGGCAGAAGAAGAGGGGAAAGACCAGTTTTAAGATGGCTCAGTCCCATCAGGGAAGCCACAGCCTTGAGTTTACAAGAGCTGCTCAGGGCTGTCAAGGACAGGATATTTTGGAGGGCTTTCATTCATAGCCTTTCCCTAAGCTGTAAGAAACAACAATGACAAACTTTGGACCTGCAGTAGTTCTCCAAGGTCTTGGTTCCTGGAGTTGTTTCCATAGGGCATTTAAATTAGAAATTCTGTGGAATGAAGTTGGGGCCTTCCTGGATGCAGGGTATGCGCTCTCCTGTGGAGCTATAGCCTAAAATTCCAAGTTCAGCTAAGACTCAAGCCTGCATTTTCTCCGAGTCACAGTCAGAAGACATGGCCTCAGTTATTATTTGCATGTCACTTTCCTCTTCAAAACCTCAGGTCAGTGTACAAGGCTTATCCCACCTCATTTTATCCTTGCAATGGCTGTGAGTTGTATCCAAAGTTAGTGCTGCTTACAGTAGGCTTACTGAACTTAATTGGACCTAAGTCGGGCTGACATTGCATATAATCCCGTGTGAGCCTGATTGGCCCAAAGTCACTCGGTAAACTTCATAGCTTTGCAGGGATTTGAATCTGGATTCCCAGTTTGATGCTGGGCCCTTCAAGACTTTGCTTAGATCCTTCTCTGCTTCGCATCTCTGGAAATCTTACCAAGATTCCAAAGATGGCCAGCCTTGTACAGTTGATTTAATGGGTGCTCTTGAAAATGGATCTGTTGGTATGGCATCTCATGGTTTTGGTTCAGGAACAGTAGCCTGACTTGGATTGTGATGATTACTTTGATCCTTTCAGTTGGCAAATGCCACTTGTCACAGTGTTTCCTGGGCATTATAAATTGGAGGACTAGAAGTCAGTGGGCAAGATAAGAAAATTACATCGGGCTGTGGTGGTGGGGTGGGGGAGCTAGGATCAGAAGCTCTCAAAGCATATTGAAGCCGTTCGAGTCATAAAAGCAGGTGATGAAAATTAATCGTGAATATAGACACCTGCACTCCCCTTTCCTCCTCTTTTCCTAACCAACTTTAGGCTTGGGTGGAAAAATTTGACAGAGACTGCACCGTTGATTTCATCCTGTTTTTCTGGTTTTAGAGCTAGATCTGAGTCTGCAGAATGTAAAATTAACTGAGGTGGTAGGGCTCAACTCAGTTTGTTCAGCAGATAAGAATGTATGATAAGGTGCTGATGTGAACTCTTAAAAAATCCTATGTATGTTAGCGAATGTGTATGTCCTTTACAGTACACAGTAAGCGCGAGCACTGCAACCCACCCTCTAGCTTTCTAAGTGTTTTTCCCACTTGTTCCTAAGCAGTCTTTGCCCAGGGCCCTTGGCCCTAGAGCAAGCTGAGATCCGCATCCATGTGGATGTTTGCACTTGCTATTTAATGCTTTTGATTTGGTGGCTTGCAAACGCCTGCCTACGTAAAATTCGATTTCACCTCCTTGGTCTTCCTTGCCAAAGAAGGCAAAGGAGCCATAGCTCAATGCTAAAGCGTGTGTTTTGCATGTAACTGGTCCCAGGCAAACAGTAGCACATCTAGCTTTAAAAAAAGAAAAGCTAGCAGGGCTCCGAATGGTCTACGTGGAGACTCAGAGTCAGAGAGAGCCATGCTAGAAGTGGACCAGTGGTCCGACTCGCTTTGCATGTAAGATACCTATTCTGAAATAGTCACACAGTCCTTTTGTAGAGTATAGCCTGTAATGCTGAGCCTGTTCTGAATTTAGAGAAAAGAATGGAAAGACACAATCAAAACAGACACCGGCCAGGTTCACAGGAAATGGCAACCCAGCACGGGGATTTGTTGTGTTGTAAGAAGCGCAAACAGTTCCCACAGCATGGATTGTTTGAGGTCGACAACCCACCTTGACTACCCATGGGTTGTAGTAGAAGTTGTTGCACTCACAAGGGATTGCCATGTTACCCAAAGCCAGTGTGCCAAGAACGGGCTACTGAGCTGCTTGGCAAGCGTGGCAAAGACCTTTTTGGCTACCCCAGCCAGGCAGCTCGGCAGCCATTATTGGCAACCCACAATAAAGTACCCTTGCTGGATTCGGAAGACCCAGGCAGCCACCATGCATTTTTGTTCATAGAAAATAGGCCCCCCTACTGTGAAACTACACCAACTTTACAGGAGAGGACAACCCTCCCTGGCTGATCATCCATGATGAGTTGTTGCGTTGTGTGAACCAGGTCATTGCCAGCTACTTCTATCCTAAACTCTGTATTAGTGTTGAGCAGTTGCCATTTCGGTACGACTTCATTGAAGCTATTCTAAGACAGCCTCCTTCAGAAAAATCTTTGCAATGCCATATCAGTGTGTGTAATGGTACAGGCAGTTCCCGAGTTATGACTGTCTGTACTTCCAAAGAAACTGCTCTAAATCCTATTAATTTTAAAAAATTACTGTGGAAAAACATCATTACCATAGAGAGAGAAGGTAGCAAAAGGGGAGAGAGGGAGGCCTCCAAAGCAGGCCTTCCTTCTCTGCCCATCTGGAGAAGGAAATCTCTCTGGCATTTCCTTGCTGCAAAGAGGAGCCCCTGGTGGGTTTGGGAAGCGGAGAAAGAGACCTGTGGTTTTTTCACTTTCACAGGGATCTTATACCCCAACCCCCACAAATGTGGAGGACCAACTACACATGATTTGGCTTACATCTAACTTAAAGACAAATTTCCATTTTCTCAGGAATGGAGCTGGTTCGTAACCCGGGGACTGCCTGTACAATAACCTACAACTATGTGCGCATTTAAACTTCCTCTTGTGCTCACATCCATTTTTGATGGGCTGCCCATATATGCAAAGAGAGAATTAATTGTTTTGCATTTCTCCTTCGTAAAAGGTTGCAAAAGACTGTACTTTTGTACAGGAGTGGAATCTAATCCCAATGCAAGATAACAAACACTTTGACAGGTATTTTGACACCAAGAGTGCAGTAACTGTCTTTACTGCATTTAAAAATAGAAGAGAGAATTATGTTGAAAGGCTTCCCCCTCAGAGAAGCCGCTGCTCATCTCTGAGCAACCTGTGTGTGAAGTTATCAAATTATTCATAGCTCACAATGAATAAATTCAACTGCAGCAAATTTAGAAAGCTTTCTTGGGTTATAAAACTTGTTTTAGTTTATGTGATCTGCTCTAGAAGACTCTCGAGTATGTTGGACTCCAAATTATTTATTTTTCTTTCATGATCATCTTGTAAAAATGTACTTAAGATCAAAGCTTTGTGGAGTCAAAAACCTTCAAAAATGCTCTACAGAAAATTCCACAGTTTTGTTGCTGGCTATTCTGTATAAATTATAGAATTTCTTAGAACAATTTAGTTGGGTGGGGAAAGGAGGGTTTTGGTTCCTGCCTAAATATTTACTTTTCTTAGGCATTAAATGCTCCCATAAACGTGAATCTTGTGTTGTAAAATGCTTCTTTATGGCTTACTTTATTAGTATTGGGATTTATAGTATATTTGAAGGTTTTCCCCACACAGAGTGTGAGTTGCCTCAAGAGTACAGACTTCTAGCTCCAAAAGCTTGCTGAAGTCACTCCGTGTGAACGCTGCCATCATGCTGAGCTTAGCTTAGCTTCGTTTAGATTGACTTGAAGTGCTCCCTTGCAACTAGATGCAAATAGGGCATTTGCTGTACCGTGATGGAAACCAGCACTAAGTTCAGCAGACTTTGGTGCCAGCCTCTTCAGTCCATTTCGCTGTGGTTGGAACTCTCAAGGTAGGGGGTGCTCGGTTTTCTAGTGTGTGTTGCGGGGAGGGTTGCCTTGCCTTTTGGTAGAAGCCCACACTAAGCAGAGCATGTGAACTGAGTCTGAAGTGTAGTAGTCTTAGAAATAACGAATATTTGATCTGGTCTTCTGCAAGGGGCACTCACCTTTATGAAGTCTGTCTGTATTTTTTAAGAAATTCCCACTGTTCCATCACACTTCTGCATGACCAAGAAATGGAGCCCAAGATGTTCTGTGCGGATAAGAGCAGACTTGCTTCTTCATGCTTGGGGTCATCATTTTAGTTGGACTATGGGAGCATTTTTCCTCCAATATTTGTTTGCATTCCTAGTATGGACCAGATCTGGTGTCTGCAGCTTCTTAACCTTTTTATTTGTCCAGTATTTAAATGGTTAAACTAACCTTTTAAAGGGACTTTTTATCTTTTATGTTCTTGGTATTTATTATATTCATTTGTATGTTTGGTTTAATTTTTATTTATTTAATAATTTTTACAATTTTTATTCTACGTGCTGTTTTTTATGATACTGTAAACTGCCCAGAAAGTCATTTTGACTAATGGCCAGTATAGAAATCAAATAAAGAAACAAACAAACTTGACATGTAGAACTATTAGTGACTTAAACTGGAATATTTTAAGCAAATAAAACCCATTGAAGCCAATGAAAATAAATCACCTGAAATTCATGGAGCAGCTGCTGCTAGCTCAAGCTGCCACCATTTGTATTCTACCTGGGTGAAAAGCAGCCTTTATTTATGCTTTGACACTTCCCAGATGTTTGACAACTCCATTTTTTCAGCCAAGACTGGTTGCAAAACCACCAAGTTTGCTGAGCTGTTGTGTGTGACTGTGGGTGTTGAACTTCTTTGTGTGGGGGGTGGGGTGGGGGGGAGGATGAATCATTTTATTGGGTGAGTGAGCTTTACTTGTCTTCAGGGGTAGAAATTAGTGTATGCCTTTTCTAGACAGAACTTGTGGCTCAAGAATTGTCTGTTTGCAAACTAAAATTCAGAAGATGACTGATTTTACCAAAACACACACACACAAACTTTGGAGGATTAGTGGTTCCTGCTAAACCTCATTATACTCATCTTGAGGTTCCCATAAATCTTGTGCATCCATCCCATAAAATACACAAAATACGGCTACTATTATACCTCTGGTCATATATGATGGTCTCCTTTTCTTTTTGGCATTTACACCTCATGATTAGGTGTAAAAAGAAAATTGTTGCCTTTCTCACAGTTATGGTACTAAAAGTGTAGTGGTTTCAAATGCCAAATCCCTGGGACAAGTCAGATACCTCATTCCTGTTCATAAATGCATGTGCCCTTTTATTAGGTAAACACAGTCTTACAATGAGGTGCTTCAAAAGACCTGGCAAAGACCCCTTTAAGACTGCTTTGCATTTATTTCCACTTCTCCTTTTTCCTCTTCCGTAGACCAGCTATTGCGATCAGCCAGTCAGCATTCTGACAGCAGCGGCTTTGCAGAGGATTCTTCTACAGAGTGCTTCTTGCTAAGTCAGATGCAGGTAAATTTCTCCAGTGACTGGCATGTGTTCGCGGTCTCTGCCTTGTATGCACATATGTACACACCTGCTTCTCTTCCTACCTCTTTGCACACTTAGTAATCTGCTATGTGTCTGAGAAGCTTCTGGTACAGAAAAACATAAGACGAACCCGGTTGGATCAAGCCAGAGGCCTGTCCAGTCAGACATTCTGTTTGCGCAGTAGTCAGCCAGGTATCAGTCGCAGGGGCTGGCCGCGAGTGCAACGGCGTCCTCATGCTCGTGTTCCCCAGGCACTTGTTCGCAGAGGCGCAGGTGTGACACTGAAGGCAATAGACAGCCACCCGTAGCCATTGCCAGCTGCCTCCTCTGTGAATTTGACTTATCTCCTTTGCAAGCCATGCAAGGTAGTGGCCATCACTACACCTTGTAGTAGCACGTTCCCTAACTGAGGGATCCAGTCAACCAACAGGCCCAGAAATCCCCAAACTCAGAGGATTGTGGCTTGGCTGGGCAGAGTGGCAGGAGCAACAGAGGCAAATTCTGCTTCTTTTCTTGTTTCTGCTAGGCAGCTGTTACTGGCTGTTTAGCAGGGGCACTTCAGAGAGAAGGAAGGGGGTTGGAGCAGCCTCAAGATGCCTCATATCCTCGCCACTCCAGTCTCTTCTCCACCCCTTTGACTCATCTCTGAGGACATTTTTCTGACATCAGCTGCCCTTTGGGGTTCCTTCTCCTGACCTCAGAGGACTGCCTGTCCTGTTCTTTCCACACCAACCAAGAGGGGAATCAGAGCTCCAGTCCCCAGCTCCAACCTCAAAGCTAGGAATCAGATTGATTCTGTGGCCTCCAACCAATGTTTAGGGGTCACAGGACCACTTCTTTCACTATATTTATTTACTTTTTTATGTAAATAGTGTCATCATGTTCTTCACCCAAAAGGCACCCTGGGGGCCTTAACGAAAGCTAGATGGCCCTGCCAGAGTCCAACTCTAAAGCTTTGTGTATCTCTTCTGAATCTCCCACATTCAGTGCACAGATTCTAATGCTATGAGAGAGAGGAAAAACTTCTCCCTGTCTGTTTTCTTTACACCATGTACCATGGTTTATTATTCCATCACATCCCTTCTCTGCCTGTCCACCTTTTTTTTCTAACCTATTCGTCTCAAATTTGGAAACTTCTACTCACATGAGAGTTGTTCCAGCCCCTTGACCATTTTGGTTACCCTTTCCTCAGTCTACAGTATCCCTTTTAGAAGTGCCAAGGGTAATATGTAGTATTTGAAGTGTGGTTGTACCACAGAGTCATAATTTATTTATTTTTCAATATATATCCTGCCTTTTTCCTACAAAGGGCTCAAGGCAGCTTACATCATTCTCCTCCTCCATCTTATCCCCACAACAACAACCCTGTGAGGTAGGTTGGGCTGAGAGTCTGTGACTGGCCCAAAGTCACCCAGTTGACCCAGTTGGCTCCATGGCTGAGTGGTGACTAGAACCCAGATCGCCTGAGTCCCAGTCCCGTGCTCTTAACCACTACACCACACTGGCTCTAAATGCATTATGATATTGCTGTTCTGGTTTTGATTCCTTTCCTTTCCTAACCATAACATAGAGCTTGCCTTTTTCACATAGCCATGTGCTGGGTTAACACCTGCATTGAGCTATCCAGCAGAAAAACTGGTCAGTTTTAAGTTTCAGCATCTGTTTAGTCACTTAAAATCACATTGAGAAACAATTTTTCCTGGCCTCAGTGACCCATTGAGCCCACTGCTAATGCCAGCTGTTGGTGCTGATCCAGCCAAAAAGCAGCCTTGTACAGATACCATGTGTAGAATTCTGCTTATTTGAATGGATGTGTTGAAAACCAGAAAACATGGCATGTTAGCTTGAGCAAAACAAGCTGTACTTGTGCATTGAGTTTCTTAAAGGACTGTCTGTCCAGGTCTTTCCTGTGCAATTGTAGTAGGCATCTTGCTGAGATGGGCATATCATTTCTCTGTGAAAGGAAAAGGGATCCGAATTCAGGATCTTAAGATGCCTTAAGAAAAAACATGAATGGTTTCAAAATATGATAAATTAGTGCCCTCTGCTGTTACTTTTTTTTCTTTCCTGAGTGTGAAGGTGCAACTCTGCTGTTTTTCACAGCTGGGTTCTCTTCGCTCATTTCTCACATGCTCTTGGCAGGGACACGAATCGTTGCAGGCCATGGGAAGCAGTGCCGACAGCTGTGACAGCGAGATGACAGTGACGTCTTACAGTGAAGAACTCAAGACGCCCGTCGCTGAACAACAGGCTTATTTTAATGAGCTTGATGAAGAGAAATTCCTTCTCTCAGAAATGGAGCAGCAAGGGAGGGATGTGCTTTATGGGACTAATGCAGGGGGAGGCCAGAGAATTCCAGGAGGTGGAGCTGGGCAAACTCAAAGTGAAGAAGGTAAAGGACTTGGCAAAGGAGAGTTCGTTAGAAAACATGAAGAGGCTGAGTCTGGAGCACTGGAGGAAGGCAGTGGAGAGAGTGATGCAGACAAAAGCAGCGAATGTGAATTTCCACCATACAAAACTCACCATATACTTAAGTCAGTGGCCTCTTTGGAAAGCACCAGTTCATCTCCTTCCTCTGTAGAAAAGGTTGCGATTGCGTTGCAGAGAGCCCAAACGAAGATCAGTGGTTCATCCGATTCCAGAGCTGGCCGCCCTCTGCTCCGATCCAAAGACCTTCTCAAGCAGAGACATCAGACGGCCGACCTCAGGCGCTCACAGTCCCTCCCCACTGTACTGCTAAACCCAGTGAGAGTCGTCTCCTCCGTCAATGTCCAGCTAACCCCAGGGAAGCAAACACTGTGCAGCCCTCCTTCATTCACTTACAAGTTTGACACACCTAAGGAAGGTGGGAAGGAGGAAAGCGAAGATGAGCCCCCCATCGGTGAGGTCCAGGACAGTCCCCCCAGGTGCACCTCTACCCTTTTCATTCGTCCTTCATCCGTTCGGAAAGAGTCTTCCCAGCCTGCGGCAAACAAAGGGATGGAAGAGCCATGTTGCAGCAGAATGCAGGGTTGCCCTTTGCACCTCCCCACACACATGTCTCAGTCGACGTGTTCGCTGCACTCAATCCCTTCTGATTGCCTGGACTTCCCTTTCTGTGCACGCATGAGAACATTCAGTGCCCACAGTATCCCGAGCACCCCTGGGTCGTCGTGCGGCGCCATGCCTTCCTCTCTGGGCTGTCCTCACGCACTGAGGCATGTTGGGCACCCCCACCAGCTCCACTCCACCAGCTCGCCCTCCACGGTGGAAATGCAACTCAGGAGGGTCCTGCATGATATCCGAAGCTCTTTACAAAACCTTTCACAGGTAAGGGAGAAAGCGTGGGGCTGCTCTACGGTCTCCTGCAGCCTGGTGCCCTCCAGGAGCAGGGGGCGGTGATTCCTAGGGAACAGCCCGAAGGCCCAGGGAGCAGCCCTGCTGCTGAAGCTAAGCAGGCTCGACTCTTGTCAGTTCTTAGATGGGAGGCCACGGGGGACCGGCTTGTGGTCCCCCTGAGTTCCATGATGAAAGGGACAGGCAACAATTAAAATAAATCATACCCAGCCACCTGGTCCATTATGGTGGCTGTGGGTAGTGGGAGTTGCAGTCCAGTTCTCTGAAGGGCACCAGATTGGGGAGGATTGCCATACCTGTCCATCAGCATGTCAAGGGGTGAGTTCGTGTGTGTTGCTGACTTAAGACTGCTGGCATCCAAGTTGATTTGGCAAGTTCAGTAGCCCTAGGACCAATTCCCTGATCCTCCTCAGAGTGCACTCTTGCTATGACACTATGTACACAGCAAAATGGTGGAGGTGGAGGTGGAGGTGATGGTGATGATGATGATGATGATGACAATAACAATAACAATAATAATAATATAAAATTGCTGGCAAACCCCAAGGGAGACTCAAAAGGGGTGAACTTAGTTTGAAAATCACAACCCTTGCATTGCATTGCATTTGCTAAAGGGCAAGACTGGCAGGGGGCTGCACTCAAAGTCATGTGGGGACCTTGATTTTGATTTTTGACCCCTAAGGCTGAAGGCCCTTAACACTGTTCTTGCTTGTCGTCTGTTTTAATGACCAAGGGAGCCGAAATGTGCCCAACACGCGATCTTGCAAGTCCACCGCTAACCTGGGATTTGAATTCCCAGACCCAAATTAGATGCCCTCTAAGCTGAGTCACATTGTCCTTCACATAAATAAGTTGGAGTTGAAACATGAGAACTCAACCTTATAAAGGCTTAATTTGATTTCTTTCATTTGGCATCCTTGGCAACCAGAAGAGCAAAGAGCCCTTGTTGGCAACCTTGCGGCAACCTTTGTGGAAACCTTGAATATGAGCAAATGACTGATGGCATAAACAGGCTTTTCCTGGAAGGGGTCTGAAATGCACTTGTGTGGCATCATATATTTCTCATTCACCCCACTGTTTTGTTTCGTTGTTTGCCTCTGTTTGGGGGATCCCTGTTCATTTTTTCCCATGAAGCTTATGGCCTTTAAGGTGGCACAGGACCGTTTGTTGTTAAGGAGTGCCCAGGGGGTTCTCACGGGCACCTGCTGTTGCGCACCTGAGGGAGGCCACAATCTGGAGGGCCAGCACAGAATGGTAGGCCTAGGATGAGCCATTATATGCAACATAAAATGGAAAGGAAACCCTTAAGGACAGAGTTCTGTACAAGAGATCTGTACACCACACATGCTCCTGATAAAAAAAAAAAAAATCCTTTCCATCATGACATGGAGAAAAGAAATAAACATAGACAAGGTAACTGTAGAATCTGAACCAAGTCTTTTGGTAGTGAAAATGGGTATTTTGATAGCTTTGGATATTTTTATAGCACTTTATCTACCACATCTTGATTAAACACCTTCTATCTACAGGCTGCCTTTCACTAGCTCCTTCCAAAACTGACCATAAAATTTTTCCCTTCTTACAGCCATGATCTGTACCTAATAGCTTTGTTATATTCCAATATACTTGCCAGATGCAACTCTGTCTTCTGGGCAGTAGGGGAATGTTCATATTTTAGTAGAGCCTTTCACAAATAGAAATCCTACTTAAGATACAAAAGATATTGATTTGTTATTAGTTTTCAAATGGGGGTTTCCCGAAACTTGACCAGAAATTTTGAAATCCGGGTAATTACGAATGTGGCACAACCTTACTTATCCTGTTTGTGGAATCTGGGTTTTTCCAGTTTCTATAGTACATAAGACTCCTTTACTGGACTTGCTGCATATTTCCATGCTGAAAGGGGCAAAGGTTTTCCTACCCTCCCTCCCTCCCTCTGTGTGTGTGAGAGAGAGAGAGAATGAGAGAGAGAGAATGAGAGAGAGATGATGGATACAGCTAGAGCAAGGGGATTAACAGTTTGTCTTTGTTTGCTTGAAATGGCAGTTAACCTACCCATAAAGGGGACAGTCATAGGCATTTCTAGGCAGGAAAAAGTTCTCCAGCTTCCAGGCCAGCTGGGGCATGCCGGGAGCCGTAGGACATTTTTTCCTGTCTAAACATGCCTAAGATTACAGCTTCATTTATTAGAGAAGAGTAAAACAGGCAAGAGGAAATGGTCTATGTTCTTTCTGTGTTCTTTAAAGTTCTCCATAATGGTGTTTGCTACCTGTCATGTTGTCTGCAAAATGGATGCTTTTTGGTTGCATACTCGTTTTAGTGTGTCCAACGGACCAAGTTGTTAAAATGTGTTGTACTTCATTCCGCGGTGGTTTTCTATTCTTTCCTGACTCTAGAATGCAATGCTGAGAGGTCATGACTTCACTACACCCCCTTACAATGCCCAGAGATCATCCATTCTACCTCTCTATGAAGTAAGTGGTGCTTTCTTCTGCATCCGTATTTTATTCATGATAAAAGAATGGTCACTCTGCAGATTTAAGATGTCGAGAGAGATATAGGATTCCCTTCTGGGGATCATCTCTTTTCCCCTTCCCTTGCTAGAGGAAAGTAGTAGACTGACGTACGGGATTTGCTTCTCCCCTGCATATCCAGCCCTCCCTCCACCTTCCATGCTTTTCAACTTTGAGCTGTTTTCAGGGCTAACTGTGGGAGCTTCTACACAGACAACTCCTCACATTGGCAGTATCAAGGCATTGCACAGTGTTTCCTCCCATCCATCCATCCATCCATCCATCCATCCATAACAGATTTCTTTTAAGAAGCAATGGGAGGTTTTCAAGCAGAAGGAGGTAGCATCTGGGGACCCCACAAATAAATGAGGCAGGGCAATAAAATCCTCATCAGGAAGCAACCTGAGAGCTCTAGTTGAGGTGGTGGGAAGGCTGACTCAGCCCACTGGCCACAAGCTGCTGTTTCCCAATACAGAACTTAGATTGTGTTAATAATAGAAATGCATTGGCAGAACGAGTACTCTCTAGCTGTACTTCGAGAGTACAGATGTGACATATATCTGTAGCAAGGCTGAACAGAAAGGCTCCAGTTGCTTTGAACTTCAGCTCCCAGGATTCCTGACCTTTGACCTTTGACATCAAGGGCTTCTGGAAATTGGAATTCAAAACATCTGAACGAGATCTACTTACCTTCTGCCCACCTCTGATACACAGAACCTAGATTGTGTCTGTGAAGTGTATTAGCAGAATTGCTTCTTTTTAGCTGGAGTTCAAGAGTACAAATACTATTGTTTTCTATACCTATCTAGAATACCTTCCAAGATCTTCAGATTGTGAGGAGGAATCTAAACCTCTTTAGGACACAAATGATGGATTTGGAACTGGCCATGTTGCGGCAGCAAACCACAGTTTATCAGCACATGACAGAAGAAGAAAGGTAAGCAGAGCAGTTCTCACTGGGATAACTTGCTGTTGTCTTTATACCTGCAAGTGAGTGCCTGGTGTTTGCACCAAACCCTTCCCAACCAGTTTGCTTTCAATTTGAAAGCACTGTTTTTTCTTCTAGGTGTACAGTCTTGAATTAATCCTACAACATGCTTCTTCTCACCTTGCTCAAGCAAGCTGGCTGGTTCTGCTCCTCCTTCCCCTTCTGCACGTCTAGAGCTGGTCTCTTCATTCTGCCTGTATTACTAAAATGCTTTGTTTCCAATCATCACTCACGTTAGACCAGTGCAACTTTCTCCCTGCTGATTTTTACCCATCTTGCCAGCATTCTCCTGTATGTTCAGTTCAGAATATTGTCAAGACCAACTTTTTGTCCCATTGCCTTATGATCGCTTCCTTCTTGGTAAGTTTCTTGCATTTTTTGTTTTTCCTCTTCTCTCTCTCTCTTTCTCTTCTCTTTTTTTCTTTAACACTGAGCTCCAATTCCTTAAGATTTCAGATGATTTTTACTCTGTAGCTCAGCCTTCAGTTTTTGGCTCTCTTATCACATAGAGCAGGGATGGGGAAACTCCAGTTCCCAGGCCAAATCCCTGCCTGACCAGCACATCCGGGTGTAGGTGGAGCTCAAGGAAAGGCTTGGATTTGCGTGCCACTCATAGCTCTAACTAGAATGGCAAGTGGTGACAAAGGCAGCAGACTGAGCACTTCTCAGAAAAGCCGCTCCTCTGAGCACCAGCTGATCTCATTCGTGTGATCTGGGACAGCAAAGGAGGGCGCTCCATGCTGGCTTCGCTGGCACCTCCAAATATTCTGCTCCAAACCCTGATCAAGTGCACCTTCCTGTCTGCGTCTCCCTGCATGGATGGGGTTGATGATGCCAGTGGGAAAAGCAGAGCAATGTTTTTCTTAATATATTTATCACAATATACTATAAATGCTCGCCCTTCCAAGGAGCTCTCTGCGCCACCTGGTTTTTATCTTCTCAAGGCTGTAATGTCCATTTGGTTCCGACACCGTGACTAAGCCAAGGTCCCAGTGTACTTTGTGGTAATTGAAGCCTTGAACCCAGGTCCCAGTAGGGCTAGCCAACTCTTCAATTCGCCTTTTCCCACTGTGGTGCCCTCCAGATGTTTTCACTTGCAGCAGCAAGCATTAGCCGCAGCCATCACAGCCAATAGTGAGGGATCATGGAAGCTGCGGGCCAAAACACTAGATGGCCACAGGTCGTCCACATTTTTGTTAGAACCTGTTAAGCTGAAATCGTTGCATTGAAATCACCTCTGTTTGTCATCACAGAAGTGACAAGGGAAAGGGTTTGTTATGCTAACAAGTTAAAACTGAACCACTGCAACCCCAAGTCAATAATAAAATAACTGGGTAGGAGAGGCAAATTCCACCCCTGCTTTTCCACACGAATGTGTTAGGTCCTGATATGGTGCAAGTTCCTCAGTTTCTTCTGCTGATTTGTGCATTTAGCAGAGCTCAAACAGTGCTCTCTTTTCCATTGAACTTGTTCCCAATTTAGATATGAAGCTGATCAGCTCCAAACTCTGAGAAAATCTGTCCGTATGGAGCTTCAGGAACTAGAAATGCAGCTGGAGGAACGGCTCCTCGGTCTTGAAGAACAGCTAAGGAGTATGCATGTATCTTCCCCTTTCAGGCAGCAAACGCTGATGGTGGGTATTGTGTTTCCTTCATTGCCGCAAATGTTTGTGTATCTCGGAAATAGATGCTTGCCACGGAAGCCAATCTTAATGGCCCGGTCTGATCTTCCCAGTTCCACTGTAGTGGAGCTGAGTAGTGCATGTCTGCTGCCTGATGGAAAACGGCCCCCTGCGGCAGCGGTTGCGATGATGATGCAGCTGCATCGTCCATCCAAAAGTATCCATTTCGTAGACACGTCTGTGTAAGGGAAATAGAGCAACGGGAAAGATCAGGAGCGAGTTAGTTTCTCTCCCCTCCTGGGCTGGGCTTTGTTTTCCCACTGGCACAGACAGTAGTTGCATTGAACAGTCTGTTTTCGAATGGAGCCAATTTCACGTAGATTGGCGTTTCACAGGCTAAGGGTCGCTGTCAGGCATGCTGGTGTGTTGCCAAGCCTGCGGCATCAGAGCCGTTTGGAGCGAGCCGCTGAGACAGGTGGCCATTCCGCCCACAGCATTGCGGTGGTGGGATCACAGCCATTCAGGAGAAGTGCTGATCCTGTCCCCTGGGTGGTCGTCTGTGGGTGGTGAGATGACTGCAGCCAGACGGTAGAGTTGGCTCTCCTCCAGGGGAACGCTAAGGAGGGGCTGCTGTTGTGCTGCCCATTCTCTGGAAGCCGCCTGGCTGCAGCTTGCTCCAGAACAATTTGGCCCTGCATCCGAGTTGGGGAAGTGCTGATCTTTGGACAGAATGCAACCTGCACTAGGAACTAGCCACAGCTTCTTTCGCTCAGTCCTGTTCCAGCACAGCAATTAGACTTAGTTTTCCTTGTGTGGACCTTGTTTCCTCAGCCAGATTGCCATGCCAGGGATTTTTGTGAGGGAAGGAAGAGTGAGGAAACAAGAGATAAAGAGGTAGGAAGAGAAAGGGGGTGACAGGCAAATAGCCTGCTATTAGTTCAAGCTCATCTCTATTTTTGGCTTTGTCTCTGCTTGCCACCAACTGTGGCCCTGCCTACCCTTGGTATGCAGCTACTAGATTTCCCCTGAAAGAATGTGGCCTTCACCCTAAATCAGGGCTGGGAACATCTTTTAAATGTAAATACAGTGCAGGGCTGGGCCATATGATGCCCTCCAGATGTTTTGGCCCACAGCTCCCATGTTCCCTCACTGTTGACTGAGCTGGCTAGGTCTCATAGGAATTCTAAATCAAAACATCTGGAGGACCACATGTTGCCCACCCCTCATGTTAGCGCCACAAACGGTCAAGCTTTGTAATCCATCCGCCATCCAGGAACAGTGGAGTCTTCCTCCTTTCTTGACCTAAGCAACCCCGAGAAGGAGATTTTGCGATCGAAGTCCAACCAAACAACAGGGTGCTTACTTTCATTCCTTTGGAGTATTCTGGCTATGTATCGTTTGAGGAGGCTGGCATTCTGGATGGAATAGCTCTGACTACCTGCTAAGCAAGTGCCATCTTCTGCAGTGCCAGGTTTTTAATTTTCAGGAGGCAAATGCAATCATGGAAAGAGAAAATGAGGAATTGTGGGGACAAAAAAGCTTTAAATATGCTTCCTTCCTTCATTAATGGAAATAGGACAGCATCCAAATTGCCTGCGTAGAATAATATGTGTTGCCCCTTTTGTGTGGGGGGTCTTTTTTGGTTATCTCGATTGTCAGTCACTTTTTGCAAAGGTAACAGGTAGCATGGGCAGTTGAACAGTTTAGAAAGCTTCCAGAAATGAAGATGATCTCAACTTCTTCTTGCTTTCCTCCTCTAGGGCATGTATGGAAGCAGAAGTGCTGACAATTTGTCGTGCCCTTCTCCACTGCACGTGATGGAACCGGTAAGTACCCCCAAGAGCCATGGCCGGGACTCATGTCAGGGCCCAAGTAAATTTTGCCTTACTCTTGTGTAAATATGCAAGGCCTCCATTTGCATAGGGACTGTGACACTCAGGGTTGGGGGCAAGGGAGCGGTTGCGGTATGGGGGGATGGCTTCGGCTCTTTTTAGTGCATTTTGCGCTTCTCCTGCATGCTGCCTCTGCTCTGTTTCCAGGAAGGAGCAAACAAAAACAGCTTAAATGAATCGCTGGTGGGGGAGTGCCCCCAAATGTGGGGTGTTCTGTATTCCCTGCTAAGTGCAGATGGGAACATTGGGGAGATTACAACTCTCCCCACCAGCCACCCACACACACACCCCACCACCACCTCCCTTTCTTCTGTTAAAGTTGGCTCTTGAGATTCAACTTGAAGATTTCTTGAATTGATTTGAGGCTTGACTTGGACTTGAAAGTCGAGACCTGAGACTTGACTGGAGGCTTGGAGTAAAGGACTTGAGCACATCACTAATGAATAGTAAGGAAGTCAGGTCTCTGAGGGTTTAAGGCAGCTTTCTTCAGCTTGGGGCTTTGGCTTTAGCAGACAAAAGGCGAACAGCTTTGGGGCACTGTTTGCAAAGCTGCCTAGCTAAACTGAGCCATGGGGCAAGGGGACATTGGGTGAGGGGTCCCATAAGGTCCTGGGGTTTTTTGTTCAGGGTTTTAGAAGTATAAACTATTTTGTTTTTCTGCACTGGAAGAAGACACTCAAGGCAGTGCATAATAGTTGTTAAACCCATAGGAGAGAATCCTGGAAGCACACAGACATTGCACGCTCTGCCCCCCTCCTTCCGTTGGCTACATGGCTTAGCTGAGGCCACCAGATGGCTAGGCAGGCCCTAGCAACACGCCGCCATCATTGATGACAGGCCCAGATCATCTTCTGGTAGGATCAGAAAGGCAACCGAAGTAATGCGATCTCCATTTATATATGTTTACTATGAAGAGGTGGGGCACACTGTTGAATTTGTGTTGCGTCTGGAGATAGGTGGGGATGGAGTGTGTTCCAGTGCAGTTCAGAACATGGTGCATGGCTCAGGAGTATGACACCCATTTTGTGTTCCTGTTACAGTAGGACCCCCATATACATGGGGGAAAGGTGCCAAGCACCCCCCTCCCCAGGTTCCTGAAACTACAGGTGGTAGTGAACACTATATACTCTACAGTTGGCCCTCACATTCACAGGGGACGGGGCACAGCACCCCTGGAAAAGTGGAAAAACTGCAGATATCTCTGCCCCCTCCGATTGTTTCTCCCTCTCTCTCTTTCTGTGGTGGGTGCTGCTTCAGGCCAGTGGTGGGCAGAAAGGGGAGCATTCCTGTGTTGAGAGACACAGTGCTGCCCTCGTGGGCCTCTTCCCTCTCCCTGGAATTTTTTGTTTAATTTTTTCAGACTGCTGTCCACCATGGGTAACTGAAACAGTGGGTACAGGGGTTTTACTGTTTATCCTTCTGTAATTATCACATGGTGCTGGGTAAAGCAACGGTCTCTTTTTTCTGTCCTGCACCTCCAAATCCACAGGTCTCTGAACTTATTCGAGAGCAATCATTTCTGAAATCAGAGCTGGGTTTGGGACTGGGAGAACTTGAAATGGTGACACCTCCAGCAGAAGGCTCCGAATCCACATTTGATCCGGGTGGAAATTCCGATTCCTCTTCCGTGTGCTCTAGTCAAGCTAGTAGAAAAGCTGGTGCACGTTCATTGGAAAAGGCGAGGAGGTCCAAGCCCCAGGGTGTCAAACTCTACCGGGCATCTGTGGCATTGATGCCCTCGCCGCCAGCGAGAGCAGGAGCAGGGCAGCCAGCAGAATGCTCCGAGGCACACGCCACAGGCAGAGCGGAGATGGAAGAGAAACTTGAAAAAATGCCTCCTGCACCAGCGGCTGAAGACATGCACAGGAGCATAGAGGAGGAGGAACTGCAGCAAGTCATCCGAGAGGTTAGGGACGGGCTGACTAGAAATTTCCTCCTGGAAGGAGTCTGTCTCTGTCTCCCTTTCCCTCTGTCTACCTTTCCCTCTCTCTGTCTCACTCTATAATGCACCTGAAGGCTTAAATCAAATGAGATGCAATTTCATAATTTAAAGGATCAGAAGTAAATGAATCAGTATAAATGGTTGGAGAAAACAATTATGTTGCTGCCCCGACTCTGAGAGAAGTTGGCCAGATGCAAAACTGGAAGCTTTTCCCCTAGTAACTCATTCCTAAACTTCACTGGGGAGAGCTGTGCAAGGAGGGGAAGGCTGAGTGTGGGCTGAGAAAAGTTCTCGTGGAAATACTGAGGGCTGAATTTACCTCTTTTTATTTAAAGATTGCATGGGGGGGGCGTGTAGCTCACCTTCCCATATCTGGTGCCCTCCAGATGTTTCATTCTACAACTCCCAGCAGTCCTGACCACCGTCCAGGCTGATGGGAGCTGCAGTGCCAAACATTTGGAGGAAAGCAGCTGCATTTATACTTCAACATATTCTGAGCGCAACAATGCAAAAGCCATCCAGGCGCCTGAACTTAGCACGGAGAGAATACTTAGCAATTGTCGGACTAATCCAACAAAGCACACTCCAGTTTAAATAAATAAATATAATCCATTGGCTTTTAAACTAAGGTTTTTAAAACATTGTTTTATAAAAGAGACTGTCTTGGAAACTAAAGGAAGCATGTTTTTCTCTGTGCCTTACTTGGCTAGAATTTGAAAACTTAACCACATAATACAAATATTGCATAAACTTCCTTTACCCTCCAGTCATTGTATCCAAGAGCCTTGTAAATTTAGGGAACTAGATTAATGGTGCTGTATCCAGTGTTTGTACAAAGATCATTGTTCACAGTCAATAATTCATAGTTAAACAATTGGTCCAGGTCTACATGTAATGACAACCCATTATTTAACGACAACATATACCCTGTAGTTTGGGTTTCCATAGCACATAAACTGACTTGTTTTGTGTCTGGGCCTGATACTGTGCACTTGAAAGAACATGAATGAACTTTCAGTTTTGAGTTGGATATCTGAGGAAAGGATGAGCACACTTTCTATGTAAACTGTCCTTTCTGTGCAATCTGTCCTGAGATCCTGTATGGACTAAGGACAGTATATAAATATTCTTTTTAATTGCTAGGCTTAAATTGATGGCTGCTACTGGAGATCCAGCAGGTCATCTTTGTGGCTCATACCTTCTGAACACATCGGCCTTGCCTTGTTGGCTTCAAAGCAGAATGAAGCCATTGCAGGGAAACCGGTTGGAATGCATCCATCCTGTTTCTTCACAAATGTTAAGCTCATGGTTCACTCGGTTATTCTCCTCCCATATGCTGAATTGTCTTGTTCATGGGGAGGGGTGGGGAGAGGAAGAGGCATAAAAAGCACATGATCTTTCAGGATATGCCTGAGTGGACAGTAATGTGTTTGAGCTTTTGACCTGCAACCATTTACTGGAATGACAAAGAGCCCACTGTCCCTTCAGAGAAATGAGTGCAGCCACACAGAAGAGAACTGCAACAATGCAAAGATACTTAATTTTGTTCCTCTTGGCTTGAGGAACATTCAGTCTGATTTATAGACTATACGCATGCAAAAAGAACAAGTGCTGAAGTCCTTTGCTTAAATAATGCATCCACTGACTAGCAGGGAATACTTCTTAAATTGTTCTAAGAGAATGATAGTTTAATATTTCTGGATCATTTCTTGATGCTTTTTTCAAGAGACTGGTGCACTTAGAATCCTAGAATAGTAGAGTTGGAAGGGGCCATGAAGGCCATCGAGTCCAACCCCCTGCTGGTGCAGGACACCACTTTACACCATCCCACTCAGATGGCTGTCCAGGTTCTTTTTAAATGTCTCTAGTGTGGGAGAGCCCACCTAGGCAGCTGGTTCCACTGTTGTATTGCTGACAGTAAGGATGCTATTCCTGATGTCCAGCCTGAATCTGGGTTGTTGCAACTTGAATGGATTATTCTGTATCCTACTCTCTGGTATCAATGAGAAGAGATTTTGACCTACCTCTTTGTGACTGCCTTTGAGGTACTGATAGAGTGAGATCATGTCCCCCCACAGCCTTCTTCTCTCAAGGCCTCACATGTGTGAGTCATGCCAATTTCTTGGTAGGGTGAAGGGATATAAGCATATGCAGGCATTTCTACTACCAAGAAGCTTCTCCAGAAAGAGCAACGCATGCAATCTACCTGTTTTGCAAAACTGCTGTTTTGGAGAAGTAAATTCCAGTGCATGTTTTTTTGTTTTTTGGGTTTGTTTGTTTGTTTTTCTTTGTTTCACTTCAATGTCCTTTGGGGAATATATTCCACTGCAAAGCATTAAAAACAAATAGCAGACCAGTTGCATCTCCAATGCTCTTTCTTACATGTTACTTTCCAGCTGAGGAGTTGCATCCTTTGCTAAAATTATTTATTACAGTGCCTAGCTATTCCTCACTGTAGAAAGCAAACTTGGATGTAAGAAGACTTACAACTTCCTGCCAAGGTCACACAGGAAGCCTTGCTGTTGCAAAGCCAGGAATAGAACACAAGTTGCCTGTTCCTAGTCCTGTTCTTTCCCACAAAGATGAATCTTGTTTGCTCATCCATTAACTGTGCTAATTTAAGAAGTCTTTATCAGTTTATTTCAGAAGGCAGTGTTTATTTTCATCACATTTATTCATAGCTTTTGTAATTCTGCCTTTTGCCTGGAGTGGGTAGCAACTGGCCCGGAAGGAGCAGCATCCCGGAGGCAGGGTATCGCTGGGAATCACTGGGGCTGGAACCCAGACCCATGGTGCTCTGCATGGCTGCCCCATGGGCCACCACGAGGACTGCCACTGGGAGCAGCTTCCAGGGTGCTGAAGTGCTCCAGGGTCTGGACTGGCCCTCCCCACCCAGGTTGGCCTGATAAGCAGATGGTAGAAGTCTGGGCAGCATTTTGGGGCAACAAGAAGGTTTTTGTTGTCGGTGTTGTTGTTTTGGTTCAGGTCTATTTCCAGCTTGTTCCTTGGCTTTGGCCGCTGTCTCGTTTTCTCCCAGCTTGTACTTCCCGTCACCCCCACCTGCCCCCCATTGCCAGGGCTGGAACTCCCGCGTTCTCCGGGGCAGCTGCCTACAGCTCCGTCCTGACCCCATGCAGCACTGCGACGGCTCTAGACGCCGTGTGTCTCCCCCTCCCTGGCAGCTGGAGGGAGAAGCACAGCCACACGTGTGTGCAGGGCAACATACAGTCAGCAGAGTGTGACTCTAGGAGGTGAGGAGCTAGGACTGCCTGCCACGCCCCCACGCCAGGCAGCGCAGGTCCCCACGAAGGACTGCTGGTTCTTCCAGGCACGTCATTGGCCTTGCAACTGGACTCCTTCACTTTCAGTGCCTGCCAGTTGCTATAGTCCTGAAGGGTGTTGAGGAAGGAACAAAGCTAGCTAGATATGCAGCCTTACACCTGCTCAGTAAGTCAAGCCTTCTCTGCCTGCCTTTCCATTGTGGATGGAAGATAAGCATCATCATTTGCATTTGATTTTCATTTAGTTACATTCAGGTTTTATGCTCCACCTTTTTTTAGAAATGCCCTCAAAGCAGAATACAAAACAAATCCATGTAAAATGTAATATACAATGAATGGCAGTAAGAACCACAAAAGAGACAGCAATACATGGACTGCAAGATAAAACTATCAGAGAAGCTGGGTATATACAGCCTAGATACCACTGAGCGTGTGAAAAAGGATGCACTTAGGCCATGTCGAAGGAGTGCCATGGGTTCCCTCACAGAGAAGGCCTTCTTTCCTCTAGGGGAAGGGCCTCTGATTTATCTGGCTTGGTGTGTGGGTTCTTCTGGAAGAAGCCAGTCCTGCAGAGACCCTGGATCAGAGGCCATTCAAGGTTTTCACTGCTCATACTCAGTTACTCATGACTGCAGCCCTGAAACTCCCTGATAAACAGAAGCAGTGGTACTGGAGAGATTTGAATCAGTTGGGTAATAAACCCTCAGCGATTACTTGCAAGGTAACAAGGAAGAGGGCTAATGAGAGAGGCAGCTCAGGCCTGTGCATGGGAATGGGGAAGAGCACTTCTCTGCAACATCCTGCCTCCCAGACCAACAAGTTAAAATAGAAACCAGGGGGGTGGCCTGAGCATTTCCCTTGCTAAAGGACACTCAGCTAAGCAGTGCTGCGAGAATGGTGGAGATAGATGCCATTTCTGGAGGAAATCATTAATTTGCCCAAAGCAGCTGGTCAGTGCCCGAGTGGAGAAAAGGGCACCACCCTCTCTACCCCTACTGCCCCATAGTTTGTGAAACGCTGGGTTTCCTCTGGGGCATTAAAAGCACTTGAGTGGGCTCACAAAACACCCACCATTGTGGTACCTTGTCTCTGTGTTGCACCAGTTTTGGAAGGGAAAACCCGGGCGATCAGCTGCAGCCCCACCTTAGGTGTTGACCACTTTGCCCACCACGGTGCGTGTGCCACCTCTCCCGCATGCCGGGGAGCTGCCTGCCCTCTTCCCAGCCTTGGTGCTGAAGAGGAGGTGGGGTTCCAGCAGCTGAGTGAGTGGTGATTCCTTCTTGGCGCCAAGCTTGAGAAGGAGCCTGGGAGGAGCGGCTGCCGAATCTGAACCTTTGGTGTCGTGTGGGCTATGAATTCATCTGAATAACCTGCGACAGACTCTGACTTAATCCATGGTCTTGTTTTTAGATCAAAGAATCTATTGTCGGTGAAATCAGACGAGAAATCGTAAGTGGACTGTTAGCAGCTGTCTCTTCCCCTAGCAGATCTGCCAACTCTAAGCAAGAGATGCAGCCGTGAATTGGCACTGCAGGTAACTTCTTCAGCATTACTGTAGAGCTATGCGTGAGCTGTGAGTGGTAACTGAAGGCGAGGGTTGTGGCATTGCTCCATCATGCACAAAACATGGTGCTCTGTATGTCAGAAAACGTTCAGCTGTTCATTCATTCATTGCATTGATATCCTGCCTTTCCCTGCAGTATCTACTGTTCTCTCTCCCCCATTTTCTCCTTGTAACAACCTTGTGAGGTAGGCAGTGGCCTGGCCTACAATCACCAATTTAGTTTTGTGGCTGAAGGGGATTTCATCCTGTGTCTCTGCGGTTCTAGTTTAACAATTTAATCATTATACTCGGTGGGCAACGTGAGACTCTCCTGTACTTTTGCCCTACAACTTCTGTCAGCCTCAGCCAGCACAGGCAATGATGAGGGATCATGGGAGTTGTAGGCTAAAACAATTGGAAGGCCACAGAGTGGTCCCCCCGCCTTCTCTTCTGCAATCCTGCACTACAAAATACAGGATATCTTTTGCCAATGTAAAATTAGGGTCTGTTTTTCCCTGGCGTGTAAATTGCAGTTATTCCTGTGTCTTAGTTATTACTAAATAAAGAACACACATCTAAGGTCTGTCTTCCATTTTAAATAAACCAGGAAAATATTTTGCACTACCATACTAAGTAAGCACTTACTTCATCTTGTGTAAATACTTTCATGTTGATGGAATGATAATCCTGAGGTGAATGTTTTGCATTTGGGCTGGAGCTGTGAGCCTTGCAGAACCGACGCCCAACTCAAGTGGATAAAATTCCCAAAGATCCAGGGCTCAAGCACAGCTAAGGAACAACATGAAAACCTTCCTTGTAAACACGACCCAGTTCTGTGCCCACCTTTCCATACTGAATCCAGCAGCTCTCTTGATGTGCCCTCCAGTCATCTTCTCCGGTTTCCAAAAAGTTGTCTTGGGAGTTACCCAGCAAATACACTGGCGAATGCTGCATTTGTGCCTAGTACGTTTTGCTTCTGACTCATTGTTTTTCTTTCTCCTCAAGGGTCCAAGGACATGGTGGAATTCTCCTTGTGGATCATGTGGATGGAAGTATCTGTAGAGAGCAAAAGTGACAGCTCCTGTACGCAGCCCTTTGTGCTGTGCTGCATTCACACTCCAGTTCCCGGTGTCGCGAACTGGACAAGCCCCATCTTCCTGCAGCCAGCGCAAGACGGGGAACACTCAGATTATCTTGCAAGTCTTCGTATTTATTTGTTATGTTCCTGCTGTTTCTTTGTGCATAGTTTTATTTCTGTGTAGAGGTGTGCCTCCTAAGACTTGAAAACTCCTAGACCCACCCCGTGTATAAATAGTCCAGATTGTTATTTTTCAACAACAGCAACAAGAAACACCACTGACCTCTATGAGGTATTTTTTAACTGTGCAATAACTGATTCACTCTGAGAGCTTGAAGTAACCATTTCCACTGCTGTTATGGAATGCCATTTCCAAAGAAGAGAATAACCTATTGTAAAAATGGTTAGCTCTTGGAGAGGCTGTTTTTTGCCAAGTGTTTAGAGAATTACATGAACTTGCGTAGAACTACTAAAGATGCTTACACTGAAAGCCTGATCTTGTGCAGTAGACACCTTTAAAAATGCTTTAACCTCCCTTTTTTCTTTGAAATGTCCTTTGTCTTCTCAAAAAGTCTTAATATATAACTATATATGAACTACATCTGAATTATACAAGGAGGTGTCTCTTTTCTCCTTTTATAAAACAGGTCTATAAAACACTAGCTTAAAACAAAAAAGTGGTGTACAACTTGAAGTGGATTGATCACTTTGGCTATTATTATTGGGAAGGTAGAAGGAAATATTCTCCCACTTCAGCTGATCTTTATGTTGTGCTATGACCCAGGGAAATGACATTTATCACAACAGAGAAAATTGGAAGTAGGCAGAGTTCTCAGTGTATTGTTTAGCTATGGGATGCTAAGACATTCAGAACATAATCTCTGCCACTGGGATACCTTATGGGTTGTTTGTTTGTTTGTTTTGAACTAATTAAAGTTTTAATATTATGTTGACAACATAATCAATGACTAGTAAAACTGTAACAATATTGTATGAGAAAGATGGTCAAAGAGTTGTAAGTTTGGAAAATACACAAGGGTTGATTTCTTTTTAAAAAGGGGGCTATTGTGCCAATAAAAATATTTATTTTGCCTACAAGTCTAGTATTGTGTTTTGAAGTCTTTGCTTGTGCTGGGTTTCTTTTGAATTCAGACATTGCAGCCTTTTGGTCAAAGAGTCCTGTGAACAGTCTAAAGCAGGATTTTTATGAGAAGAGGAAGCTGACTTACAGATTAAGGCCTGCTTACACATGCTGCGGAATAGCTTCTAATTCTGAGTTTACATTGGTTTATGCTGCTTCAGGGGGGTGTGCTATTTGTAATGCTCCCTATTCAGATTCTTCTACCTTGCCAAGGTTCTACCATGTTTTTCTGCTGTGTGAGTAGAATCTTGGCATGGTAGAAGGAACGGAACACTTCCTTCTAATATTGCCTGCACAGGTGAAGACTTTCCATAATGATCTACCATACAAACCCATCAGTGGTTCGGATACTGAGGAGCAGAACCAGAGAATATGCCCTAACACTAACCCATGGTTTATTTAAAGCATAGTTTGCTTTCCCAGTCTCTGAACTGTTTGTTTGCCGCCTCCAAACTGCTCCCTTCTCAGATCCTAACTACCTTTGTGATACGGAAGGCTAGATTCTTGACTGCTTTTGTCAGCTGCCTCCGTAACCTGGCTAAGCAAGCCATGAACAACCCATAATTCCGCATGTAAGAACAATCCATGATTTCAACAACCTCTCATTAGCTCAACCCTTCCCTTTTTGCCGTTAGGCTCCAAATCACCAGGCACTCTCTTTGCACAGCAGATCTTTATGGACATTTGGCAGCTAAAGACAAAGCAACTCTGAAAGCCATATAGTGAGTTTGCTCATGTCAAAAAAGTTGAACCAAAACTTCTCCAGGAGATCCTTCTCTTTCATTAAGTCTGTGGGCTCCGTCAGGATGACTCGTGCTGAGGAAAAGCCCAGCTGGCAAGAACTGTGCAAGCCCTCCAGCTGGGCAGCTTGTCTCTTCTGACACCTCATCATGAGGTCCAGGACTGGGCAAGCCAATGGCTCTCCCTTCTCTCCTTCTTTGACCCCTCTTGTCTCTTCTAAAACATTGCTGCTCTCTTGGTCGGCCTGAGAATCCATGGGGAGCCACCCTGAGGGTGCTACAAAGGCTTGTGCCTCTCCCTGGATTGCTAGAACTCCCATCTCTGCTTCTTTGTGGTTTCCTCATCCTTCAGAATCCCGCTCATGAGGACCCTGGGATGCCTGGCAAGAGTGGTGGTCAACTTCACTCACTCCACAGCCCACAGTTCACATACCCAACAACAAACCATGGATAATCTGTTAGTTGTTGAGGATTAACCTATTCTTAACTCATAGTTCTGGGTTGACACATAGTGAGTGACTCATGAGTCAATAAGCCATGGTTAATTAAAACCTGGTTGCTTTTTGAACTAGACCTGTTCACATGTAAGGTTACAGGTTCAGTATGGGTTGTTACATCCGAGCCATGCACAGTGGTTTAAGTATAAACTGTTAACCATGAACAAAGCAAGAAAAAACAATGGGTTTATCTTCCTAGGTGGTTCATTGTTAGCTTATAATTAAACCACAAATCCAGCTTTGCATGGCATACAACAATATACAGTTTGGCTAATCAGAAGTTCATTATAGAAAGCAGAAACAGCTCCTACATAATGTTATATTGCAAGCAGGGACATATTCCAGAAACAGTGGAGGAAGATGGTTGTAAATTATGAAAACACCCCCTGTAGTCCTTGATCTAAAGCTACATTTATTGATCCATATTGACTTTTGTGTTACAAAGCTTGTGTTTGAGAAGTTCTTAGCACCCAGCACGGTACTATTAGCATCTATCATAGATACTTTTGGCAGTTGTATTGCCCTATAATTTTATAAGGCTGGCATCTGGAATTGAAAAGGCGTTCCCAGCATATTTACAGGCTGAAATCTGAATTACAAAGAATCTTTTACAAATAAGGAGATGTGCGTATCACAATTCCTTTCCAAGTAGCTTGATTATTGAAGAATCTAAAATGTACAGAGAAAAGCCTAAGCCAACAATAAAACAACAGCATCAATATATTTTCACTGGAGAAGACCCTGATGCTGGGAACAATTGATGGCAAAAGGAGAAGGGGATGGCAGAGGATGAGGTGGCTGGATGGAGTCACTGGGCAGTGGGTGTGGGCTTGGGTGGACTCCAGGGGATGGTGGAGGGCAGGAGAGCCTGGAGGAATATTGTCCATAGGGTCATGATAGGTTGGGCACAACTTTGTAACAAAACGTCAATATATTTGAAAGGAGGAATAGGAAAGCTTTACTTATTTTCAAGCAAGACATACACTTAAAATATGAGAGTATTCATTTAGTAGAGCTACTACCAAAAAGTTTCTTCACCTTTTCTGTTCCTGCCAACCTAGTAGTAACTAGGAGTAGAGCTTCCTATATATATCTTAACGCAAGAACATTTGTGAGACTTATCATTTTTAAAGGTCCAAGCAATTTAATATTCTGTGTCCTGGAACAAGTTCTTCCTTTTCTCTTGCCACCCTTTTAAGACGCATGGCGGCCCACTGAGTCCATAGTTACAACCTCACCATTTCTCAGTACGTAAGAGCATCTCGCAAGCCTGCGAGCCAGCCTACCCTTGGTGCAGCGGCACAAATGCTGAATCTGGGTAAGGGATCATACAGCTCGGCACACAAGCCATTGCATTATTCCACTTGTTCTTCATATGAAGGAACTGACTCGCACCAGAAGTTTATCTAGTTCGGCATTCTGCTTACACAGTGGTCAACAGTTGATGGGGAAGCCCACAGACAAGAAGGGAGGGTGGTCCCGGCACGCCCCACTCAGGCCAGGCTATTTCTTTACCCTCAGAAGTGTCTTTCTTTGCAAGAAGTAGGCCCGCACCTACGCAAGCAATCCTTTGAGCTGATGCTACGATGGCAATGAATATAAACAATGCGTTGGCTCTGCTGGCCAGGATCCAGCCACGCACCGCATCCAAGGCATGCCCAAGGGGACTATGAGCCTATGTTTCCTCAACAATGGCCCACTGTGTCACATGCCAAACCACTTTGCAACCAAAGGAGGTGCCTGAAAGCAGATTGTGCCATGACAAGGAAGCCCGCTGTTCAAAGGAAAACACTGGAACACCCACTGGACACATCCAAGCGCCGGGGCGGGTCTAACAAAGCCTATTTTACTCAAATGTTATAATTCTCCACCATCATTTTCCTAACAAATTTTATTTTATATGTTTAACTTGATTTTTTTAGCAGTATATTCTAGCTAAAAAATTTTCTTTGATACTTTTGGATGTCCACACTAGATAATGATCAGTGTTACTAATATTTTATATAGCTTTAAACCCCAGTTTTTGTGGAATGTATTCTGTGGCCACATTCTATATTTCTGTATATTTCATAATCATTTCTTCAAAGAGACTGAAAACGTAATGTCCAAGACAACCTCTGAGTTTGAACTAAATCATGCTGCGATTTAGAATCCATTTATTAATTTTATGTTCTTTATTTTTTATTGGAAAGAGATTTTCTTTTCACTATTTTAAAGTTATCTTTGTAAAATAGGCACCCATGTTCAGATGCTACCTTTATTTCTCATTGCAGGCATACATCCTATTTAAAGATTACTGTAAAATAACATAGTTAGAAGGTACTGTTTCTATCCTCATTATAGTAAACATTGTTTTTTACACCACAAATGACTAAACAACTGTTAAGATCCACAATATTATCTCTTTCGATGCTGTTAAGTCTTCATATCCGCCGTGCTGATTACTGGAAACTCAATAATCAATAATCTTGGCACCAGCCTTAAATACTGGGTGATTTCTTGATTAAATATACCACAGTAAAACCCTAATCTAAGTTCATTGGAATTGACTGAGCTTCCTTCTGCATAAATGTGTTTAGGCCCTGGGTGTTAGCTAGTGGGACGTTTATCTCTGTAATGCTCTTGCCTACAGAAGTCTGTGGTGTTTTCAATTTATAATAAGGTTACACGTCTCTTTAATCTTCCATTTCCTATAAGTTGGCCTTGCAGTTTCTACAAACAGCAGCAAGATGCCTCTAACCGTAAATCAAATGTTTTGCTATTGCCTGCCCCCCTCCACCACTCCCTGATAAAGTATCTAGAGAATCCAGTTAGTCTTTACAAAATAGTAATTTAAATGTGGAGATATGGGTGCAAGGCGACTTATAAATGGAGCTAGATGCTCAGCCTTCCTGGAAACCAGGTCTTCTGCTGGAAATGACTGCTTTGTAGTCCTGGCTATTTAAACTAAAAATGCTATGCAGGTTTCTCCCTGGAAAGGGAAAGGCATTTGAAACACCCTTTATTGTTACTTTACAGTTTCGAGGCCTCAGCCATGATTCTGAAAGCAATTTCTATGGCTGTCTCTTAGCAAGTCCTGGCCAGGAAGCCTATTTGCAAGTGGACAAGGAACGGAAACCCAAGTGTGAGGTTATCAGAATATCGGTGGCCATGAAGGCCAGGATGAAGTGGTAGTTACGGTGTTGGCAAGGGACTTAGGAGACCCAAATGCTAGAACACGCTCAGCAACAGAGATCATGGGGTGATGTTGGGCCAGTCATGGACTCTCGACCCAATTTAGCTCATGGAATTATTGGAAGGATAAATTAAGAGGAGGGGTGGGTCACCCACAGTTCCTTGCCAGAGGGGGGAAAAGGCAGTTAGAAATGTAAAATGTCTGGGGAAGGTAAGTTATTTGCAAAAGAGTGGTTCATCTTTCAGTGCTGCTTTTAATAGTGAACTACAGGTGTGGGTTGCCCATGGAAGGATTAGACACCTTGTGGCACTTCTGAGGCTTCGGTTAGGCTGGCCAGGGCTCACAGCCAAAAACATCTGGGGGTCCATAAGATGCCACCTCTGCCTTGTGGGATGAGAGCTGGTGGTGACACTACCAACATCTTCCTGAGAATTCAGTTGGCACTCTGCCCTGGCCCAGAGCAGCAAAAGCCTCCCCTGGCTTCTCGAAAGCAGAGTGTCTGGCCTGTCGCTCTCCTCAACCTCCCTTCCCGCCAGCCAAATGGTCTTTGCTGGTTGAAGCACACAGGATGTGCTCTATTTAAGGAAAGCCCGAATCAACAGCAATAATTCCAAGTCTTTCACACAGTGCTGAATAGGCCCAGAACTCAAAATCACCACCATTTCTTTGGGTGAAATAGTGAAACTAATTCGGTTTGGGCCTAGGTGGTGATTGGACAGCACTTTGGTGGGAAACTTCGGCTCATCTTAAACTCCACTACCTGGGGTTCCCCAGATGGCCACACCTTCTTCCCAGCCCTGTGGTCTTTCCCCCAACCATCAGATGTTTGGTTGTTTTCTGGCTTCTGTGCACTCCCCCCCACAATTCTTAAACATTGAAATAGCTGTCCTAAGGCTTAGTTCCTGGCACCAAGAGTTGCCCTGTGAAGAAGGCAGAAAGAGGGAGACTTGTTTCATGGGGGAAGAAAACTTTCGTGAAATTGAGCTTCAGATTTTCTCGCTTCACCTCTTCCTTAGAGCTTGACTGCCCCCCTTACTCCAGCACTGTGGAAGATGCAAGATGGGTGCTGGCGGCGCTGCTGCTAATTGCCATGGGGGAAAAGAAGTTGCAGTACAGCCCTTGCCAACACAGTGTCCTGCCAGCGAGAAGCTGAAGCCAACTTTCACTTGTCCCTGGAGGAATTCAGTGAAATGGTCCCCCACTTTCTCTGCCCACGAATAAGGTCATTTTGATAGGTCCTTTGCACACAACTTGATTATATAAACCAAAACATTAAATCTGTTTATTCTAAAAACAAGGCGGAAGTGTTATGGAAGTTGTCACCAGGGCTAAATCCTGCACAGAAAACTACTACTACAATCAATTCTTACTATATTTTTCTGTACCCTTTGATTATTTTTTCATCGCTCCACCTTGAAATCAGTTCCTGGCAGAAGTCTGGTGGAATTCACTGACAGAAGGATGACTTATGAAACCCAGGGAAAATTGATTCACCCAAGGCAGGTAAACAACTCTGAAGGGATAACAAGTTAGGAAAAAAGTCAAACAGCAGTGTTGCGCAATGATAGAATTTTAAAAAATATGATCTTAAACTGGCTCATGAAACTGAACTAGTTCCAGACAATAAAACCCTTCATTTATTCTCCGTGCTGCTTCCAATTGTCTCGCACTGTTTTCTTTGCTCAGAAGTGCCCGGATGTAATTCGGTCACCACCCACCCTTGTTCGCTTTCCCCTAAAGCGTGTTCTTATGCTTGTGTATTCCAAAGACCTGCTGTATTAGGCAATGGTTCTGGCTAGTCCTGACTCTGGGCTGAAGTCTAGGCCCCCACAGCCCAAGCTGCCCTTCAGAGAAGGGCAGGCGATGCACAAGCAGGCCTTGCTTCCGAATCTGGGCTGCAATGGATACGCCCAGGCCCAGCAGGGCCGATGCTGCTTGCTGCAACTTACCTCCCCCCGCTGCCTTCTTCATTTCATTCCTATACTGCCCCATAGCCAAATATTTCTGGGAGGTTTAAAAAATATTAAAAAAAAAATAAAATTTGGGCAAAGAACTTTTTAAATTAAAGTTGGGTGGCAATTGAACTGGGCATTCATGTAGTTACATGCACTTATTTTGTTTCAAAAATTTATTTTTTTCTATCATAAAATGCCATGTATTACCACCTAAATGTTGCTGTGTAGTATCAGGGCAATGAAAGAAACTCTGTTTTATTCCCATGGTCATGACACGGCTATAATTCAGGTGTGTTTAAATGCCAAAGAGTATGTTCTCACAGTATTTTCTCTTTTCTACCAGGGTTGTTATTGTTTTGTTTTGCTCTGACATAACAGGAATGCAGGAGAGGAGGAGGAGAATGTCAGTGGTGAGTTTTACAACTAGAGCAAAACACATACAACCATTCAGTTCAGGAGCTAAAATTCCTTTGCTTACCACTGAAATGACACTGGGATTATGCCCAATAAAAATATGTAGGGAATTGCAAGCCAAGTGAGACAGAACACACCCTTATCCCTCATGGAATACACAGGCTTGTGTCAGCAGATATGCTCACGAGTGCTCCGTTGCACACCTAGTGCAGGTTTCCAATTTCTGTGTAGTGCTGGGAACAGCTTAATTTTCACAATAGAGATACATCAAAAGTGCTGTGCAAGGGAAAGCCCTTCCCCATAAAATAGCTTCCTAGGTGGACTCTAGGGCTGGATGGGTCCCCCACCAATCTTCCCTGATAAATTGTGCTAATCTTGCCTGTTGCTGTTATGTGCTCTCAGGTTGTTTTCGGCCTATGGACCCTATGAATGAAAACTTTCCAAAATGTCCTCTCCATGACAGCTCCATTCAGCTCTTCCAAGCACCAGACTGTGGCTTCCTTTATGGATTCAATCCATCTAATATTTGGTCTTCCCTTTCATCTTCTGCTTTCAAATTTCCATAACATAATTGTCTTCTCCAGTAAGTCATGATGTGTCTGAGGTATGACAGCCTCCAATTTGTCATTTTTGCTTCTAGAGAAAGCTCTGGCTTGATTTGATCTAGGATTTCTTAGTTTCTCTTTCTGTTGGTCCAGGGTATTTGTAAAACTCTCCTCCAGCACCATGTTTCAAAGCATTAATTTTCTTCCTGTCAACTTTCTTTCAGCTATCACACCCAAAGATTGTGATTGGAAATAGAATAGTTTGGATGATCTTGACTTTGGTCTCCAGTAAAACATCCTTACAGTTGATGATTTTCTCTAGTTTCTTCATTGCTGCCCATCCAAGCCTCGATCTTCTTTCAAATTCCTCCCTCTTTGATGCACACCTTAATATGCTGAGGGTGTTTGAGAATGTCAAAGAAACCAACAGCAATGCCATCAGGAGGCCAAAATAGTCTCATCTGGCTGGTCTCCTGACAGGGTCACCCAAAGCAGAATTGAATTGTCAAGGTTGAGACACCAGACTAAGATGCAGCCTCCCTTTTTGAGAGTAACAATCGCATCACCAAAACAGAATGGGTCTCATTAACACTGATGGGGGCGGAGAAACTTGTGAAATGCAGCAGCAGTAGTTCAAAGTGCCACGGGCAGAGGATCTTTTGCAGACAACAGCAGTGATGCTCAAGCTAATGCTGGTTGGTACTGTACGGAAGAAAGATGTAGTAATTCACTTCTGAATTTTCTTACCTCAAAAACGCTCTGCTGAAACAATCCAGAATGAAGCAAGAGATAGTGCTGAAGGATGGAAGGCACTTTACGAGCTGCAGGGGAAGGGCAAAAGACAAGTACAAGTAGCACTGCCGCTAATGACGCTACTAGATCAAACACGAAAGGAAGACCAGTGGCTGACATGCAGAGAGGGAAGAGCAAAGTTCAGTGCTGCACAACACACACAACTGGGCATGGAATGCGAGAAGCATGAATCAAGGCAAACTCAGTCACGGAAATCATAAAGCAAGAAATGCAAAGGATGAACATGGCAGTACTTGGTGTAAGCAAACTAAAGTGGACTGGAACGAGACATTTTCCAATCAGACAAACACAGTGTGTTTTATTTATTTTATTTCATTCCACAAAACTATGCATGCTGATCATCCTAGGTGACTGGAATAAAAAAGTAGGAAACAAAGCAGAATCAAATGTTGTCGGAAAATTAGGCCTACGGGTAAGAAATGAAGCAGGAGAACCTGTTAATTGCAAGCACATGCTTCAGACAATTGTTTACAGGGACTTCAGCAGATGGTCAATAAAAAACCAAACTGATTATGCAATTGGAAGCATACGTTGGAGAAGCTATATTCTTGCTGCCAAAACAGATCAGGAGCAGATTGCGGTAGTGACCATCAGCTCTTAATTTAAAAAAAATCAGTCAAGCTAAAGAAAGATCAAAAATAGTACCAAAATGTAACTTAAGTAACATCCCTGAAGAATTCAAAGTCCACATAAAGAACAGATTTGCATTACTCATCAATTGACCATGAGCCAGAAGAACTGTGGACTGAAACCAGAGACATTATTATGGAAGAATGTCTCTTCCAGAAGATCCAAGAAATCAAAGAAAAATTCAAGCCTAGATTAGGTATGCTAAAAGCCAAACAAGGGAACACCAAATCTTATGAAGAGAGAAAAAAAGAGAAGGTGGAAAAAATAAACAGAAGAAGTATACAGAAGAGATGAAAGGATGGGCTTCTTCAAAGTGGAATCCTACGGAGATATAGGATTTCTAATATTTCTAAATATTAGAAAGTGACATGGAAGCTGCTCTGAAGGCACTTGCAAAGAACAAACCACCTGGAGTAGCTAGTACTGTTCCAAGCTGCGCAGACTGAATCACTCCAAACACTAACAAAAACATGTCCACAAATATGGAAACCAAAACAATGACCCACAGATTAGAAATGTTCAATATATATTCCACTTCCCATGAAAGGAGGTATAAAGGAGTGTGGCAGCTGCAGAACCATGGCATTAATCTCCCACTGAAGCAAAGTGATGCTCAATGTTTTGCAAACAAGTATATTTTGATAGTTCACCTAAGCAGCAGTGTCACATATTTGCCTTAAGGCAAACCATGGGGAAAATGTAGTGATGTACAAACTGGCCATGAGAGTCCGATTAAAACTCTTTGTCCTTCCTTCAAAATCCTTCTCAAGTTGCCCCTAAGAAAGAGCCTTTAAATGAGGGGTGGGCCTCTTGTGACCCTCCTGATGTTTTGGCCTACAGCTCCCATTAACCCTATGTGATATAGCCAATGATGAGAAAAGATGTGAATTGCAGGCCAACCAATCTGAAGCTGTAAGCCAAAACATCCAGATTGCCGCCCAAGAAATCTCTGGAATCTTGTGCCAAGTTTACCCTTTTTCCTTGAAAATGAGCTTCTTGGGAAGTAAACTCTCCAGCAGATGAACGGTGATTTCCTGTGATGAGTTGTGAAGTGTGGAGCTTATTGGAGGGCAACAGATCTAGACGGAGATCAATCAATCAATCATCACGAAGATGGCTGACATGGCTGACATATAACAAAAGCAAGGGAATTCTGCAGATATGCCTTTACCGGGATCAACTGATTTATACCCCACCTAGTCCGAGTGCCACCTCCACACCTCCACTCTGAAAACATCCTGATCTCTGCATCTATCAATAATTCAAGGTCCATCAGCAATACTCTGAAGGGCGCTTACCCGGCACTTTGGTGCAGCCAGATAGTAATGTACGGTGGAGAGATCCTCTATTTCAAATCCCAGGGCACCAGGCCAAGCCAGGGCTAGTATTGCATTTTCAATTAGCTCCTGAGTGAACCCCTGGCATATGCAGAAGGGAGTCTGTGCACAATTAGCGTATTGTTCCTTTCAGCTTTGTGCTGAGAGTCTTTGAAGGACCGGAGGAGGAACAGTAGTGGCATCAGCCAGAGGCATTGCTGTGGATGGTGGAGCTGGGAGCTTCTCAGCCCCAGCAGCTCTGCTTGCATGCTCAGGAATTACAGCTGTTACTAAAGAGCGCTTTGGCGTGGCGTCAAGGAGTGTGCCAGGGAGAATTGCATAGACAACTCTCCGGCTTTCCTTTCAGGCAGTCTTGGGCTCTTTTCTCTTCTGCATTCTGAATATTGTCATGGAGCCTAACAGCCCGAAAAAGATACAATTTGCTGTCCCTTTATTCCAAAGTCAAATAGATCCTGAAGCAGCTGAACAGGTAAGCAGCTGGTTTTCTCTTCTTTGCTGGGGGAAAGGGGGAAGGAGTCTAAAATGTGATGCATTTCCAGATGAGAAAATCTGAGATGCTACAGAATTCCAGAAAGTGTGTGGGTACCAAGCGGAAACAAGATCAGGAGTGATCATTGTCCTTTGGATGCTAAACCATCCTGTTTTGCTGAATGTCGGCATCCTGAGGAACCTTTGTTGTCTGGATTCCCTAACAGCAGATGCTTTCTAACAGTGAGGGGGGGGTGTGTGTACTTAATCCATGTTCTTTGGTCTATATGTTAAAATATAGCATGTGAAACAAATATAGCTTGGTGGATGTTGATCTATAAAAGGAGATATCAGCAACTAATGCAGCATGTAAGAAAGTTCAGTCGAAAGAGTGATTTTAAAATGTGCTCAGTTCTCCTTAAGTTTGACAAGAGCAGTCACTATTTTCTAAATATTTGTAAATATAATTATGTTAGTGATATATTCATATGCATACGCAATTGTATTTGAAATATGAGATGCATGCACAATAAGTGAGCAAGGATTTCCCTGCATTTCAGAATTTACCATTAGTTGAATTTTTGCAAGCCATGCTCCAAGCTGCCAAACACTTAGAGCTGTCTGACCTGCTGTAAGCCTGGCAAAGTGTTAGAAACAGCAAATAAAGAATTAATGGAATGAATGAAGAAGTCATTATCTTTTTGGCTTTGTAGAATGATCTGTCCACAGCATTGAGAGTAGATGTACTGGCACAATAGTTCCTTGTGGAGATTGACAATGCAAGTTGGATTACTTCAGAAAAAAATCAGCACATTTTGTTCACTTGGGCTCACTCCCAGGTGTGCATAGAACTGAAGAATTAGTCTGTAATCCTATACATGCTAACCCCAACCCTAACCCAGAACTGAGTCCTACTGGACTGAGTCTGGCTTAATTTAGAGTAGAAATACCTAGAATTACACTGTCAAGCATCTTTCATGAAAATGCCACTTTTGTCAGGAAGAAATGGGCCCTTGAGGACAACCAAAGAATAGGATCAGACAAAATAGGTTCAAGATCTTCTCAAAGGTGAGGCATTCCTAAATAAAAAATTAAGTGTTTATTGACTAAGGTGTGGTAAGAAAGATGTTATATTTCCGTGAAGGAGTTGCAGAAGATGGAGGATCTGCAGTGATTCTTTGAGCAAGAGTCCTCATTTAAATCACCGTGGACCATGTCTACCGTATGACCTTCATTTAATTCCAATACATGCATGAAATGTACCTTACTGTTTCCGGACACTGATATTGTTACAGCCTAATATTGCATTCTTCTCCTGTGGTATCTGGAGCACCATCTCCCTTCGCCTACATTATTGGTCTCAAATGGCAGAAGGGATGCTGAAAGAAAGCAGTCTCTTTATCACTGGCCAGTAGTCTGTCTTCACCAGCAAATAAAAGCCAAGGATAAGAGATACTGCAGACTTCTGTCAGGTTGTGCCCCTTGCCCGTTACAGTGACATTGCAAATGGCACCCTGTGCCGCCCCAGCAAAAGCAAGGGGCTTGTGCTAGACAAGGGCTCTCTCCCCGCCCGTCCCCCTCCCTGTCCACCTCCATGTCACAAGACAGCTTTCCCTAAACTGCCGCCCTCCAATTGCTTGGACTGCAGCTCCTATCATCCTTCCCCTCAGGCCCTGCTGACTGGGGTGGATGGGAGCTGTAGTCCAAAGCACCTGGAAGGCTCCCTGTTGGGTGAGGGTCCCCAAAAGTGGCTTGGGGAGGACATGCTCCTCAACAGGAACCTGTCATCCAATTCCAGGGGTGAATTCTGAGCATGCTCAGTACCTCATTATATAAGAGCTTGTAAGCCAGCCAGTGTAACAAAAAGGAATAAAGAGGAATGCCCCTATTCTACACCACTACTGGCGTTGGTGGGCCAGCAACACGGGGCTGAGATTCATGGCTATTTGGATAGGACTGACCACGGATCATTGCTGCCTTTGGCAGGACTGTCCCAGTGCAAGATCAACAGGAACCTTGGAATTCCCTGTGAGATTCTGGGGCAGGCTCTTAGATTGGACAGCAGGAGTGGGGAACCTCACTGAACTGGAGGGCCAAACTCAGTGCCAGAAAAGGGGCTGCTTTCCAGGGCTGACCAGAGCTGAAGGCAACAGGGATGAGGCCAAAAAGACCAGTGTGCTTTATTTTGAATCTCTTTGTGCCTGTCACAAAGGAGAAGGCTTTCAGCCTTTTAGAATGGGGTGCGGGGAGATGGGACACCTGCTGGAAGACACCAAATAACCTGTAACTTGAGGCCAAGTGAAGACGACAAGGTGATCCGGGAAACCACAGGAGGCTGGATTGAGAGGTCCCCCACCCCAGTTGTACACAGAGCTAGCTCTTCCAGAAGCCACATGGGTATTTCAACTTCCAGAGTTCCTTGACATACACCAGTCCTGTTTGGCCAGAACAGTCCTGGTCCGTTTCTCCAACGTAGTCTTCGCAGATCTCAAGTCAAGCACAATGAATCAAAGAAAGAAGGCACAAAGAAGTATTGTTTTCCTGGCACAAGTACATGCTGATATCGCACGCAATATTTGTTTTTAGAGACTGGAGGATAGCTGGATGCTGGAAAGCCTGTTTCTATCAGTGAAGCAACCTGGTCCTCAGAGTGCTTCTTGGATGCCTGCATTCCGCAAAACAGGATGGGCTAACGGGTTGCCATTTGCCACAGATGTAGGTGTGTGACTATTAATCAATCTTCTGCACCTATATTTTCCACAGATCAGAAAACGAAGGCCCACACCAGCCTCATTAGTAATTATGACAGATTCTCCTCCTGGTAAGTCAATTGAGCAGCTTCTAATCGGCAGACCATGTGTATGAGTGCAGAATGATTGCATCACACAGTTCTACCAGCAAAGGAAACAAGAAACGGATGTAAAAGCGGGGCCTTATGGCTAGCTTTGGATTCAGGATCAGCTCACGGAAAAGGAGAAGGAGCATGCAAATCAGCCCCTTCCTGTGCTTCTCTGTCCCATTGCTTGGAGACATCAGAGGGCAACAATCTCTGACTCGAGGGACATTTTTTTCGCAAGGGGTAGTAGAATGGGCCTCGCTCAGTGAATGTTAGGGACAGGGGCATCCATGGATCCTTGTGTGATGCCCAAGGATCAGGAGAGCAACCATGCACACCTCTTTCCTTTTGACGAAGCTGGTCTCTTCAGTTGGTGCCAAAGGTGGCCAAAGGTCCCTTGGCTCCTAACAGATACCGGGAGACCTGCAAGCATTTAACCTCCAGGTTTTGGCACCACTTAGCCTTTTGCTTAGTTCTGGGCACAACTGAAGGTGAGGACTGTAAGCATCAAAACCTTGCCTGGCCGAAGGCCTCCTTACCTGCAGAGCTGCCTCCCCCACCCAGGCCCACTCCCCCACTGAAGTCTGGTCAGCACATTTTCCCATTGTCCATTTCATCTTTTGTATGTACAGCACATTGGGATGGTGATGGCTAGGAATTACCCCTCTTGCTCATGACTCAGAAACTATGGAGACACATTCCTGAAGAGGCTGGAAGCATGCTTCTTTTCCAGACATTGGGAGATCATGTAGACTAGGGGTGGGGAAACGCTTTCAGTTTGAGGGCTGATTTAAATTTTGGAGAAGCTCTCAGTTTGGGGAGAGTTCATCTTCGTGGTGGGTGGAGCCAAAGGCAAAGGGAGTCGGATCAAAAGTCCCACAAATCCCAGCTGAAAGCTCTTCCTGCCAGGAACCAAGCCTCAGGAGGGGCATTTCAGACTTTTAGAATAACATAGGAACAGAACGAGTCAGAAGGGGTCTCCTGGGCCATCTAGTCTGACCCCCAGCTCCAGCCAGCTCAGCTCACAACATGCCTACCACGTGCATGTCCAGCCTATCTTTGAACATCCTCACTGATGAGGCCTCAACCACCTCCCGTGGAAGCCCATCCCAGGCCCTCGGATAAAAGAATGAAGGATAAAAAGTCACAAGAGCCAGGGAAGCACCCAGTGTTTGATGGTCTGGGGAAAGAGGAGGGTGGGACCATCTGAGAACTCCCAGTTCATTTGGGCCTCCCAGTTCATTTGGCTGGCGTGATCCAAGGCTGACTTACAATTGGTTTCTTGTAAGAGTTTATATAATTTGATGGCATTGATAGTTGTGCTTTTGAAATTACATTTATGTATTAGATTCCTACCGCATCCCTTAGCCAAAATTACTCTTTCGATCTTTGAGCTCCTGGCAGAAGAGGCATACACTACCTCCAGGCTGTATACGCCTTCCAAGATGAGAGGCACCACACCTCGTTACTGGGGGCAATCGTGGGATGGGGTTGTCGCCCTTGAGTCCTGTGAGCTCCTCATGGGTATCTGGGTGGCCACTGAGGTGGCAGGATGCCGAGTTTGGATGGGCCTTGGTCTGTTCCAGCCTGAAAGCTCTCCTTACATTCCGAGCAGTATAGCAACATAAGTGAATAAATGAATACCCAGCTTTGGAGAAAGGCAGCTTTCTATGCTAGCCTATGACAAGCAGACAAATCCATCAGTAACCTGGCATGGTTGCCCCATTCCATGAGCAAAGTGTAGCAAGGAGACTTTGTGCCTGTGAGGGCCATGCTGGGTAAAAGTTAGGAGGATCTTCGGTAGCAGAGGTGCAGAACCTCAGGCCAAGGTGGGATTGGAGATCCAATCATTTGGCGGTTTCCTGTGGGTCTCCCTACTCTAAAAGATCGAAATGTCTCCCCTAAGGCTTGGTTACTGGCAATAAGACCTGTAAGCTACAACAGGCTGGCACTTCCAAACGTTCATCTCCTCCTCTTACACCTTCAGACCCACCCCTTTCTCCTCTGACCCCAGCCCCCGCTGGAAGGCAGCTCGCAAGAGCTTCTCTGGCGTGGAATTTGGCTCTTTCTGATAGCCATGCAGCCCACGGCTGGGGCCGTGCATATGCGCCCCATCCCAACTCCAGGCACTTCCCACCCCAACATCTGTGCACTGGGAATGTCGTTAAGGGAAGCCCTGTGGCCACCATGTGTGCACTCTTCTTGCACGAGTCGACTGCGATCACAGAGTGGACATACCTCAAGGCCAAAGTCAGGAAATGCATACATATAACAAAACCAGGTAAAAATCTGAGAGAGATTAGAACAGTTATAAAATAGCAGCTGCAGTAACACCAACATGAAACCCAACAGCAGAGGACAACAGCAATGCAAGGATCTGAAAAGTACCAACACAATTTTTAATATATATCTGAAAGACTGCAAAACCAAGGAAAAAGGAAAGGTTTCCACCTCTCACTCTGAAGACCACAATATAGCACCAGTCCGGCCTCTCTGGGGAAGGCGTCCTATAAAGGGGGCGCCTGAAAAGGCCCACTAGCACCCTAAGGGCCTGCTAGCCCCCTGCCTCTCCTCCTCCAGTGGGGACAGGCAGAGAAGGGCCTCAGCAGAGGGGGCCAGGGCCAGGGCCTGGGTTGTAGGAAGGGAAGGAGCCTCTCCTTGAGCTAATGTGACCCCGAGGGGTTGGGGCTTGGAAGACTGTCCTTGTTAATTTTACTGTGCTCTTTCTTTTCGCTGGCACCACTGCATTTTCTGTCCTGCATCTGTCCAGCAAAGGTGGATTGTTCAGGCAAAAGTGGTGACTTTTCCAACGCGGCCCCCGTTGCTGCCTGCATGCCTTGCTGGAAGGAAGCAGCAGCCACCAGTTCAAAGCCATTGCATGGAGGGAGACATAACTGGGGGGAAACAGTTACTGGTTGGGCTTTCGCTTTCGCTTACTTACATTGACTCCCTTAGTCAGAACAAGGGGAGCTAATACTTCTAGAACTAATATAACCACAAGCAATTTATGTCGCCCGCCTGTTTGAAGCCTGCACTCCCTGCTGTCTGAAGAGACAGCAGAGAAAATGTGTTCTGCAGCAGTATGCTGGCAATGTTCATTTTTATGCTATTTGGGGCCGCTGCTATCAGCAATATTGATTTCCCTTGTATGATAGTTGTAGGGATCGCAACAAGATCATGCAGGCAAAATGCTTTAAATACTGAAAGGGGCTTTGCAAACATGAGGTTTTGCTGCTGTACAAGTGGGAGCTGCAATACTGTGTTGCTCTTGTTTGGAGTTTGAGCCAGAGGCTCATGCCCTTTCCCAGGATACGCTCTTCCATCCCCCCTCCTTTTATACACAACCAAATGGCTACAAAGGGGATGGCGCTGCATCATGCGGCAATCGAGAGAATGGTGAGATACAATGGCTCATTTAAAAATGGCTATCTATAGACTTCGCAGGAAGTCCTAAAATGTCGCTAGAGTGTACATTGAGCTAAAGCCTCACATGGTGAAAGATTAATCATGGGAATAGCATTCGAATTATCAGTAAACAAAGGCTATGCAAACAAGCTCCTGATACTGTGGACTCTGGGACTCCTACTTAACGTTAACGTGTAACGTTTGATAGCTCTGCTTGAAGCTGCAAGAAGGGCAGCTTTTAATGTGTCCTTGCATGAAGCTTTCCATCGGTGCCGTGCAGCAACTTGTGGGCAAGCCAGGGTTAGTTCTGGGTTCGGCTAATGCGCCCTCAAAGTAATGCCATCGACAAGCTCCCAATCCATTTCCACCACTGTCCACTTAAAAGCCATTTGAAAAGCCCCGTCCCTTCATTATCCCGGATGTTCCTTCCCCACTTTCTATAAAAGCTGTACAGAATTTCATATCCATTAAGCAAAGTTAGGCTACTTTTTCTCTCCTGAATTGTTCTTCATTATATGCCTTATATATCAGGCGAAATCCAACCAGACATAAAAATTGCCTGCTCTTGCACAGAAATGGCCCTCATTCCACCAGAAATGCAATCCATACCCATTTCCACACACGCGTGCATAAACTTGTGTTCACATGAGCATGCAAAAGGTCAGTCCGTGGCAACTCCAGGTAGGGCTGAGCAGGGGAAATGTTGTTGTTGTTAGTCGCGAAGTTGTGTCTGACCCATTGCGACCCCATGGACAACATTCCTCCTGGCCTTCCTGTCCTCCATCATCCCCCGGAGTCCACTTAAGCTCACACCGACTGCCCCAGTGACTCCCTCTAGCCACCTCATTCTCTGCCTTCCCCTTCTTCTTTTGCTGTCAATTGTTCCCAGCAATAGGCTCTTCTCCAGGGAGTCCTTCCTTCTCATTATGTGGCCAAAGTATTTGAGTTTCATCTCCCGTATTTGGTCTTCTAAAGAGCAGTCAGGGTTGATCTCCTCTAGGACTGACCAGTTGGATCGCCTTGCAGTCCAAGGGACTTGCAGGAGTCTCCTCCAGCACCACAATTCAAAGGCCTCAATTCTTCGGCGCTCAGCCTTCCTTATGGTCTTCCTTTCTTGGCTGTAGTCACCATCTGTGGTGATCTTGGAGCCCAGGAAAATAAAATCTGTCATCTGTCAAGTTTCAAGCTAACTTTTGTGCTCTCCTCCTTCACCTGCATCAAGAGGCTCTTTAGTTCCTCTTCACTTTCTGCCATTAGAGTGGTATCATTTGCATATATGAGGTTGTTGATATTTCTCCCAGCAATCTTAATTCCAACTGGTGATTCATCCAGCCCCGCCTTTCTTATGATGTGCTCGGCATATAAGTTAAATAGGCAGGGCGACAGTATACAGCCTTGCCGAACTCCTTTCCCAATTTTGAACCAATCAGTGGTTCCATGTCCAGTTCTCAGTGTTGCTTCTTGACCCGCATATAGGTTTCTCAAGAGGCAAATAAGATGGTCTGGTACTCCCATCTCTTTAAGAACTTGCCGCAATTGGTTGTGATCCACACAATCAAAGGCTTTAGCGTAGTCAATGAAGCAGAAGGAGATGTTTTTCTGGAACTCCCTAGCTTTCTCCATGATCCAGCGTATGTTGGCAATTTGATCTCTAGTTCCTCTCTCTCTTCAAAATCCTGCCTGTACTTCTGGTAGTTCTCAGTCCACATACTGCTGGA
>NW_025335548.1:4034900-4269598 GCF_004798865.1 Varanus komodoensis
GCACTCATTTCACATGCTAGCAAAGTTATGCTCAAAATCCTACAAGCTAGGCTTTTGAGCATAACTTTGCTAGCATGTGAAATGAGTGCAATGGTGTGGTAGTTTGAACATTCCTTGGCATTGCCCTTCTTTGGGATGGGAATGTAAACTGACCTTTTCCAATCCTGTGGCCACTGTTGAGTTTTCCAAGTTTGCTGGCATATTGAGTGTAGCATTTTTACTGCATCATCTTTTAGAATTTTGAATAGCTCAGCTGGAATACTGTCACCTCCACTAGCTTTGTTGTTGCTCAGGCTTCCTAAGGCCCATTTGACTTCACATTCCAGGATGTCTGGCTCGAGGCCAGTGACCACCCCATCATGGTTATCAGGGATATTAAGCTCTTTCTTGTATAGTTCTTCTGCATAAACTTGCAACCTCTTCTTAATCTCTTCTGCCTCTGTTAGGTCCCTGCCATTTTGGTCCTTTATCATGCCCATCTTTGCATGAAACGTTCCCTTCATATCTCCAATTATCTTGAAGAGATCTCTGGTCCTCCCTGTTCTATTGTTTTCTTCTATTTCTTTGCACTGTTCATTTAAGAAGGCATTCTTATCTTTTCTAGCTATTCTCTGGAATTCTGCATTCTGTTGGGTGTATCTTTCCTTTTCTCCCTTCCCTTTTGCTTCCCTTCTTTCCTCAGCTATTTGCAAAGCTTCCTCAGACAGCCATTTTGCTTTCTTGCATTTCTTTTTCTTTGGGATGGTTTTAGTTGCTACCTCTTGTACAGTGTTGCAAACTTCCATCAATAGTTCTTCAGGCACTCTGTTTATTAGATCTAATTCCTTAAATCTATTTGTCACCTCTACTGTATATTCATCAAGAATATGATTTAGAATTTTGCAACGAGAAGCTCATGATCTGAGCCACAGTCAGCTCCTGGTCTAGTTTTTACTGACTCTATAGAGCGTCTCCATCTTTGGCTGCAGAGCACATGGTCAATCTGATTTCTGTGTTGACCGTCTGGTGATGTCCATGTGTAGAGTCATCTCTTGGGTTGTTGGAAAAGAGTGTTTGCTATGACCATCGTATTCTCTTGACAAAATTCTACCAGCCTGTGCCCTGCTTCATTTTGTACTCCAAGGCCAAACTTGCCTGTTATTCCAGTTATCTTTTGGCTTCCTACTTTAGCATTCCAATCCCCCATGATGAGCAGGGGAAATACTTCATTCTAAAAACTGAGGAGGGATGCTGTCTGTCAGGACAGGCGTGATCCTCTGGCCTTCCAAATGTTGTGGGGTTACAGCTCATCAACCCTTATCCTTAGCTGAGACTGGATCCAACAACAAGGGAGTTCAGACAACACAATAACCCACACTCAGCCCTTGAATGTTACTTATGATTGAAACATGGCTTATCGTGTTGTCTAAGCCCAGCTGTGTCTTGTTAACCATGAAAAGTCCTGGAAGAAATCCTATGGGGTTTTTTGAGGGATTGTGAACTGTAATATAGCTAAAAGGTGTCCCATGACTCTGATTAGTTGGAGGAGATGATTTCTTTGGTTTTCCATATTGTGTCAGATGATGTCATAGAAATGTCTGGTTGGCTAAGAATATTTGCTACTCAAATGTCCAGGGCATCTGAAAATGAGAAGCAGGATGCTTGTAGGTTTCCACAGAAACAGGCCTGGGATTTTGATGCTTGTTGCACAAAATTAAAGTGCCCCCAGAGTGGTAAAAACGGGATAATAAATGAAACACTTGGTGCTTTGTTCCCCTTTGATGGTACCCAGATCTGCACACGCATTCTGCCATTTGCCCTCAAAGCACTGGGCCTTTCTGCTCACGTTCGGGTCAAACACTCCCAAAAGGCCTGGCGATGCTCACAGAGTCCCTCCACGGCCCTTGTTGCCACCTCCCCTTTCCTTGCATCAAGTCCCACTGACTTACCACAGGGCAGAGCAAGACAGAGAACAGTGGAGGTGGTGATGCGCACTCTCCCGGCCCCAGCAGAGGGGTAGGACTGGCCCGGCGATCCCAGAATCCTCTGCAGAAATGGCGTGCACAACAGGGCGCTCCACCAAGCAGACCTTTGGTCCAGCAGGACTCCTCTTCTGGCCATGGGTCCTTGCCTCAGGGCATTCAGAAACGAGCCACTCTTGGGACAGTTCCCACTCACCTGGCTGCATAGACTCAGAGCGTCTGGCCAGGGAGTGCATTTCGGCAGCTGCAGAGAAGGGGAGAGAGCGCTCCCTGCCCCGAATGGATGTGCTTGCCAGGGAAGAAGGCTATTCCACTTCCTGACCACACATGCTGTTCCATCAGAGAGTTTGTGGAGAGGTGCTTGTATAGGGATTTCTATGGCGATCTCAAAGAGTTCTGGGAAACGGTGCAGTGTCATAGCTGGCTAAAGAGAAGTCTTCCTCTGGACATTAGGGCAGCTAAGGCTGGGCCTGGGGCTGAAGACCTGCCCCCAAGCCAGCCCCCTTCCCAGTGCCTGCCGAGGGAGCAGGGAGTGATGGGCCCAGGAGTTCGACTGGGGCCAGCAGTGGGTGTGCCAGAGCCTGCCAGCGCTGCTTCTCAGCACCCTTTCTTCTTGATCTTAAAACAATTCAAGAGACAGAGGGAACTGGGCCTGCGTGAGCTTCCAGGTGCTCCTTTTATTATTTCTGCCTTCAATATACATGAGGACTTCTGCAACAAGACCTTTCCTACTCCCAGATGAGTATTTCTTTTCTCAGGATGGCAGAAGCAAACACAATTTTAGTACTGCAGTCATGATGGAATGCCAGGATGAGTCAAGTGAAATTAAAACACGAGATTCTGCATGTGCTCAGGAGCTCGCTTTTAACCAGGTTTGCCAAGCTTTTTGCCACCCCATCTCATCCCAGCCCTTCCGCTTAGACCATTAATCCGGGTTCTTCAATGACACAGATGCCCCACTGCCTCTGTGGGAAGGCAGCAACGAGGGCCTGTCTCTGAAAGGGAGACTCAAGAACCCCTGTGCCTCAACACAAGGCACCACACCCTCTTTGCCACTTGGCTTCCTCCGTGGAGGAGCGTTGCCTCCCCCTCAGACCACTCATGTTGTGTCTGGGGCCGGCACGTGATTTCATTCATCCCGAAGGGCCTCCCGCTGCACCGGCAAACCCCGGAGCCCATCCGGATCTACCACTGCTGATGCTGCAAAGAGGGGCCACTGTGCTTCTGTGCTGCCTTGAAAATGGAGCAATTGCCCCCCGCTCAACCATTTCCACCTAATGGCAGTTTCTCATCAATGAGCTGCCTGCTTGACTTCCTCAGCCTTTGCTTCCAAGGGAACACGGCACATCAGGCTGTGCTAAATGATTGAAAGACCAGAAAAGGTTTTGGCTTCAAGAAATGTGCTCCGTTTGCATGAAGAACCTTGACTGGAATATTTTCCTCTGCATGCCTGGAATTGCTAAATGGCGATGCAGGATGAGCCCACTAATTTTCCATGGAATTGATATCCAGTTCTCAATAGTGGCAGCAGAATCGAGAAGGGAGTATTCTCTGAACATGAAGAAAGATTAAAGGGGCAGCGGGGACACCGGCATCTGCAGTAATAGGAGTTTATGCCGAGTTATTATTTTGTATCACAACGTTCCTAACCTGCTTTGCAGCAATAGATCTCAGCGAGGGATAATAAAACTGTTCCATGTAAAACCACAAGCCGTTATGCTCATCAGCAGTATAAAATCAACACTGATAAGCAAAAAGGCAGCGCAATGCACAATCCCTTTCATCCTGCTGTCGCTTCTCTCAACCATGCCCTATGGATCATGGGATGCACTGAGCTGCCAGGCACTGATAAGATGCAGAATCAGGATGCTGGGCTTGCTGGGTCTCTATTCCTTGGCGAACCGATCTGGTTCACGCTTCCTGGACCGATAGAAGACCAGCACTGGACAATTGATTTTTTTTACTTCTTTGAATTCTGTGATTCAGTTGCTCACCCCAAAACATAGCGAAATGCATATAGAAAGTGTTTTGAGGTTAAAATACATGAAGTGCATGTTTTAAGATATGCTGTGTACTCAACATGTGCATTGGATTAAACGTGAACTCATATTCTGAAAGTTTTCATGCATCTAAACAGACACAGACCTCTTGATGGAGAAACTAGATGGAATCATCTCAGAGATGAGCACCTATTTAATGGGCACAGGATGGAAACAGATGATGTGTCCATCCCTGGCCTGGCTCGCTTCTGTTCTGACAGACAGCTTTCCTCCAGGGCCCTGGGCACCGTCCCCTGACTAGCCCTTCCCTCTGCTTGAGTAGGAATGCCGGAGGTGTGGCCTGGGACCTTCCGCAAGTCAAGTGGAAGGTCCATGAGCTTTCACAGCAACCTGGTCCCATGTTAGCAACCCACCACCACCCCAAAAAGAACCTGGGAATATTTAAAGCCCTAAACAGCCTTGGGGGTTTTGATTGGCTTAAGTACACCCAACACCATTCTGCAAGGGGGAAGGGCCACCATTTGGCAGTGGCACATGGTTTCCTCCCCAGCATCTCCAAGGGAATGGCCAGGTCCAGAAGGCCAGGCCGGACCAGACCATTAGGCAAAACAAGGTGGCCACCTCAGGCCTCAGGTGCTGTGGCTCAGCAAGCGTGGGAGAAGAGAGGTGGGTATGAGCCACCTGGCCTGCCCTCTGCCACCTGAGCTAGCCTTGGCAGCAGCACTGGAGTAAGTCTCAACTGTAAGGTTGGTTGGCTTCCGTATGTGGAAGGGAGAAGAGCACTGCTTGTCCGTCACCCTCCGGGCTCAGAATATCTTGGAGTCACTGTGCACACAGCCGGCAATGGGGAAAACTTTTGTTACTGCTAACTGCCAGCAGGTGCACCAGTGGTGTACACTAACAGGAACTGGGAGACCTGAGGAATCAGGTCTCTGTGATTTCTGATGTCAATCTACACCTCCCAGACTCATGTGTGGACCAGACAGTAATTATCCTTCGGATCAGACACTTTTTCAAATCTAGCTCTGCAGTTCTCAGCTTAGAAAAAGGTATCAAAATGCTCTTCAAAACATGCACTTTTAGGATCAAATACTTATCTGTGCTTACATTTAGATAAAATATCTATAGAAATGCACCGCTCACATCCCAGCTGATCTGCCTTGGTGGTGACACAGCACTGCTTCAGTATTCTAGCAAGTCGTGTCTGCTATCATGAAAGCCGCAGAAAGGAGGAGAGAAGTGGCTGAGACTCTCCAGGGCATGGAGGCAAAGCACGGGGAAATGGATTCGTTTCCTCTCGTACTGCTTACACTTGTTCCAAGCATAAGGAAAAATGGTGAAAAGGGAAAGTTGGGAGAAGCCTACGGGAGCCCACAGGAGAAGCCTTTTTCATGAATTATGAGAGCAGAGGCAATTCCAAGAAAAACCAGTTCAACTTTCTGAACTCTAACAGGTGGTTTCTGGATATCCCCCCGGTTTTCCCTGAAATATTGTTTCCATTGTTAGGAAAGTTTTCTCTGCTAAACCAAATAATATCAGGAACAGATGTTGAAAAAAGCATTGCAACACACCGCAGCAAGGGCTTATGACTAATCTTTGCATGCTGACTCTTTTGAACCAACTGGCTCACTATATCACATTCTAAAAAAACAAGCACCAGAAGATTTTCTTCCTGAAATGTGTGAGGTAGCTGCTTATAGGCTTATGGACTCATACATGCTCTTGTTCTCTCTCTCTCTCTCTCTCTCTCTCTCTCTCTCTCTCTCTCTCTCTCTCTCTCTCTCTCTCCCTCTCTCTCTCTCTCTCCCTCTCTCCCTCTCTCTCTGTGTGTGTGTGTGTGATGAGGATAGTGTAGAGTAAGATTTGCAGATGGAAGAATTAGCTTGCTGAAGTGGTAGGCAGCAGTTGGAATAAAAGCCAAGCCAAGCTAGAACATATCAGAGAAGTCTTAGGGTCATTTAAGAAGTAATTCTGTCACAAACGGGTCCAGTGCAGACTTGGTGACCAATGGCACGGCGTTGGTTTCTAAATTAATATTGCTGTCTGGCTCCTATGAAAAATGTTGCCTAGCTCCCTTTCCTTCCCTGTAGCCCTGCTAACCCACCCGAAAGGGTTAAGAAGGCTGAGGGACGGACATGGAGTCCTGGGTTAAGCAGGGAGTGGCAACAGAGATGCCTTACCAGCTCAGCACTGCGAGAGCCGCTCAGCATCTTTTGGCACAGGAAGCCAGCAGCCAGCAGAGCCAATAACATCTGTTTTCGATTTCGAATGTGTGCTTATGGTTTAGTCATAAAGCCTGACAAGGCTGTACATCAGGAAAAGCAGTCATTAACAACAACTGATCTTGCACATTTTCTGGAGAAGAAAGACAACACAAATCTTTCCCCCTCTCTGCTACAATGATAGGAATATACAAAGAACGGGTTTATTGGTGTATTTTTGTATTTCTTTGACTTTAGGAATTTAGGATAAGGGCTTACAATCTAACATACCATATAAATATGTGCCAAAAAATTGACTGCATTAAGTGATGCTTCTTGGGTACATTAGAACGACGCCGAGCACATGCCTCCAAAAGCTGTTACAGGCTTCTTTTCTTGACAGTGAAAGATGAATGGCAAGCACAATCCTGCCTAAGCACTGATTCATGCATGCGTGTTCATCACTTAAGGGCAGCTGCATCAAATATCAACTTATGGAGGTGGATGGGCCATCACAGATGAGCAGGTTGGTCTACGAGGCACGATCGGCCAAGGGGCTGGGCGCAAGCAATGCCCAGCAACTCTGTGGTTGCTGAATGGATAGCAGCTTCAGCAGCCTGTGAAGGTGCTCAAAAGCCATGCACTTCCACCGCTGGCTGCACCTTCGCTTCCTGTCCCTTTACCACCCCGTGGCCACTGGCAGTGTTACCTGGTGAACCACCTCACCAGCAAATAAAACCCCCGAAACACTCGACACAACATCAAGTGCCATGTTCTTCGTGAGAGCCTGTTAATACATGTGGCCATGGTTCTTCCAGGGATCCATGGCCACAGAAATCCACCGATGTTCACATACATTAGTTCTTCTTCATCTACAGCTACTTCGGCTGTGCAGACTCAGCTGAAGGACCAAAGCAGGGGTCAGGGAAGGCCTCCCTCCTGGAAAAGTGTTGGGGGACTGAGCGGAATGGTTTTCACTGGCCCACTGCGGAAGGGTCAAGGATTCAGCTCTCCCTCTCCAGCCACAGCAGCCCCAGTACTGCTCAGGTCCAGCAGCGGCTATGCTGGCTGCAAACAGGGGTGGGTAGGGGGGCTTTGCAGTCCCAATTCAGGTATCACGGGAACTCGGAGCTGGGATCCTGATAGTCCTATGCCCCCACCCCCAAGACAATCTTGGGAGATCAAGGGTGGCACCCCTACTTATGTAAATTATCTTAAACATTACACAAATCTCTTCAATAGACAAGTACATTTAGGCAAAGGACGTGTCTGTGTGCGTACAGAGTCTGCAAACATGGACTCTGTCTTCTCAGTCCAGGCCCTCACGGAGCTGCACACAGGCCTTTGCGATCAAGGTGGAAAGGCGCATGTCTGCATCTTCCTACACATCTTTGTCCAACATGCAAACAGGTAAAGGCCTGCATAGACCTCCTGTCGCTCTTACACATGGGCTTTCAATGGGCAGTGATTGCTAGAAGGTGGCTTTCCAGCAGTTCTTGTAGCAAAAACAACAGCCTTTTGGCACCTTAAAAATAAACATGCTGCCTTTGTGGGCTGTAGACCAGTTGTCCTGAAATCCTTGTATAGAGGTTGACAAGGACTTGATGGCATCATGGCCATGTCAGTATAATTCACTGGAGACTAATTCAATTTGATTAGCTAGTGCTAGTAAAGAATATTTAGATGCTTTCATCCAAGCTATAGCAAGAGTAGATTTAATTGGTCAAGGATTTCACTTAGGATCCAGGTTTGTTCATGCAGGGATTAACATGTGAAAGACGAGATTCTAGGAAGCAGAAACTCAGGAGGTCTCTCTAAATTTAGTTGGCCACCTGGAGATGTTGATTCCATGGAAAGGAGGCTTGGTTCTGAAGGTTCACCAGAGCGTAATCACAGCAATCATTGTTTGTTCTTCCATCGCCTGCCCCCAGCTGATTTACTGTGTTAAATTTAATTAGCCAGTGACCAGTTTATTGATTTTGGAAGCAGCAGTGCTCCTTATTGGCGTGTGAGTTGTAATTTATACTCTATATAACTTCTTATCTTTATGAGCCTTTTCAGAAGATAAAATCATTTATGTGGCTATTATTCCATGATGTCACCAGCATGAGACAACAACAACAACAACAACAACAACAACACATCAGTGGAAATGTCTATCAGAGGCATTAATGGCTGGCCACTGGCTGATACATTTCTTTTCATGTATAAAGCAAATATTTGTCAAGTGAGGGTGTACATGTGATAAGGCGATGCCTGACGGTAAGGCAGTGAGCCCAGGAGTTCTCCAAAGCCTCAGGTAAAGGTTCGGTCTCCTAAAACCTTTAATGAGATTGAGACGGAAGGGCAGTTTTAGGTGTTATAACATTCGCAACTAAACTTCATCTGCTCATCTGTACACACCGGTTTCTCCACAAAGATTGGAAGAAGTCTATTCATGTGCATGCCATGCTCACTCAGGTCCCATCACAGCTCTCGGTGGTGGGTTCACTTACTATAAATATTGCCTAGACACGCTTATATTGCTCTCATGTGCCCCTGAATACACCCAGGTCACAAGAAACCCCACCCTAAATAACTCCATTCTTATAGCCAAACTTATATAAGCCTTCCCACAGCTGTGGAGAGGGATTTTATTTATGGCGGGGCTGCATTTCCCGGGGTGAAGTGGTTTGGGGCAACATGAGTGGGATCAGGACTAGTGATGGGGGAGACCAAGCCGAGGGGATGAGGCCTCCTGCTCACACAAATCCATCCAGCCCGGCTCACTTTTCTCCGTGATTGCACCCCCTCCCCCCTGGGGCACATACCTTTCCGTACAGAATCAGTGATGGTCCTTTCTTAGAATGCCTTTCCATGGAATAGAAATCCCTGCTGCCTCATTAGCTGCATTTCAACCAGCCCTAAATGCCCCTTTGTGGCACTCTAATGTGTCACCAGATGAGGGATGTGTTTGGGGCTGGGAATTCCTCAGGTGCCCTGGGCTTGGCTGCCCAGACTCCGGTCCGCTTCATAGTGGCCTTGAGCCCAGCTTCCTGACAAGTGTGCCCGGCATCCACAGAGTGCTCACCAGGAATCAAGCCCGCATGCTGCAAAAGCCTGAAAACCTGGAAGGCTGCTTTCAGTCAGAGGTGACAAATACGCAGCCGGTTCTGTGCTTGCACCGGGCTAAATACAAGCCCCGGTCCCAACGGAGATGCAGCGCAGTTCTCTGCTAAATCCTACTCTGTTCTAGCATGACACTCTAAAAACAGATATTCATTTTGACTCTTCTGGGGAGTGTCAGAGAGTGCACTTGCACATCAAGCTCTCTGGAAGTGCACACAATAATTTTAGGGCTCAACCTCATATCCTTTCTCAAATTGCATCATATAGTACAAAGCACCATAGAAACCGCTTTCCACAGTTTGAGGGAACTATTTGCACTGCCTTTTCCAAACAGGTTGTTTCCTACTCCAATCATCCCACCACGTTATTGCTTAGTGCTAGGGACCGAGAGCCCCTGGATTGTTGCTGTTATCATTTGGGCCTTTCTTACCGAGAGTCAGAGAGAGAGAGAAAGCTCTGCACAGAAATAAGAAAGGTTCAGAGGAAAGCAATTCTTTTACTGAAATCCAATACTTTCCTATTTTTACAGAATAATGTAGAGCTTTTGGGCAGGCAGGCAGATATAATTCCTTAACTGGTGTGGTTATGGACTTTTCTACAAAGACATTTATCATCCTTTCATCCTTTCCTATACACAGTTGTTTATGGGTTCTTTAGATTACATTGCACCCATCTACATTTACTTCTCTATCTAAAGAGCACTTTGGGTGAGTATTGCTCTTTGTTCATTTTTAGAGCAGGCAAATGCAGCATTTGATTGTAAAAGCAGAACAAAATGTCTTTTCCATTTGTGTATTTGCACTATTCTGCTCTGCCACAGTGCCACCTAGAGGGGGTGTAATGGAAAAGCAGGAAAGGAAATGCTCTTTGTGTTGTGCTTAGATTTCAATTTTGTAAACAAACCAGAAGCAGAAACTGTGGATTCACAGCTGCTTCACAGCCTTACATAAAGGTGTTCCATACCACCCAAAGTCCAAGAAGACAGCTCCAGCTCGTCTTACTGTTGCAACAAAGGGCTTGCCCACTAAAAAGGCCCTGGCCCCACCCCCGCTTATCCATGATGCAGTCCCAGATTGAGATTCCAAAAAGTGAAGCTGTGGGCTGTCTCTCATGCAATCTAGCTCCTCACTAGATTTGTATTGTTCAGAGTCTTTCAACTAGGGCAGGCGGGCATCATTACAGCAGCCCTAACCAGCAAGCAGAGGGGCCTGAGAAACACCCCAAGAAGCTGCCTCTTGCCACATCAGCCTTTTTGTTCTTCCAGCCCAGGATGCCTGCTTTGGATGGAAGCACCTCTCCATGGGCAGCTCAGGCACAGGGTCTCCCCATCGCCAGCCACCAAAGCCCTTTTCATTGGAGAGGGAAGGACTGAGCCTGGAATCTTCTGCTTGCAGTGCCCAGACACTGAGCAGCAGTTCCTTCATGTAATTCCAGCCTCTGATTTGGTTGGAACCCCCGGGCTTGTTCCATTTCCATGCTGAAGTCAGTGTTAAGTGGCATTTGTGGGGAGAAGGGAGGGGGGTGAACGCAGTAGTTTATTTAAACAACAGCTAGTTGGTAGCATCCATATTGAAATCATCTTGGAATTCATGTAGATGCTCCCTGAACTTGCATTGGCACCCATGTCAGGATCTGGGCTGCTCTGGGGCTTCAGCTGGTGGCCACAACCAGAAGTCCATCTCAGTATTTGCAGGATCAGTCCCAGGTCCTGCTGGCACCCTCAGCCTCTTGACAAACACTAGCTGGGAGTCCTGGGGGGTAGAGCTATATAAGAGCAAGCTCTTCCTTCAGTACTGGCCTCAGTAACATTGGTCCCTTCTGTTTGTTGTTGTGCTTGCCTCTTGTCTGAACTGTAACTTGTCTTGCTGTATGTATCCTTTCCAACTATGTCCTGCCTTGCTGTGCTGTGCATCCTCCCTTGTTGTATTGCCTCAGCAATGCAGGTTTTCCTGCTACCTGTGCTTCAGTTCCTGTACCTTGCCTGACCCTTGTCATGTATGCTGCTTTGCCATGTTGCCTCAGCAACACTGGTCTCCCTGTTTGTTGTAGCGCCTGCATCCTGCCCTACCCTTGTCATGTCTCCTGATTGCCGTGTTGCCTTAGCAGCACAGGGCCCTCCTTTTACTGTTTGGGCTGCCTCTTCCCTGCCCTGTATCCTGCTTCATTGTTTGTCTCCTTTCCTGCCATGTCCTGCCTTGCTGTGCCATGTATCCTGCCTTCCCTTATTGCCTTAGCAATGTAAGGCTTCCTGCTAGTTCTGGTTCAGCTCCCTCACCTTGCTTGACCCTTACTGTATTTGGTTTTTGTTGTATCCTGCATCTTGCTGTGTCTCCTGCCATGTCATCCTGCCTCAAGATACCTGCAGGATACCTGGCCATGTCACTCTGCCTCTGTTTCTCTTCCTGTTCCTCACCATTGTCTCATCCCTGCCTGCATCCCTGTCTTGCCCTGCTGCGCCACTGCTGCTTCCACCCTGCTCAGCTGCTTTTCTTGCCTGGACCCCAGCCGGTGGGTGGAAGGAACCGGGCCAGGGGCTGGCAAAGAGACAGGAGACCCATGCGAAGCCTTCCACTGGGGCCCTGTTTTAGGTGGCTGCAAAAGGGCAGTGCCCACATGGCGCCTGTGTTCTCTTTTCTCTTTCCCTGAAAGGACTGTGAAAGAAGGCCTCAGTAAGTTGTATAAAGCAATGGGAAGCAGCAGAATTTGGCAAGTTGCTAGCACTGAGGAGGCAGGAATAGGATGTGTATTGTTCAGAAGGAAGAATAATAAGATGGGAAGGAAGGAAGATAACTGGTTGGTTGTAAATGGTTAATACTGGCTGATGACATGTTTTAGGAAGATAATTGGGCATTGGCAAATTGAGAAGGGTTTTTGTTTTTTTGGCCTACCTCCATAGTCTTTCTTCTGTTTTTGTTTTTAGTGCTTTTATTTACTTTTAACACGATTCTGTCAGAGTCTCGGGAGTTTCGGGGTGCCCCAATTGGTGTGGTCATGGGCAGGGGGAAGTGTGACACTGGGGGGACTAACCAACCAGTATAGAGGAAGAAGGGTCAGATATCTTACATCTATGCCCTCTTCTGATTCGTCCTTCACCCAGATGAGTCCAGGTAACTGGACCAACCCGCCTCTGGGCTCAGTGGTGTTGTTTTTAAATGCCAGGTCAGTCCAGAATAGAATCCCTTTAATCTATAAGATAATGGATGAGGGGGTTGACCTGGCCTGTATTACTGAGACCTGGGTGGGGGAGATGGAAGATGTTACTTCCTCTCAGTTATGTCCTCCCAGTTATTCAGTTCAGTACCAACCTCACCTTTGGAACCAGGGAGGGGGAGTAGTTACAGTCTATAGGGGTTCATTACCTCTCTCCTGGCTTCCTGTCCACTCAAATACAGGTCTTGAGTATCTACGCCTTGTGTAGGGCAATTGAGACAGACTAGAGATCTTGATGGGGTACCACCCTCCTTGCTGCACATCTTGCTGAGCTGACAGGAGTCTTGGACCCGGCATGGAGGACACAAAGACCAGTGGTCCTTGGGGTCTCATCATTCACACCAAGGCTGCATTGGCCAGGGCACTACAGGGCTTCATGGCTATGACAACTGGGCTGTCATATGGCCTGTCTCAGCACACCACTGGCCCAACCCATGACATCAGATCACACTCCTGACATGTTCTTTCAGCTGGACAGGAGGATGGTGATCTGATGGTGGAGGGTGTCACTGTATCTCTGTTCTTATGGTCAGATCACTTCCTGATGAGATTTAGACTGTCAACCTCGCTTTCCTTCCACAAATTGGTCCCTCCTTAGAGTCTAATGGATCTGGACGGCTTCCAGAGGGCTCTGGAGGACTTCCCAGTTTGCATGGTTGTCTCTCCTGCCAAGCCCAGGTAATTCTGTGGAATACGCAAGTGACCGGCGCAATGGACACAATCGCCCCTGGATGCCCCCTCCCCCTGTGCCGGGGCCTCAGCTCCTCGGTATACTGCTGAATTGTGGGCAATGAAGCAAGCAGTAGATGGCTAGAGTGAGGTGGACGAAAACACATGCTGAATCTGTCTGCACATGGTCAAGAACTCACTATCAAGCCCATTCCGTGCCAGTAAAGGGGGCCCAGAGAGCCTTCTTTGTGGCCAGCTCTGTGTCCTCGGAGTGCCATCCTGGGAAAGCATTCAAGCGCTGCCTTCCCTTTGCCATTTACTGCTGATCAGCTGTACAGCAAATAGGACAGGGAGGAAAGAATTGGTTCCTGGCTCCCCAATCACCCTCAGTCCACTCAGACTTTCCCCCTTGAGTCCCTCCCTCCTTTCAGCCAGTAGCCGCATTATTTCCCTTCCCCAGCCACTTTCCCCACCATTGCTGTCCTTTCCCTATTCCTAGTCTGCTGCGTCCTAGCACTAGTCTTGCTCCTGCTCTCTCTTGGTCTTGCAGTTCCTCCCCCTTCTTCTGTTTTCCCTCCCCCAGCCTCGACCTTCGCTCATCCTCTCCCCAGCACCCCCTTCCTCCCCTCCCAACCTCTGGCCCCTCCCTTTCTCCCCACCCACCAGGACACGCTCCTCCTTTGATTGGAGCTGCCCCCATGGGCACCGCCATGTCCATCGCCCATGACACCCGTTTTGTGCTGGCCCCCCACGGCAGCTCTCAGATCCTCAGGTTGCCCAAAGGGGTACTCCCCATCACCCGAGGCCCTTCTTCAGGTGCTGCTGCCTCTCTGGGAAGCGCGCTCACCTGCACCTACATTGTGGTTATTCAGGCACCAGGTGGAACCTTCCCGTCTGCCAGGCATTCAGAGTGCTGCTTTCAGTGAGTGCCCAAGACCTTTGCTTGTTGATCCGCTGCTGCTGGTTTGGCTCTCACTTTTCTCTGACTGGCTGCATAATGATTTTATTGCCACTTTGTATTTTGCAGTGATCTGCTCTGTCATTATTTTCTCACTATTACCAAGCATTTTATTGGAGTTGCCCAGAGAGTCCTTGGGTTTATTTATTTATTTATTTAAACATTTCTATGCCGCCCCATTCGCCGAAGCCTCGGGGCGGCTCACAACATTAGGTTAAAATACAAGAAATAACAATATAAAATAAGTCGCCCTGGCCAGATAAAATAATCAATAATATTAACAATTAAAATGACGCTTAAATAAAAAGGTCTTCGCCTGGCGCCGAAAAACAAATGACTGCGCCAGGCGGACCTCTCTGGGGAGCGCATTCCATAGATTAAGCGCCACCACAGAGAAAGCCCTCCTCCGAGTACCTACCCTCCTAATTTCTTTCACGGAGGGTTCCCGGAGAAGGGCCTCTCCCGCAGATCTCAAGGGGCGGGCGAGAACAAGAGTTAGTTCTTGGATGGTTTTAAAATGCAATAAAATCAGTATAGGAACAATCCTGTGACTTCCTAAAATTGTCCGAGGAGCACAGAATTGCTTGGAGCTCCAGGCCTGAGATTTTGGAGCAGGGACTGTGAATGCCCCCCCCCCCCCGCCGCCCTACAGCACCCCATGAGGGAGGCACGAAAGGAACTTCCCCATCTGTCTCTGCAAGCTCGAAAGTCGGCCTCAGTGAGGGCGAAAGGGGCAAGGTGGAGGACTGGGAGGGGAGAAAGCTGAGGCTGACAGCTCATGCCATACCCAACCGGCTCCCAGCTGGATGGAGGAAAGAAGCCAGCAAAAATGCAGAGTGGCAAAACGGAGAGACCGCCGCCTCTGCCACTCCTCTTGTGTGCTCTAGCTCCCAGCCTACGAATGGCCCCTTGAACGCAGCGGGCCTCGCTCCGTAACAGGCATGCACAGAACTGCACCGCTGGTTTAATTTATGTGGCGCATCCTCTAAATGTGTTTTTCTGTCCCATAGAAATAGAGGAGAAGAGAACGAACAACACCTCCCAAGATGAAGTAAGTTAATTACACTTTAATATATTGCTGTAGTATTGTCTCAGAAATACTGTAACTCTTCTCTTACTGTATTACACTAGAATGCAGCAGTTTTTCCTGCCTTGGGATGCACCAGTAGGCAGCCGGAGAACTGCTAATGTGATGCAATATATGCATCAGCTCAGTCATGTTGGCCCTGTGATTCCCCCAAAGATCCACACAGAGGAGATCTTGCCCATTGAGCCCCTGCATGGCTCACTCTCTGGGCCAGGGAGGGGCCTTTCCCTCAATCATTGCTGGGGACACAAAAATCCACTCTGTTCTTGCATCACCTGTGCTTGGTCAAATGCATCAATCAGAAAAATACCGGCCCTCAAATGAGGCTGCCCGGTGCTTCTCTGTATACTCAGAAGTAAGACTTCCACAGATACGCAGGGGATCTCCTGGCAGCAGATAATTCCTCCTTCTGCCCACCTTTTTGGATTTAAGAATGAACTATGGCCCTTGTGGTGCGGTGGTTCAAGTGCTGGGCTGGGACTCAGGAGAGCTGAGTTCTCGTCCCCACACATCTTGGAAGCTTGCTAGGTGACTTTGGGCCAGCCACAGGCTCTCAGACTAACCAGCCCCACAGGTGGTTCTTGTGAGGAGAAAATGGAGAGGAAGAAGGCCTTGTAAACCACCTTGGGTTCCCTGCAAGGGGCAAAAAAGGTGGGACAGAAATGTCAGAATAAGAACTCAGCATGCCTCCAATTCCAGTTCAGAAAAAATAATAATTTATCTCTCAGCTATTAACATTTGGGAAACACTCACTAATGCCCATATGGTTATGATTGCGATTTAATTTACTATCAGAAACAAGTCCTAAGGTGTTTAGTAGGGCTTATTCCAAATGAAATATGGGAACTGAGGAATATTTCAGATCCCAAACAAATGGGGCTTTGCAGCAAAATGTTGTAATAAGGAATTCTTATTCTAGCCAGCCAGTCATGCCCTTTCCCAGGATGCTCCACTCCATCTCCCCACCCCTGACAGGAAGTATTTCATGGCTGCTTTGCATCCTGAGTCCTCATTGGGCTACCCCCCCCCCCCCGCTTCAAGGTTTCCTTCCTAATAGTCATACTTCTGGGTTTTCCCTAGGCCTGCTGGTATCTTCCTCTTCTGCATGGGTGGTGATGCCACTTTTACTATTTAATGATCCACACTCAGCTCTGAATGACAGAAATAGAGGGAATAATATGTCGTCCCACCTGAGATGGAGTTCTCACACTTTTGTGTGCCCTTTCTCCATGTTCCAGATCTCCTCAGTTTTCACTGGCAGCTCAGACAGAGCAGCATTGCTTTAAATAGTAATGTACACTATTGATTTTCTTTAGATTTAACTCCAAACATTTAAAAGCATTCTGTGATGAGGACCAACATCCCATCATGCAATAAGTATAATTAGCACTCTCTGAATGTACCCAATCATTTATTCATAAATAGCAACTTTCCATCCATTATCATAAAATATTATGAACCACTTTCAGTAATATCATAGGTCAACTAATATATCTACTGAGTCTTCATTGACCAGAGTAGGCATGTTAAAAATACACTTCTTGAATATGTAACAGATGCCAAACTCCAAGGACATGGAATAGAGGTTTTTAAGTGAAGATTTTAAAATTGTATGTGCTTACTGTGAACTTACAAACCTTTATGGATGTGACAAGAGTAACATTGCTGAATATTGTGTTGTTTTGTGTAGACGGGCTTTTCAAATAATGGCGGTTAGCAATATGAAAGCTAACAATGCAAGCCTATACAAATCTGTTAAGATGTCAGTCCAGAGGAATACAATGGGGCTAACTCCCAGGAAAATGTGCATAGGATTGGGCCCTTGGTAAGATATTTCTAAAATGGGGTGTTTCGGCAGTAATCCTGTACAATCAGAAACCCATTAGCAGTTAAAAGGAACCCCCTTACCCTCAAATCCCTATAGTATAGATTCTATATTTCTTTTTCATATAAATCCAGTCATTTTTCCCATTTAAGCAATATTCCCCTCAGAAATAGAAGGAACAGCTCCAATTTCACAGTGTTTAAGCTTACTATTTTAGGGCCAAACAATGTATCTGGCAATCCATAGTTGCAGTAAAAGTTATTTCCTCATTCAAAGAACCTCATACCTAAATCTTTATAACTGTTTTTTTGCAAAAGTAGGAATGTTTTCCCCCACACTTCCCCCCACAAACACATTTCTAATCTTCAAAGATATTAATCTTCACAGGAAGAAGAAGATACTAGATCTCTACCAGGATCCATCTGTTTTTCATGCAAAAGTATTGCTTTGGGATTGAGAAAAGATTTCCTTCAAACCACTTTTCTCACTTTGTTCATTACCTGCTAATCCCCTGATATGTTGCTCTTTCAGTATTATTTTCTTTCAACCGGTTCTCTTTTTCACATTAGTCGTGGTCCCAGCCAACTGAGACCCCCTGAGTAAACACGATGACATCACAGTGCCTGTAGTCAGCTGGATCTGACTGTGGATTATGGATTACATCATGAAGCCAGCTGAGCCTGAAGCATTGTTAGACCTGGCACTGTTAAATGGGTGAACATTTTCATCCCATTTCAAGAGCCAATGCAGTCAATAAACGGATAAACGACCTGGCAGTCAATAAATGCATAAATAGCCATCACAGGCGTGGCTGGACATTTTCTGACAAAGATCCCCACTTAAGTTCAGTCCTAATGTAAATCTTAATGCAAAATGAAGACTCAAGAGTAGTCAAATGCAGCATTTATAACTGTGCTGTGAAAGGCGGTGTTTGGGTGACGCACACACTGAGAAAAGCGCGTGCAGAAAGATACGTCTTTCATTTGTTGCCTGACTTCATCGCTTTGCCCTTACTTTTTGCTAAAACACTGTCCTTTTCATTCTCAGTCACAGAATGCCTCCCCCAAACAGCGGAAGCAGAGTGTCTACACTCCTCCTGCCATGAAAGGTACTGTCCAGGTACTGTTTCTGGTCCTGCTAATGCCCGCTTTGCTCACAAACCCTCTGTGTGCAGCATCTCTCAAGTCCCCCCAAACAGCTCCTGGCTTGGCGGCCATGTCTGAGTGCGCCACCCCACAACAAGCCCAGGGCTCTCTTTCCGTAGCTAACAAGCCATGGTTTGCCTGGGCGGCTGCATTTGTACAGCACAACATGCAGAACGCGACAGCCTGTAACATGGGTGAGCATCAGGTGCAAACCGGAGCAGTGGATGTACTGCTGAGAGTTTCCCTAAGTATTTATTTATCTGGGGTATTTCTAGGCCATCGAATCACACTGAGTCCCGGGATGGCTCACAGCAAGAGACTCTATTTACATGAGACTGTGCATCCAAAGGGGGAGAATGTGTTGCCCGTAGCCTCATGCGACATGCTTTAGATTCCAGGGACTGGGTTCGGACAACAGAATCACTCATGCTCAAGGGGTTTCCATTAAGCCATAGGTCGCTGTTGAAATATGGCATGCTGGAGCCCAGCCATGATAGCCAACCAAGACAAGCCACCCAGTTTGCAGCCCAGCAACAACCATGGGTTCTCTTCATGGGTTTCCTGCATTCCATAAGCCATGGCTTGTTTGTGCAGGTGGTTTCAGACAACATGGCAACCCATGGCTTAATGACGTCTCACACACAACCCATATGCTGTTTCATTTTATTGCTCTGATTGGCATCTAAACATTTCTCCAGGCAACACACAGCAGGATACGTGATTGTTCCGTCTTATCCTCAGGATCCCTGTGGAGAGAATGGATTTCCTCCAGAGTTACTCCCACTTAGATCTGACCCTTTGAAATTAATGTACCTGCCATTCATTTCAACACGTCTGCTCTGAGTAGGACTAATCCTGCAGACAACCCAATGGCTGGTTTGCAACACACGGATTTGAGGCCAGGCGTTTCTGCTCTAGAGGAAATGCTCTGTCACTGTTGCGAGGCATAGTTATGCCTCCCGGGACATCATGCCCACCACAATCCTACATATTTGCACAGGGTGTCAAATTTTGTGCAACCACATAATGCTTGACATACCTTTATCTTGGTGCTTGCAGCCAGATTGGTTCTTAGTGGGTTGTGTGCTAATGAGCAGGTTTGCTGCTCTTCTGGGTCTGCCTCCAGACTAAGCTAAACAGGCACACTTTGGCCCCACAGAAATCATCAGGTCTTATATTAGCCTTATCTTATATTAGTCACTCACTAGTATCACACACACAAAAAAAGCAAAAGTAACTGCGCTAATTACAACATCATTGATATCTATGGGTTTAAAGCATGACTTAGCCTGGACCTGGACACTTGTTATTTTCGTTAATTTGGCTATTTATTGAGCACAAAATCAGGCAGTGGACAAAAGGAGCGCTTTATCAGTGCTTTGTGCTACAAAGTCTAAATCTTTAAGCTATCTTTCCTATTTTCTTACTCATATGCATGAAAAAATAACATTAATATTGTTATATACTATTAGGGAACAACAGAATTTGCCTGGAGCCTTCGGGCAAACAGCAAATGCCCTGGCCCAGCAATGGGTCCTGGGCAAGGCAGAGCAGGACAGGATCCGTGCGCCAGGCGTTCTCGCAGCCAGCTGTGCCATCCATCTGCCCTTCGGGTGCACAAAACATCCTGGGGAGCACACCGGTGCTGGGGTTCAGGATGGGCCCGGCCCCCAAGCGGCCCCCAACTGCTTGTGCAATGGCAATGCGAAGGCCCTAGGACAGCCGCAAGAGCGTGGAAATGCTTGTTTCGAGCCAGGGGAGCTTGAACAAGTGAACTTCCCTGCGGAAGTGCTGAACCTGCCTTGCATAAGGGGTTGGTCTCGTCTGCACCACTGAATCGGTGGGAATCTCCGCTTGCAGAAGGGAATCAGTAGGAGTGTAAATGTCCTATTGGGTTCTGCCCTTATGATTTAACCTTTTACTTCTGTTAGGGTAGTAGAAAGCAATGGAGATATTTTGAAAATCACATGTGAGACAGGCTGGAAAATGTACCCATTTTACAGATGCAAAATTTCTTTTCAGTATGTTACATAGGTGTGCATTAGTATATTTTGTGACTTGACATGCAGTCTGTGGATGTGTCTTCTCCTACTCCCACTTCTTGTTTTGTGCATGTGGCACATTAAGATAGTCTAGACCAGGGTAGATGGATAGCAGTAGCCCTCTTGTCACCTCTGGGTGGGTGTCCCTTCCCCTTGAATTCCTGCATTCTCCCTGTAGCCTCCAGCATTTAACCTAGGCAGCCGGCCTGTGCAAAGGTGCCCAGAGATCACCCTTGCCCGTGAGGGAGCATATGCCTAAACCAGCCTAATTCGAAACATAGAAACAGAGTGAGTCAGAAGGGGCATCCCGGGCCATCTAGTCTGACCCGCTCCAGCCGGCTCTGCTCATGACACACCTACCATGTGCACATCCAGCCTATCCTTGAACACCCGCACCGATGGGGCCTCAACCACCTCCCATGGAAGCCCATTCCACACCCTCGGGGTCCTGACTGTCAGGAAGTAATTCCTGGCATCCAAATTAAACCTTGGTTCCCTGAGCTTTGCCCCGTTGGAGTGTGTCCTGCCCTCCTCTGCAGGGGAGAATTAATCTTACCAGGTCCTCAAACTTTGAACAGGCTAATGTCCCAGCAAAAAGAAGATGTGACAAACTGAGGCAGGAACCCCCTCAGGGCTCTGTGCTCTCAATGCCCAGCGAAGAGGCAGGAAATTTCTTCTTGCCCTGTTCTAGCAGCCACGCACTGAGCCACCCTCTCGGTTTATTGACTCCACCGGCACCAGGCACCGGGCCTTGCCCCGCCCGGTGCCCTCCAGAGGGTTAGGCTTGCAAATCGCATCACCCCCAGGCCAGTGGCCAGGAAAGATGGGAGTTGTAGTCCCACCCCCCTGGAGGGGAGATGTTCACTACTGACACTGAGATCTCCGGCTGGGTTTCTGCCCCCTGAGGATTTAACCAGGCACTCCTGGGCGGAACCTGCAGTGGCTGCCATTCAAGATTGCCGCCAGTGTTGCAAGAGACGCTCGCTACCGAATCGCCATCATGGCAGCATTTGACTGGCAGCACGAAGGCTTCCCCTGGCAGCTCCCTCCTGGGTATGTTGTTGTCCTTTCCCCATTTTCGCAAGACTTCCTCCAACAGCCCTTCAAGCAGGAAATGGTTCCTGGGCCATCCATGCAGACGAGTGTTTTACTGGAAGGCTGCGCACTGGAAAAATCAATGCGAGCACTATTGATTGCAGAGCTATCTCCAAAGCAGGGCAGACGGCAGCCCGGAATGCTGCTCAGCATAGGATCCTTGCAAGGATTATGTTTCTGGGCTTAATGGATGCTGGGAGACACTCTCCGTTTGAAAGGCCTCTCTCTCCCTCCTCTCCCCAGTGGCGCTGGTTGGAGGCAGCCATGCCGGGTGCGATTAGCAAATCTCATAGGCTGCACATTTTGCCTATGCACCGCTAGCCACTTATCAAAGAATCCACCTCCATTACACACACACACACACACAAGCAAACAGTGATGCGCTGCTTCAGAGCAGAATAGCAAGTTCCAAAGGCACGTACCGCTCAGCATTGGGTCATGCTCACGCAAAGATGCATTTTCAGTTCCAGTGGCTGGAGCAGCCCTTATGCATTAGAAGGGAGGGATTTAAATTCTCAAATAAAATATAAACACCCTCTCCAGCACCAAGCCAGGTGGGGTCACACAAAACCCCTCCGGAATTTCTAGTGGTTGCCCAAAGCTCCCCTCATTCTCCGCAGCGGGACTGAGCACAGGCAAGCACCGGCCAGGGGCCGATGCTTCACGCAGGCACCAAGCATCCCGATGCAAAGCATTGGCAGGTGCCGGAGCAGCTGCTGCCTTCACTCCACTGCTTTTGCTGCCCAGCAATGGGGAGGAGGAGGAAGAGGCAACAGAGGCATTGGTGGTATGGAGCAGGGGACCCCCAGTTCCACTTCCCCCCACCCAGAGGCACAGTGCACCAGTTCTAGATGTTCCAGCTTCCCTGACCTCACTGGCCCACGTCTCCTTGTGAGAAATCAGCCCGGGGACAGCTCCTTCCCAGTGATCTGTGCCATCCCTGTCATTTTCCCAGTTCCAGGCTAGCTGTTTTGGGTGGTTTGCCAGTACATTGTGCTGCAGCATCTTCTCCTAATCTGACATCCCCCAGAAGTTTTCATTTACAGTTCCCCCCATCTCTGCTCATTGGCTGTGCTGGCTGGGGCTGGATGCCAGAATATTCATCTCAATTTTTATATACCGCCCCATTCTCAAAGGCTTTGAGTGGTTTACAAGAGATTAAAACTAGCAATAATCGGAATATTGACTCAAAACAAGACTAAAACTAATCTGGGATATACTCTGGGAAGGAAGAGATACATCTTTAACTCCTTTTGGAGTAGCAGTAGGGAGAGGCACCAGCTTCAGGGTGGCTGCATTAGACAATATTGGAGATGTCACCTTCAGACAACAGGCGCAGCAGCACACCAAGGTATGCCAGGTGAAAACACGAGCCAGGTAAGATGCTCCCCAGAAAGCTGCCGTGCTTCAAGCAGCTGCTGCCTGAAGAGGAGCAGAGAGTAGTGAGACTGCTGAGGGATAGGCAAGAAGCTCAGCCAGCATCACAACCACAGAATTGGTGGGGGGGGGGGTCTCCCACAGTTATAAAACAGAACTCTGCTTGTCCAAAATCCTTTTCCAAGGGAGTAGAAAAATCCTTGCCCTCCACGTTCACTTCAGGCCAATGACCTGCTGCTCTGCTGCTGGGAAACACATAACGGAAATGGGAAGTAGCAGGAAAGCGGGTGAAGAGGTGAAGCTTGCCTCCTGCTGCATCAGGAGTCTCTCGGTTAACCCTTTAGGGGTGGCTTTGCAAGGGGTGTCTCAAATGTAGTTTAGATCAGGCAGATGTGTGTGTGTGTGTGCGCGCGCGCGCGCGCACGCACGCACGTGAGAGATTGCTATTCACTCACATGTTTTCTGTCATCCTCCACGGCATTGGTGGGCATCCTCATGACATCCTGCTCTGCAAATGGAAATGAGTTTGATGCCATCCTGTTTCTCTGTGATACCCCATTTCTACTGTTCAGAGAGCAAAACAGGAGAAAAAGAACATCTTGCTACCAGACGCTCTGGCATGGTGGCACAATCTGAAATATTTATCTTCTGTCTGACCAGGAAATAATTGGGGTCAGCTCAGCTGAGTCAACACATAACAAAAGGATCCACTTAGGAAGCCAAGGTTGCTTCAGTCCTGAGGTTAATATCTTCCTGAATCTAGAGTGCAGGGATGGCAATTAATCATTTTTAGCAATAGCTCCTTTTTACCCAAAGCAAACATTATGTGCTCATCATTCCCAACTCATGGTTGTTTATAGATTCTTCAGACAATAATATAAACCTCCACTTCTGCTTTTGTTTTTGAAGAGCACTTTTGGAGAGGATTTCTTAGAACAGGGAAAATGGGATATTATTTCTGAAAGTGAAAAGTGAATGCCTTTTCTACTTTTGTATTTGCACTACTGTGCTGCACTGCCACCTAGAGGACATGTACTGGAAAAGCAGAAAAAGTGATGCTCTTCATGTAGTACTTGGATCTCAGTTCTCCAATGAAAGCAAAAGCAGAGACAGTGGGTTAACAAGAAAAACGTGTAGAGGCATAAAGCATTCAAAACAATTGCTTGAGGAAATATTGGAGATATTGCCCTCAAGTCCAAACCATTATATGTTGAGCTGACATAATCAATATAATTATAAAGCAGCATTTCATACAATACGTTTTTAAAAAGAGCTAGTGGTGAGCCCAAGTCATACATGAACCAAGTCAAGTGAAATAAAATGATGGAAGAATAAAGATAGACTCGAAGACTTGCCAGAGATTTAATGAAGAAGTTGATACAAGTCATAAACTGAAAAGTTGTTCCTGTTTTATTAGTATAAAGGAAATATTTTGGATTCAGACATTACTTATGAGATATATAAAAGGAATATCTAAAATATGTAGAGTCACAGACACAAAAAGATACACATACAGCCATTGCACTGCTTTGGCCTTCCATGTGGGAGCACCCAGGGCAAAGAGGCTATTCACACGCTCTGCTCCAATCATCATCTGTAAAATAAATATGCGTTACTGAGAGGCTGTGTCTCCTAGCAGTTGGAGTGCTGGACTGGGCCTTGGGAGATTCAGGCTCTGGTCCCCACTTGGCCATGTAGCTTCCTGGTTGACTTTGGGCTGGTTCCTCATAGGGCTGTTGTGTGGGTGAAACTGGGAGGGAGAGAAGGCAGGGAATAAATCAATAGGATGTTCTGTTAAATCTGGATGCTTGGACAGGAATGCGTCCAAATTACGTTTTTTGCTATTGGTATGACAACAACCAACCTCTGCTAAAATGGTTTCCTGATCTCAGTTTTGAAGCACTCGTTCTCCAGTGATTGTGCTCCCCCTCGTGGTTCTGAGGCCTCTTTACAGGGCTGGTTCCCACCTCTGCAGCAATGGAGTGCATTCTGGGGGAGAGGAGGCGATCAAGGGGGCCCGGGGGGCAGATTGACTTCCGCACCACTAGTTTGCCCAGAGCTTCCTCGCCAGCTAAGGCAAATGTTGCCCATCTGAAAGAAATCTATTGGAGGAGTGAAGGTCCAATTTGCATTTCATTTCAAATATCAAAGATGAGCAGGGCTTGCATCTGGTCTGTCACATGCATGAAGAGATCATTGGAAGGGCTATCAGGGTTCAGTGCCATTTTAAGTCATGCGTGAGAGACCTCTGGCCCTCACACGCCTCCCCATCCAAGCCAGGGCATCCCTGCCCTGGCTGTGCCTCCGCGGTGGCCATCCATGCTCCACCACGGAGAGGAAGCACATCACCGGGAGAAGGCGACGCTGGTCCACTCAAAACGTGCATGGACACATTTGCAAGCACCAGTGCACATGAAGGACAACTGTCGCAATGCGTCCTCGCTGTGTCGGTGTGACCTGCGTGCCCGGCCTTGCCCAGTCTGCTGCCCAGATGCTGTTGACGGGCAAGTCAAGTGCCTGCTTTGGCCTCTTCATGCTTTTCACCTGGAAATGGACTCGCAGCAGGCAGTGATTCAAATAGACGCCGGGCCCCTTAGAGTAGGATGCAGGGCTGCCGTGCCCATCACCACATAGCCATTCCGCTTTTAAAAGAGGGCTTCTGTTGCTGCCCGTTTCACAAAGCCTAACTTCCACATGGGAAGGAAAAGCTGAGCTATCCTTCCCGACATGCTGCTCCCTAAAATATACCCCTGACCATGCAGCCCCTGGGATTTCAGCAAAGCTTGGCTGCAAGGTTACTCCTGCAGAGGAGCAGGTCTGTTTGACCGGGTCTTTGTTGGAATCAAGGGCAAATCCTGCCTCCCAGCTTTTAGAAAAACATGGTGCACTGTGGCATACAGGCGCCCCTGCTTGTATGCGGGAAATCCCAGCAGGGGCAGCGGTGCAGGTGAGTGGCTGGACAAGAGCATGCCGCCAGGTGCCACAAGCTGCAGAAGAGAGGTAGCAACCGAGAAAGCCTCCCAACAGTTGCCAGACCCTCGGTCCCTCCAGCCCAGTATGGTCAGCACTGACTGGCAGCAGCAGCTCGTCATGGTTGCCGGTAGGACTTTTCCAGCCCTGCCTCGAGATGCTGAGGGCTGAGTGTGAGCTGCTTGTTGCATCACCTTGCTCAGCGCAGCCACAGCACAGAAAGAACTGTGGCCAGGAGGGAGCAGTTAGACCCGGCCCATATGCTAGGTCAGTTCATGCAGGGTTGCAGCTTGCAGACAAGGTCCTGAGCTTGCCTCATCCATGCATCCACCCACCCACCAGTCCAACCTTTAGATAATTTCTTGCTGCCCAAATATAATAAAATCCTTAAGCAGTTATTGACTTGGGGGTTAGATGAAAAACATTGGCTCCCCCCCCCCCGCCCCCCGAATGCTTGCACCCAAACCTTTGCTGACAGATGGATCTTTCTTCAGAGTTCTTTGAATATTGAACAGCTGGAGCCTGGAACCAGTGAATGGAAATTCGCTGCCAATGGGATGGCTGGCCTCATGCCGAAGTTAAGATACACTTTGGCAGATTCCTGCAACTCTGCACTTCATGGCGTGAACAAGGGATAAATCAGTGCGGAGCCCGGCTACCTGCTGACGCTTCCCTACGCAGTATAGTACTCAGCTTCTGACAGCAGAAACCCCTCAGCAGATCCAAGCCCTGCTTTCTTCCACTGTGTCCTGGGGCAACGCTTCCATGGCAAAGCCCTCTCTCTGGCCACGTGGGTATTAATTTGGACAAGGCCTGTGGCTGCCGAGTACAAATGTAGCAAAGCCAAACACATTCAATTCCAATCCTCCATCCAGGCAGAGATTGAAGCATGTGCTGAGATAAATATTTGGTTTTCCACCAAGGGAAGGAATTATTCTCATTTTATTTATGTTTGCTCTGTACATTTATTTTTGACATGGTTGTTTATTGCAAGTGGCTCTACAAATATATCTTCTGGAAGGATGCTTTAGAGGGAGTAATAAAAGAGAACAATGATATTTGTTATTTTTGGCGGCATGGTAAGAAAGGCAGAGGGTTGCTTTACTACACTCATGGGATGATTTCTGAGGTTTGTCTGCCTTATCTTTTTATATCACATTATTCCACTGGTGCCTTTTAAAAAAAGAATACCAAAAACTGTGAATGCTACCTGCATTTCTCTCTCTCCCCACTCACCAGCAAATGATATTCCATTCTTTCGTAGCAATTCTGCCTTCTCAGATTTCAGCTCGTTTTTCATAACCTTGTTCTGCTGCATTTGGCATAATGCATTTTTTAGAATAATCACTTTACTTCTTTTTTCATCGTAAGCATTCAGTGGTATCCAACCACCAGCATAATAGGCACCAGGGAAATACATTCCTCCTGGCCTCCCCCTGCCGTTTCCAAATCTGTTTTGAGGGTGGGAGATCTCTGGAGTATATTTAACTAGTGTAGGGAGGACCAGAAGGTGCGGTCTCATTGTGCAAAGAGAAAAGCCAAACTCCTTCCCAAATTTTCAATAGGCAGCAAACTGTCCCATCCACAACTCCATGTGAAAAGAGAGCCAACAACTAGCGTTAGCGACGACCCAATTCAGACAACAGGAGATCTCATGATGGGTGACTGGACACTGTGGGTGGTTGTACCATTCAAGCCCAGCCTGCTGTATTCATGGTGGCCAGGATTTCACCCCCGAACAAACCCCCTAAGAACCCGTGGGGTGATCGTTCTGTTGCCTGAGTTCAGCAATGGCTCTGATGGTGGGGAAGCCAAGGGACAAGGGAGGCACCAGTGAAGTGTGGCCAGCACTCTTGCCAGCTTCCCAAGCTGCGCACCGGAGGGACTGTTCCTGGTTGGCCGCCTCTTTTTAAAATGGCTCTGCACTCCAGTTGTGTGCTGATTTGGGGGGGGGGGGGTATTATTATGTTTATAACCAGGCGTATGCAAGCCTGGAAGCACACACGCGCATGGCGGGCGGCAGGGTTCTCCCCTCCCCACACAGGCGAGGTTGCCGGCCTGCCCTTCCTAGTGTCAGCCTGGCAGACGGGACGGGGAGGTGGGCGAGCGGCCCACTTGCCCACGTGTGCGTGAATCCCGACCCCCACCGCCCATAAAGAACAACGGGCCGACGTCGGGCTGCTGGACCTGCCCCAGCAGGGACGGGGCCATGGCCCCAGCCATTATCCAGCCTCCTACCCCAAAGCAGTTTTGCGGCTCTCGAGTTGCTGGATGGGACGGGTGAAAAGGCTTGTGGGACCTCTCGGAAGTGGACATAGACGGGGTCCCGTGCAGAGCTGCTGGGCTTGGGAAGTCCAGACAGAAGCAAGGCTGTCCCTTTCGCTCTGTAACACAGAGTGGGAGAAGCTGAGAGCCTCTGAAACAGAAACCAAAGTCCTCCCGCTCTTCCAGCTGAAGGGTTCTGACCAGCTGAGGGCTAGGCAGGGAACTGCAGAACCACACTGGGGTAGAGCGGGGCTTGCCTGGAGCTAGGAAGGCCCCAGCCCCTGACAAGTTTGGAGCCGTCTGGAAGAGGAGCAGCCAGCCCAGCCTTCCTGCTCCAAGACAAGCGGCTTCCTCTACGGGGAGAGGCATCACTGTGCGGGGGAAATCCTGCTCCCCAGGCGGAGTGGGGAGCATTGCTCTGTTTGCAACTTTTCTGTGTGAGGAAGAGAAAGGGAAGTGAAGCAGGGTGGGTTGCAGGAATCATTTGGGAAGCTACAAGCATCTGGAGCCCTGCCTTTTCTTGCCCACGTGCTTGAGGGGCAGCCACGGTGAGGACAACGGGCCTCTTGACTTTGCTGGGATTGTAACTCCCTATCTGTAGTTCGGAAGGGAGGCAGGAGAATTGGGGTGGAGGGGGAAGGCAGTGGTCAAATGGTGAGAAAAACTGTTCGCGGCGATTCATTATTTCTTTTTTCCTCCATGGAGCTGAAGGGGGCTTATTCTATGGAAGAAGCTTAGACAAGGCTCAAGCTTGTGCACTCCCCTCCCCTCCAATGCACCCTTGAGCAGCTGAGAAGCGTGGGCCTCCTTTTTCAGTTAACCACAATTTAGCATTCTGTCCAAACTTTGAAATGTAGTCAAACTTGATGATGGTTTACCAGAGTAAGGCAGCTCCAAAACCCAAGGTTTGAAATTGGTTTGTTTCATTAAATCATGTTTAAGACAAATAGCAGTTATACAAAACAACAAACTGCAGTTGCCAAGAATGGAAACAAAATCTGATTTCCTTGCTGCAGGAAGGGTGGGAGGGAGGAGAGGAGAGGAGAGGAGAGGGTAGGCTTAGGGTGCGCCTGGGCTCATTGCATAGTGATGAACTGTAGTTTATGGTTCTATCCAGATGAGTGCACAGGTTGCCCACCATCCAACCACAGGCCCTCCTTAACATCCTGGAAGGTTCCCTGAGATTGGTGCTGTGCAGAGGGAGGCAGTACGGGTGCTTGCCCTATGCTCAGCCTGAATGGGACACAAAGACAGTCCATAGCAATAACAATAAAAATATTAAATCATGCTTTTTCTCAATATATATATATATATACTTGCATAAAGGCAGACTAAATATCCACGTATCTGCCCAGTCGCAAGTGGCATCTCTATAGCACCTGTTCAAATGTTGAAAATGTTTCTTGGTCTTCAGTCTATTGCATTGCAGGAGGTGAACATTCATCCTTCCATTGTTAGCTATGAAAAGAGCTCAGGAAATCCATAAGACCAGGCCTTAATATCCAGGAAGCAGGTAGAAAATGCAGAAGGGCATGTACTTCAGTAAATGTTAAAGAATGTTCAAATACAGAATTTATCTGGATAATCACCCCCTCCCACAAAGAGGCAAATATCGGGCATTGGTAAAGCAGATGGTGAAAAGATGCATTAGTAGTGTTATACCTCCAGTAATTAGCTGACTTACAGAAAATCTCATGAAAGAGATGTTGTGAAGTCTAGTAGACATGGAACAAGAGTCTCACTGAATAAGGCATTGATACAATGGAGTGAGTTTAGTGTGAGAAAATGAATCAAAATGTAAGCGATGTGACATTATTACTCCAACTGTGAGAGAACTCCATCTCTTCTCATGTGTCAAGAACCTGATGCCATCCATTTGGAGACAGGATCCAGGCAGGAGGATGCCAAAACTGGCCAATATGGAAAATCTAATCCAAGTTAGATTTTCCTTTTGATTTAGGAAAAGTCAACAAGTAAATATGACAATATAAAGCAAAATCCTGGAAGCCAAAATCACCTGCTTTAACTGGAAGTTGCATTTTCAAGAATTCTTGTGGTGGGGAGGACTCCCCTCATATTTCTGAAACAATGGACTGAGGTTTTAAAAATGTTCACCAGGAATAGCTAGTGGATACCAGGTGTATTATGAACAGTTCAAACTAGGTTAATCTTCAGTGTGTTTCCCTTGTCCCATGGGCTCAGCTTCAAAGATGCCTATCTATTTATATTTCACAGGATCCCATTAACTGGCCTAGAGTGCCATCCGGTGCAGCTTCCCTCAGTCCTCCAAATTTGGAGCAGCACAGTCATTCAATGGAAAGCGGGAAGAGTATGGAGCCTCAGAGTGCAATCCTGAGGGCTCCCAACATCATCAGGGGCCAGGAGGGTCTTCAAGGTCCAAGCACCAAGCTCCTCTGATCTCCTCTGCCGGCTGCCTGTCCAACAGCAGAAACTTACCTTGCAGGGGGAAAGGGGGTGTGTTGGCAGAGTGGAGGAGGCTGGGGCCATCCGCCTATGGCAGTTCTTCTGGGAGCCCAGCCCCCTTCCATCCCCTTTCCCTGGCCCTTTAGCTGGATAGCCAGAAATGGCCATCTAGATAAAATGCATGGGGTGATGTGCAGGGCAGCAGAGAGTGCAAGCACCATGCCTTGTTCCAGCCACTGTGTGCACAGAAGCCTCCAGGTTCAAAGGCGTATGTCCATCTAGGCCGGGGCAATGGAGCTGCACCCCTAGATGGCCCTTTTGGCCATGCATTTCCTCTTCTTATGAGGAGGAAGGGTTGAGGCCAGGGATGCCGAGGGTGGGAATCCATCTCCGCTTGGCTTGGTTTCCTGGGCTCTTCCCTGCTTTCTGGCAGCCCCAGATGCAGCCTGGCTCCGAGAGTGCCAAGCGTTGGCGCGAATGCCCTCCAGGAACTAAGCCTGGCAAACAGTGTGCAAGGGGTGTCCTTCTCCTGCTCACTTGCACAACGGGGACTCAGGAAACAGTCTGAGAGTGCCTGATTAGCTCAGAGCCAAGCGTGGAGCAAGGCTTGGAATGCGCTTTCCCACCGACTACCAGAGGGAATCGCCAGTGACCCATGGGGTGGAGATGGCACCAGGAATTCCCAGTCTAGGACTCATCCAGACGTTCCTCCAAACACCACCTGAGTCCCTTCATATGTCATCTGCCATCCATATGGAGTCACAGATGATGTTCGAAGCTGGCACTTGATCGCTTCATCTGCACATCACAATGAGTTCATTGTGTGCTTTGGTCAACATCAACAAGGCTTTTGATTAATTGCATTGATTGGGATGACTTGGACTTGCATTAAACCAAATGCGCCTCCTGAACATCCCACATGCGCTTAACAAGGCTGAGGCGCATTACTGAACACCTACACACTTTCAATTTTTTTCCATTTTGGTGGGATGGATCAAACCAGATGTCAAGTTTTACTTTCCCCACTGGAGATTTCATGATGTGACTGGAAAAATGTCAAGAAGTTTGCCTCATTTGCACAGATAATTTATCCTGAATCTGGAAATAAGCTCTGAGGCTGTGATTTAATCTAAAATGCATTAACCGTTGAAAGCGTATTAGAGCATACTTACTGAAAATGGCTTGCATTCAGGCTTTCTTCATCAACATTAATTGAATTAAATTACCTGCAGTGAAATCTGAGCCTTTGAGAGAAGGGGAAGGAAAGAACCAGCAAACTTTAGAAGTGAGGCAAATTCGGTCTCGAATATTTATGCACATTTTCTCCTATGTTGCCGTGGGAGAATGTGGAGCAGGGTAATTCTGAAGCAGGTGAACCTCAGGGTACGGTCTGATTGTTATGGAGAAGAAGGAAATAGCGACCCAGGGAAATCACTGCTACATTGTGCAGAGAATGGCTGAGCATTGCCTTAGGACAGATGGCAAAAGAAGAGAAACACCGGTAGACAAAAGCAGGCATTCCAAGCAGAATTCCAATCTGCACATGGAGGCCGCAACTCGGTAATGAGAGGTGCAAGCTGAGCTGAACACAAAAGGTGTAGCAGAGCATGAACAGACAAAGGGCATAAACCGAAGAGAAGATCCTTGCAGCAAGAGGCCTCAGGCCATGTTGTATGATAGTTCAGGGATGTGTGGGGGGGGGGGGGGAAGCATGAGTAGGGTAATATCATGTAACCCAAATAAACCTTTAAAGAGAAGCATCAGGTTTTATTAGCCATTATTCACCAGGTACAAAGCTCACTTCAGGGATCATTGCCTGATAATATCCATGTACTACGAGATGGGATAGAAATCCGTTTCTATGGAATGGAGGTGTGCGGGAATCAAGGACTGAAAAGGGCAAGGAAGGATGCAGGTCAAGACTATACGAAGAATGTCCCCTAGAACTTTTACTTCTGAGCAGTCATGCCTAGGAGTGCATGACAAATGGTCTAAATGACCCTTCCCTAACTTGGTGGCCTTCAGAGGCATATGGACCACAACTCCCAGAATTCCCATGCAGCAGTGGCATTGACTGGGAATTCTGGGTGTTGCAGTCCAAACATGTCTGGAAGGCACAAGACTGGGGAAGGCTAAGCAGAAAACTCGGCTTGTGTGCTTCCCTTGTTCAGAATGATTCTCCGAATGGCTTTGCATCATGGATCAAGTGTGTGGTGTGGAGCTATCTTTCCAGCTTACCATGCTTTAGGTCTCATTATGCTTGAATTGGAGCTGAGGCTGCAGTTTCTGTGAAAGGCATGGGAGGAAACCAGACCAGTTTCCCCCCCTAGCCAGCTGTTGGCCAGCTCGGGACCAAACTGGGTGTGACATTATAGATACCTGAATGCAATTCCCTGTGTCTTTCCTTGTTGCTGTTTCTAAAAGTGGCCACCCGGATCACAGCTGCTCTGGGGTGGGAGTGGTGGTTTGTGCTGGGCAACTGGCACGGAAGGAAGGGCCAGGCTCTGCTGGCCCCAGTTCCATGGCAAGCCTCCACACTGGCCCCAGATTATGGCTGCTTTCTGTGCCCATGCCTGCCCACCCACTCACACGCATTCAGGCTTAGCTCCTGCTTGTAAGAACCTTGTTAAAATACGTGGGTACTTTTGCCTTTTGGCTCTGTCCCTTTGGCTCTCTGGCATCCCCCACCCCTCAGATGTGGCCCCCAAGAACACCTCCAAAATGGAATCTGAGCCAGGATGGAAAGTGTCTGACACTCCTGAAAATGAGGTTGGGACATGCATCTAGGCATCTCTGACTTCACACCCAGTTTGGCCCTTCCTTTCTCCACACGGTGGAAACTCGGTTATTTGCATTCAATAAAAATAGCCGTGCTCATGCACAAGAACAACAAGCCTGGCATTGATTGATTTCTTCCTGCAACATGTCAGACGAGATTTGCGATGTGTTGCTCTGTGTGTGTGTGTGTGTGTGTGGTCTCAAAGATGTTCTTCATATTTACAGGGATTAAGCATCTAAAAAAACAGAAGGACTCGGCATTCCCAGAGGAGGAGGAAGGAGTCAGTGAAAGAGATGAGAAGTGGAGCCCATGACTGGTGCCAAACATCTGCAGGAGAGCCTTTCTTGTCCATAACTGAACTGCTAAACTTTCTCTACTTAAACTGGAACTCTGTTGCTTGTGCCCCTGACCCCAAGCACCTTCGTGTCAGTACCCAAGAGAAGAAGACTTCACAGCGGAAGTCACGGCCACTTGCCACAGTGGGCTATGGTACCTTATAACTGAAGATAACCCTGTTTTTATAGCCATTTCCCTTTTCTTTTTTAATGACTTCAGATATCTAGTTTGCAAACATGTTAACTCCTTCATCTTTAGTGTTGCCAGAGCTTAAATTCTGAATGTGATCACTTGTACGATCTAAGATCAGTTGTAAATAATACAGATTTAAACGCTACAAAATAAAAACAACATACATTTAGGAAAAATGTGTTCTGCACAGTCTTTCCAGCTGGTGAGAAAGCCACACCAGTGAACTCTGTGGTGCAGACACTGGATACAAGCCGTGGCCCACGGGCAAATTCAAAGGGACACACGCTCTGTGGTTATTGCCCTGCTCCAGACACATCATCTGCGTGGAAAGCAGAGGAGGGATGTTTCCCATCCAAATGTATCCTTAATTTTTTTAGGACTCCCAGAGTTTCTCTACATGTAACATTGCAAACCATATGTCACTTCCTTAAATGATGATGGTGTTGTTCTAGTATAGCCTTCCCCAGTTTGGTGACCTCCAGATGCTTTGGTCTGCAACTTCTATTAGCCTCAGCAAGTGACCAATAGTTGGGCATGGTAGAAATTGTAGTCCAAAATGTCTGTAGGTTATTTAGAAGGGTTTGCATTGCAATGATATAATAGAAAGAAAGCAGTAACTCTGGCCACCTCATCGTGATTAAGCTCAAAAATGAATTGAAAATAAGCTAGAAAACACAGCACTAGCTCCACCTGTTACCTGAATCTGGATCCCACACTACCCTGTACCTGCCACCTGCCTTGTGGAAGGTGCAAGATGGAGACCACCCTCCCAGGTGCCATCTGACATCTTTCAGCTCATCTGTGTCAGGATCGTGGAAAGGAGCCCAACTCAATGCAATTGAATTGTAATTGACAAGCGGCTTTTCCAGATGATGGCCAATGGATGGGTTATGTTGTATTCCCAAAGTATCACTATCCAGGATCTAAAGCATCCTACCTAAGTAGACTTCAACAGCCTTGTTGGTGGCTGTTGCTTCTCCCTTTGTTTTGTTCCCTTCTTTCCATAGAAGGAAGAAGTTGTTACAAAAGACCTTCAGTGGACCACTATTTTGTCTCCACTTCTCTCAAAGGCTGGGTTCCCACCACATGCAAAGTCAGAGTACAGGTTAAGTGTGGGTTGTTCTTGAATCATGGATTGTTACTGAATTTTGGGTTGTTGTGTTGTGTGGATCCAGTGGTATTGAATAGACCACATTTTTTTAAATGTGGGAAGGGAACCCATCATCTGTTGTTGGGTGGCAAACTCCAGGTTGTTCATAGTTAATAAACCTTGGGTTAACAAACAATTCATGATTCAGTACTCTGGCTTGTCATATTGTGTGAACCAGGTCTCAGTCTCTTCCTTGACTGTGATAGTTGCCGTGAGCATCCTGGACCAGATCACCCCCCCACTTTTGGCAAGGAGAAGAGAGCAACCTGGTGCTCTGTGCTGGGACCTGAGGATGCCTGGCGTGCACAAACCCAAAGCCAGGGTGATGCTTTGCCACTCCTTACCTGCCATGCAAGTGAGAGCGGCAGTCGGCACCGAAAGACACGTGCACAGAATCGAACACCCTGCCATTCAGCACTGACACTTGCCCACCCTTCGTGCAGCCTTGGTTTCTGCCCTCTGTTTAAGAACAGTCACGGGGAAGGAGCGCCTCAGCCGATCAGAAGCATTCTCATGTCCAGAGTGCAGAAGAGTGCTGGAGTACGCAAAAATTCTGAGAACGGGGAACAGACAGTCCCCTGCCACAATGCTTACAACTAGGCGTCCCAAGAAAAAAGGGGGAAGAGGTCAGGAAGAAAAGGGAAAAGAAACCAGCTCAGATTCCTTTTGTCACACCACAAGGATGCTTGGACCAGCTGCCGACGTGCAGCCAAGTGGGACTGCATTTTTGTCATGACATCTGCGGAGAAAACGCCTCCCTCTCCTCTTCTTCTGCCCTGCATTTATATCCAGCCTTTTCTCTCTTGCAAGGAACCCAGGCCAACTGACACAGCCCCACTTTCTCCATTGTATCCCCACAACAGCCTTGTGAGGTAGGTCAGCCGGAGAGGCAGTAACTGGTTGAAAACCACCCAGTGAGCTGCATGGCCAAGCCGGGACTAGAACCTGGATCTGCTGAGTCCCAGTCCAACTTTCCAACCACTTAGCTATCTGTTCATCTGCAGTTGTCTGCACATCAGTTTGTGGTGACCTGGCACCTGTGGGGAATCCCACCTGAGGGCACACAGACTGGCTCAGCAGGGCCCAATGGTCCCTGGGAGGAAAACAAACCACAGCCCTCCAGCCCACAAGCACTCGCCGTCCCTTGGGAAGAGCTGAGTAAGAATCCCCGAGGTCCTTTGCAGCCCACCTGCGTCCTTTGGGAACATAGCTGGGTTGCAGGCTGCATTCAGCACAGCATGTCCCCCCAGGGGTTGCCACAGTGAGGCATGGCCAGAATCCCCCATTTCATCCCCAAAGTCCACAATCTGGGTTATGGTGGAAACAGGGTAAAAGATTTATGAAAAATTCAGGAAAAGCACAGAAAGAGGAAAAGGTTGTCATATGATTTGCTTTAGGGCAGTAGGGTCTTATCTTGGTAGCTTTGTTTTCAATTCCTTTCCTAATTATGCCCAACACAGAGACTGCCTTTCTCACAGCAGTGCGCCCTGACCCCGCACTTTCATTGAGCAGCCTGCCCTCACCCCAAGATCCTTTTCTTGGACAGTTGTTGCTCGCTCAGATCCCAACAGCCTCTTGCTTGAAGTTGGCATTTCTTTCCCCAATGTGCTTTACTTGGCACATGCAAATGTAGTTTGCATTCAAACTTGCTTAAACCACCAGACTTTTTTGTTTAGTCGCAAAGTCGTGTCCGACCCATTGCGACCCCATGAACAACATTCCTCCAGGCCTCCCTGTCCTCCACCATCCCCCGGAGTCCACTTAGTTTCACGCCGACTGCTTCAGTGACTCCATCTGGCCGCCTCAATTTCTGCCTACCCCTTCTTTTGCCATCTATTGTTCCCAGCATCAGGCTCTTCTCCAGGGAGTCCTTCCTTCTCATCAGGTGGCCAAGTATTTGAGTTTCATCTTCAGGATCTGGCCTTCTAAAGAGCAGTCAGGGTTGATCTCCTCTAGGACTGACCGGTTTGATCACCTTGCAGTCGAAGGGACTCGCAGGATTCTCCTCCAGCACCACAATTCGAAGGCCTCAATTCTTCGGTGCTCAGCCTTCCTTATGGTCCAGCTTTCACAGCCATACATTGCAACTGGGAAAACCATAGCTACTGGAATAAAATGGGGCTTGCTTCTGCACCTGCCAATTTCTGGTGGTCATCTGAGGGGGACCAGCTGCACAGGGAGCTGGGCCCTGGCCTCAAAGCCCAGTCCTCATTGCAGCACCGAGTCAGTCCCAGCACACTGATGGGAAGAGGGTGCTGCTGCCTCCCCTCTCCCTCAGTAGCAGCCAGCTGGACTTAGTCATTCTTTAGCATGAATCCCATATAGGCAGAGCCTTTCCAAACAACTGTTTGGTTCGGGCATGAAGGCCATGGTAGAGACTGAGAAAAGAGTTTTTCCCTGATTTCTGGAGAAAGTTAAGCACTCATTTAAGCCTTTCCTATGGAAATCATTGGACGGTAATGTTTTTAACTTGGGCAGAATTATGCTCTTTGTCCTTCTTTTTCTGCCCCCTTTAAAAAAATGAGTGAAATTTTGTCATTTTCTCAGCAGTGAACTAGCAGTATAAGTTTCCTACTAGACGTTCCCCAAGGCATAAACTCTGCTCTCCCGTGTCTCTCTAATCATGCTAATTATACTGCCATATGCTGTTCTCATATTTCTTTTCCAGTTCTAATGGGACCCTGATTCCATCCTTTGAATATGTCATTTGTTTATTGCATTTATCAAGGGTTTTGACATTATATGGGCCTTTTAATTGCTTTGTGAATCACTGGGCAGAATAACTATTAAAAACGTATACAGGGGTCAATAATGATAAATATAAACAATGTTTGAATGGTAGAGTGGGAGTTGTATCACTCTTTTACTAAACTTCTAATTTCTGGAAACATCAAGAGTTAGATTCAGATTATGTCATACTTAGAGCAGTTCTATTACTTTCAAAAGTTCTTCAGACAGTCGTGGCTCATTTATTTTCCATTCATTTCAATGGATCCAGGAAGTACAATTAAATTGAGATCCAGCCCCGTGCTTATTTGGCATTGCAGTTCTTATGTTCAGCGAATTCCCTGAGTACCAAGGGCAATCTAAGGATGGCAGCAAGCTTTCCTACATGAAGATCAGCTTGCTAGCTCAGGCGCCATTTGTGGAAAGACTGATGAGCATGAAGAAAGCGAACAGAGGAATAGGACAAACCAGAGGTCCAATGCAAGATTAAGATAGAAAGGCAAGATGCTACGTTTTTATCAGTTGGAATGAATGAATTACAGGTATACTTACTACACACACACACACACACACACACACACACACACACACACACGACTGCTCTCAGAGACCATGCCATAACCAACAATCAAGGACCGAGTGTGGATTGTTGCTGAGTCATGATTTCCGAACCCAGCCGAAGTAACAAACCAGGTTGAACAGCCCACAGTTCACAACCAAATACAAACCATGGGCTCTTGTTCCTGGTTAACCAACCATGGATTGCAAGCACCGCTGGTCTAGTCAGCATGATCACCCATGTTTCAGCAACTTCCCATGGCTTAATAACAGCCTACAGTCAATCTGTTCTCAGGGTTAGGGCTTTACTGTTTTATTGTTTTAATTCTACGTTGTGAGCCGTCCCGAGATGCTGAGGCATGTGGTGACGGCATATGAAAGTTTTAAATACATAAAAATAAATAAAATAAATTGTCAAAACGCAGTCAGTGTGTGTGTGGAGTTGCTGGAGTTCAACAAGTGCCCGTTGCGTGTGAACCAAATGGGTTTCCTGTTGGGAACAGTCACTCCTTCCTCCTGCAAACACCCATTTTAGGCACATCCTGAAATGTCGCTGCCTTTGGTTACAGCATTTTAACATTTATTAGGTAGGAGCCGCTTAAATGCATGAATTATTGCATGCCCTCTTTGGCGTAAGGTTTATGCCAATGCTTTATGGGGCACTATGAGAAAATGTGCTTCATTCACACACGCGGAGGAGGCTTTGCTTGGGCTGGCGTCAGGCGCCATCGACTACGTACTGCTCGTGCAACATCCTCCCCTAACGAAATGGGGCTTGACCCACAGCAAAGCTTCCATGGATTCAGCTTTGCTGAGCAGCACCATCCAGCAGAGGCCCTTTGCGGCTGCCACCGCGGCTGCACCCAGGTGGTTCCAAAGCATAAATTTCAGGTTAGCTAAGCCTTTGGGCCCTTAATGCTTCTGCGAAAATCTATAGCGCATTGCTGCTACACTTATCAATGGACCGCTAAGCTCTCTATCGAGATGACATTTTCCTGGTGAGCATCCATAAAAAGGAAGAGCCGTTTATGAGCCATTTTAGGGTCATATAGTTCTCCAATATGTTTCCTCAAGAGCTTTCTGCTCTTTAATCTCGCTGCAATGCCGTGCCTTTCTGGATGTTATCGAGGTATTTCTCTGCTCTTCAGCAGCTAGAAGAGAAATGCGGCGCCAATAATGGTGATGCTTCAAATTATGGGATGGAAGAAAAACAGCCAGATCCCACAGGGAGAGAGGGCAGAAAAGCGGGGTATCACTTTTTGCTGCCGCTGAGCCTCCCCTGAATTGGTGGGACTCCCTGCTAGCACAGCAGAAGTTGGTGGATCCTCAGACAGCCCCATAAATGAGGGTGATGCTCATTTCTGAACTGAGACAAGTACGTGAAGCTGCTTGAGGACCCCCGCCCCAGCTCCATTCTGGGAATGAGTTTTTTCACCGACTTCTGGGGGTCCAGGAGCCCCTAGCACTCGTTGCAGTAGTGACACATCCTGTCGCTACACAGTGTGGGACACATCCCAGTGGCTTCATCGTGTCCATCCACAACTTGGTGCCCACCAAATTGCTGACTCAGCATTCCTTGCCACAGGCCGGTCCAGCTGAGACTGGTGGAAGTTGAAATCAACAATTTTTGAAGTGCACCAGGTTGGGGAAGGCAGTTTATTCATGGGGATACTCCTTACACAGGACTGGCATCTTGAACAGGCCCGGTCTGTGCCCAAACACTTATTTATTTGCCACATTTATATCTGACTTTCCTCAGATTAGGAACAATTCCCCCCCCTCTCTTATCACACCAATTGCTACAGGACACATGTAACAAATCACATTCATGGTAAAACTTCCACCATTATTGACAGATTTTCATTATGTTATAATGATAAGTTATTCTCTGAAATCAGCACTCTTTTTATGAGGCAATTAATTATTGGGGGGGATTTTAAAAAAAGTAACTGGGCCTATGGGCAATGTTATATGCCTTCACGTGGTGCACAACCGAGCCGATATTGCAAATTGCTGTTCATTATTTGGCGAAGGCGAAGTGCTCTTCTGCAGAGTGCGGAGGGTGTTCTGTCAAGGCAGTGAACAGAACGAACAGCATCCCTGGGAGAGAAAACTCTTCCTGCAGCTTAGAGATGTCAGCGACGAACAATGTCTTTTACATTTTAAAGGACTCATCAAAGTAAGAAATGACACTGAGAATGTCATTAGCTTCTAGCGAGAGCCCAAACAGACGACGTTTAAGTAAAACATGGAACAGCGATGAAAGCGGCAGCCCTCTGCATAATCTCATTAAGTTGCACTACTAAGGATTAAAGCCGATGTCATCTGGCTGCAGTCAAAACCAAGCCAGCTTCCACTCGTGTTGTCTGTCTGAACAAACTCCTGCAATAAAACACAAGGCACCTCTGGACCGAACCGAATGACCAACTTGAAGCTCCTTCTTTTCAGCTGTAGAAGCTCGATGGTTCCAGGCATTTTACAAAAAGGCCCGCGAGTTGAAAGGCCATTCTGCCCAATTTCATCCATGCACTCCAGTCTTGGATGTGATGCCTGTACATTAAGCAGGACTGCAGAACCCAGGTCCTGGGACCAAAGCCTGCCCACTTGAGGTCCCTCTTTGACCCTCCGGGGCTCCTCAGATGGATCTAGCCCCGGTCTCCCTGCTTTTCCCATGACCACCAATCCTTTGGTGGGGTCTCGGCTAGTGTGCGGCCCAAATTCGAAAAGTTGGACTACATCTCCTAAGCTTTACTCTAAAATCGGGTGGAACGTTTTTGCAATGTTGGCCCCAGCCCTCTGGTCCCCCCACTTGCCTTTTAAGAAGAGAATTCCAGAGGTCAGGGGCAGCCTTTGAGAATGCCTCTGTGTGAGTCTGTGCAGAAATATGGAGCTTTAGAAGGCATTACTGGTCTTCTACAGGACTCTCTGGAACGGTCTCTTTGTGCAGAACTCAGCACTGTGCTGCAGGCATGCATACCACCGAAAGCAACACCCTCTGCTCCCGTAGGATTCAGATACAGGCCTTTCTCCTGCACGGTCCTTGCGACAAGTTAGTGACAGGTGAGATCCCCAGACTCATGTTTGCGGCTCCCTTTATAATGGTGGCCTTAAATGAAATCGTTGCTATAAATTCTGAGCAAGTGCTATTTGCATCATGGACTCTGGCAAGTGAACAGAAGAGTTACCATGCTTGCGTCTTTTTATCCTCATGCTAATGTTTCATTGGCAAAATGAACCTGAGAATAATTGAAGAGTAGCCAGATAGTTTGTGTGGGGAAGGGTCATCAATGCGGTGGCATCTCTTGGAGCATCTTTTGAAGTTAAGGTGTGGACCCAGGTCCACCTGGTGCAGCAATCTGCTCACACGGTGGCTAAAGAACTGCCTGCAAGGGATCCGCAAGGGGAATATGGGTGCAGCAACACCTTCCCGACCGTGTTCCCCAGCAAGGACATAAGCACTGATCCTGGAGGAAGCAGAATTCCTTCAGAACTAGCAGTCGTTGAAAGCCTTCTCTTCCGTGAAAGGGAGGGAGGGAGGGAGGGAGGGAGGAAGGTTTATGCAAAGCAATCATACAGTTCCTTATCATCTTGGGTGTGTGTAGTAGGAATTTGCCATGTTATTGATGCAGGAGGCAGAAACAGAATTGGAGACAGACTGTGCTACCACTCACGTGCACCCTTTGGAGCAGACCTGGGCATTGTACGGCCCGCGGGCCACATCCGGCCCGATGGCTGACCCTGACTGGCCCACATGAGGTCACTGGCAAATTAAAAGTCAATGCAAATATATATCATCGTAATATAGATGCAAGCAATACAACTGCTCTGCTTTTATTTTGAAGGATCTGCTAAATTGAATTGAATTTATTGCTTTTCATGTAATGTTAATGTTTCTGTGAATATTCATTAAATAGTGTTGTTCTATGCTCCACATTTTCATTGTATCATTGTAATGTTTCATTTATTGTTTTTATAGAGAGATATATTGAGCAGAGCTCTAAGTGTATTGGTCCGGCCCTTAACAACTGTCAAAGATTCTCATGTGGCCCCATAGGAAAATTAATTGCCCACCCCTGCTTTGGAGAGTGGGAAATAGGACAACAGAGCTGTCATTGCGCGGGGTGAGTGCACACGCCCCACCACCATCTCCACTCACAGGTTGCGCCTGGTTTAGTAGCGCCTCGAGATCCCTGCTTGAGCAGAAATGGCAGCGTGGCAAAAGAAAAGTGTGCTGGTCTAAAGGGAAATGGCTTGGGGCCATCTTTAAGAACAATCCCTGCCTCTAGATGATATTAGATGTTATAACTGTTTCAGCTGATCTCAAAGTGAAGATCAGGGAATAACACCCTCAATTTTGTATCTTCATGGTGACACATTGCATGAAGGAGGAAGAGCTCTGAAAGCTGCACAAAGGTGTATCTTTTCCATAAAAGGAGAGAAAGGAAGAAGAGGGGGACATAGGTGAAATCACTGCATTAGAACCCATAAAGCCCAATGGCATTTTCTATATAGCACATCAATTTTGCCAAACACGGTTGAATGCAGTGACCCAATTGTTTTAATTACAAGCCAAAGAATGTCAATATTTTACAAACATTGCCTTTCAATGTAATATTTTAGCCATTACAGGCAAGTATGGCAGAAAAATACCATTCCCCCTACATCCCATCATGGTTGCAACACTGAAAATTATAATTTTAAAATGCCAGCATTATACTCCATGATTATGTTACAGAGTACACCAGATATCTCAAGATAAAAATACAAAATAAATGTTGAAATTCTACCTTTTCCACAGTTCCTTGTATTAATATAGACTTTGCTTTCCATGAGGCCCTTGTGGAACACTTAATGACACAATCCCGTGAGGCCCTGAGCATTGTGATACTGTTTGTCTCCGGCCTCAGTTGACATTGCTTTCCCCAAAGAATTATGGGAAGAGTACCCTTCCATGTGGGCTGCAGCTGGGTTTGTTTGGGGGCTTTGTGGAGAATTTGCCACTCCCGTTTTGCATGTTTTCAAACAAACCTTCCAGTATTCTCAACCTGGGTTGGATCAGCAGACCTAAGCATGGTTTCAGACTAAGGCAATGTGCAGTGTGAAGCAAACTCTCAAAAGCACGTCATGCCAGACAGAGCAGGATTAATACATTTCCTCTGCCAGAAGAGCTGGACTTGAGCTAAACTTCCTCAGCACCCATTCCTACTGTGTAAATGAGCAGCGATTACAGATGAGTAACTTGTTTATCTACTGCTGTCTCTGGGAAACTAAAAACATGACTAGGTCCCTTTCCCTTTCTCAGCACATGCTAAGTAGGGACAGTGTGAAGTGGGGGCAGAATCACACTCGACTGATCCCAATTTCAGTGGTGCCGGCAGAGCACGGTGGTGGGGCTACAGTCGGAGGCCCTGCTCAGTGGAACAGGGGCGAGGGGGGCTTCAGCTGGGCCACTTCTTCCCACAGCCCCGCTGCTCAGACTGCCACGATCAGCAAGAGTAGCAAAAGAGACAAGGATCACCAGAGGGAGCGGCTTCTTCATGGCTAAGCAGTAAAACACCCTATGATTGGAAAGAAGAGCAATTTAGAGGCATTTAAACTTTAAATGCCCTGCCCTTTCAAGTGTAAAGGGTTTTTAAGAGCAGGGAATTAAAAACTTATTTTGAATTATAAAGCAATTTTAAAAGATTCAAACATAACATGATTTAAACCACTCCTCTCTCCTAGCCCTGCTCGGAAATGAGAATAGGATCTTCCTTCCTTAACAGGAAATAAAGCCAAATATGGCACTTTGTATACGTGAAACGTGTTGCACTGGGGCTTATGCATAAATAGGCGTGCAAAGAATTAAGCTGTGATTTGTATGCTTGGTGGGAAAGTGTGTGGTTGTGTGTGTGTGCATGCATGAGTGCGTGTGCACCCACAGAGTGCCCCTAGTGTCCCCTGGATGTGACCCTCAAGGCCAAAAGGCTGTGCACGTGTGCAGGATCCACAATTAGAGCAAGTCTGGCTGGGCGGATTTTGAAGGAAGCGAAGCAAAACACAGCAACTGAACGGGGCCCTGCAAGCCAGTGAAGGCCAGAGCCTGGAATTACGCAGTTGTCCGTTGATGTGGGCAGGTGCTCCGGATGCTGTAGTCCGTCCGGGAAAGCCACTCTGCATCATTTCCAAGCAGCAGGTTCCAGTATGTGTAGGCCTCATACAAAGACAAACGTATCAGCAAATCCTGCTTCCCAATTTCCAGCGACAATATCCTGTCCTGGATCTCTTCAGATCTTGGCCCAACTCTGTATATCCTCCATATACTGATTCTCTTGGAAAGCCAGAAAGCTGTAGCATTGCAGAAAGCAGGCACCAGGGTTCAGTCCCATCTCTTAAACCCCCTGAAACAAAGCTGCCCCAGAGTCAGTGCTCTTGGTTAGGGACTTGCTGCACAGGCACATGGGATTCTTTGCATGTGCGGAGAGCTCCTGGCCGTCAAGCCTTTTCCTTTCATTTCGGGAGGGAGTCGATACATGGATACATCGGTTTGTACAGAGGGCTCCAGACCAGGGCAGTCTGGGGTGTTTTCCTGAGAAATACCTTGGGCGAGGCCCAAAATATATGGACATGGCAATGAATCTCTCACATGCCTTTCAGAAGCAAGCCAGACTCTGTGACGGCTTGGGGTGGGAAAGCAATTCTGTAAGAGCATGAAGATGTGGTGAGCAATCCCCATTCTTGGTGCTACCTGGAAGTAGCAGTATGTGTGCACATAGGTATACACATCCAGAGAGAGAGAGAGAGAGAGAGAGAGAGAGAGAGAGAGAGAGAGAGAGAGAGAGAGAGAGAGAGAGAGAGAGACTTAGCAAAACTATGTTGCATTATGCAGTGTATCATACAGTTTATTCTTTAAAATGTCATTAGTTTACTGCACGGTACAGAAAGCCCATGCTAAATACAAGCTTCGGCCCTTATTCACAGAAAATATTCTTAAAATACACCCATCAAACAATTGTCTTAAATAACTCAGATTAAATAAGCGCAGCTCATATATGGCTTTCACGGCAACAGATGTGAGTTACGAGTTCTTGGTATTCTCTTATGCCATCCCTGATAGTGTGGAATAAACCCTGCTCACAAACAGGGAAGCCGAGCAGGAGGAAACACGGTAGCAGTGCAGAACTGCCTTTGACACCACGGCAGCCTCAGTACCACCCACAGCACAAGGATAAACCCGCAGTGAACCGCTTCCTCCACAGTCCCTGCAGCCTAAGCTTCTGAGCAAGTTAAGGCCATGCACCCAAATAATCAGCAGGCCTTTCATCTAGAAGATGTGAGACACTGCCATGGCATGCCCAGGAGCATGAAGAACGAGAAGAAGCAGTCATGCAGAGCCAACCCAGTGGTCTGTTTAGCTGGACTGGACTGTTCATTCCGATGGCAGCATCTCTCCAAGGATGCCTTCCAGGGGAGGCTTCACTGCATCCTCGCCCTTCCTCAGTCCTGGGATTTTAAGAAGGTCCCAGCTTCATCCTCTTCTGCCCGTAAGTCTCCCATGCTCTCCCTCCACTGCTCTTTTCTTATCAAAGAAGAGCAGCAGAAGAAGGAACCACTGCACAATGCCTTCCAACTCTGTGTGGGGTGTTGAACCGGTGCTTCACCAAGGCTGTGGGAGGACAAGAGCCTCTTTCCCAGGAAGCTTCCCCCCACCCGTGAGGTTTTCTGCCCTGCCTTTCTGTAAGTTGCATTCATTGTACAACACAAGGTGGCACTGCGGCACAGAGTGGAACTGCAAAGTCACGCTAGGCTTCTGCAGCAAATGCATCAGGCATCCAGGAAAACCACTAACTTCCCTCACTTCAAAGGGGGAGGGGGGAAGCTGCAAAAATGGCTAGAAAACACAATGGAGAGGCCTTGGGGTGCGAAAAAGGACCTGTAGACTTCTGTGAGTGAGGGAATGCAAGTGCACCATCAACAACTCAGGTAGGGAAGCCCGGGCAGTGCTGCGAGCCCCTCTGAGTGGGAACACCCCCAGGACAGGTGGAGACCTTGCGCAGCCCCCACCACCGAAGGTCTTGATTAACCGCCAAGGATTAAATCTGAGCTCTTCTGCATGCAAAGCACATGCTTAGCCAAAAGGCTACAGCTTCTTCCTAGAGCCCAACGGAAGGGAAGCGTTTGGATCTTGCTGTACAGCCGGACCTGCTATCATTTCACTGGCTTGAAACAAATGGTGGTGGTTCTTCCTTCAGAAGGATTGGCAGATTCAGTAACAGGGTGAGACTTCCACTACAAAAGGGCGCGATGTCAGCAATGCCTTCACGACCCGTTCCAGAGGCGTTCTGCAACTCCCGGGCTCGGCTTTTGTCAGTGGGGCTCCTCCACAAACATCCGCTTGTTCAAACTGCCGCGGTGTGGACAGCTGTGGCTCCCTGCCACTGTGCATCTGGGCTGCAAAACAGAAGGCTGCAAGAGGCTGCAGGTACTTCTCCTGCCCCACAAGGGAGATCAGGCCTCCAAGAGGTCTCTGACAGGCAGCGCGTATGGTAGTGATTGGATTTGTTGTCTATAATGGAGGGCGGCGAAGGCGGGGGGGGGGTGGCGGCAGAAAATGCGCTCCACTTCAGCTAGGGAGGACAAAACGGAATAAGAGGTAACACAACTCCGAAGGTCAAGTGCTGCTTCATGTGCCTTGAGTTACCAGCTCAGGGCTTTGTGGTACTTAATGCCAACATTTGTATCCACCCGCTGCACATATAGACAGGATGGTCTGAGGATGATTTGACGGAGAAGGGAGCCGCCTCGTGGAAAAGGAAGATGCTTTCGTGCTGTTTGGTTTCATCCTGCAAGCAAAGGAAAGTCGAGCAGTGACTGGGAGATGCCGCTGCATGAAACTGGAGAGCAGTGCAAGTGAGCATTTGGAGCATCGCTGAATGTGCTGTGCTTAAAGGGGAGCAGGGCCTGCTGTCTTCCTAGTAGCATCTCTTGGTATTTATGGATGGATTTTTTGAAACATGAACATTACATGAAAGGCTACCCTAGTAAGGCCAGGAAAACCGGCTCAGTGATCGCTTGGTTTTTTGATTGGCAACAAGCGGAAGGGTCAATGTAAACTTTGCAAACTTTGTGAGAGGTTCAGGGATGAATGATAATACAGCAAGTTTTCTGGTGTCAAAATTACTTTTGCATCTGGCCCAGGAGAAATGATTGCTGATGCTTTCCTTTCCCTCATTCATGGGTTACCTGATTAGAATTCTCACCCTCACCAGGCAGGTGTTCCCATGATGCCTAAATCTACCCAGAGGGTGCATTTGCCATAGTTTATAAAATACCCTGAAATGACCCCAAATGTTTGCATGCCATGACAAACTGCACCAGTCAAGTGTGAGAAGGGAAATCGGGCCAGCCTGCGCCGAGGAGGTTTGCAAGTCATGCTGGCTTATCCTCCACCCTCATGTCATGTGAGCGGACCCCTCATCTTACCAAGACCCACCAAGTTCGACTGCGGAAGATGAGCAGAAATGGATAAGCCCAGTCCTTTTGCCAGCACAAGATCCTCCTCTTCGTTAACTCTTCACCTTTTTACCTAACGCTGAGGACCTTCACTGCTTCAAGAGGGGTTGAGCCAGGGCTGCTTTTCTAAATTTGCCCTCTGCTCCCCTTTCCTCCTAGAAAAGAGGTGACCTCTGGGAGGTGGTGGTGGAGGGTGGGAAGCTTTCCTGTCTCAGATCATTTGGGGCAAGCAGCAGCAGGCAAAAGAAATGGAGAAATACCCACCTTCTTCTCCTTTTCCCTACAAACCGAGCTCCTGAAAGCCTTGGAAACTGATTGCATCCCCTGCTCCAGCAGCCAACGAAACTTCAGGCGGTGGCAGTGGCTTTGTATATACGTTTGGATCTGTGCTTTATATAGATATTTGCACAACAGCATCTGTTCATTTCGGAGGGGCTTCCCTTGTTTTTCCTTTCATGCGTGCACTTCTTTATTCTTGTTTTGGTGAAATTCCCAATACAAAAATGCACCCCCCCACACACACACATATATGCAGGGCAGACGCATGCTTTGAGCGCTGCAACCCCAGCGGCACTGCCCTGCATGTGGAGGGGGGCGGTATCAGCATGCTGGCAGAGAGCCCCAAACTTGGAAGAAATATGGAAGAACAAAAATGACCACTCACACTGAGCTCAGAGGGAGGAACCCGCCCTCAACATGGCCTGGGACGGACATGCATCTAGGGCTGCCCCCGGCCACATGTTTCCCCATGAGAGACGTAATTCTGGCGGTTGTTCCTGGCATGGTTAGAGCCTTGGCGGAGCAAAGCTGTAAATCACGCAAGGTTCCTGCAAGGGAGAACAGGCTCCTGCTGCAGATGTTGCCTTTCAATTCCTCAAGTGCTGGGAAGAGCCACAGGACCTGAGGAAGGATGCCTGCCCGGCCCTGTAGCCTCTCCCTGTACGTGTGACCCTAATGGATGTGGGGCAGAGGAGCCGGGGCCTGCTGGGTCAATGCTCCGCAAGGTTTTGAATAGTGGGGACACTCACCTCGGGCTTCCATGTCCCTTCTGTTCTTAGTTCTTTCCCTCAACAAAATGCTGCTGAGAAGTTTCCCTGGTGCAACATGAAAGACTTTGGTGCGGCTTGGCCTTGAATGGGCAACCAAGAGCCATTCACTCTTGGAAAGCCCTGCGCTGCTGGGACTATGGATCAATGCAGCTGCCTGCAGTTTTGGCTATACATCAAAGCTTACCTCTGCCCCGCCATACAAAGCTCACATTTAGCCTATTATATCTATTAAGCTGGCTTGCGCTTTATCTTCATCTAGATACTGTTTCCATTCAAAATCCCTAATTCTTTTACCCCCTTCTGTGAAGCTGGGATGGGGACCCAGAAGTTGCTGAATTACAATGCCCATAATTCCTTTCTATTAGCCAGGCTGGCTGGGGGTGATTGGAAGTGCAGTTCAGCGGCATGACAGGTCAATGCCACAGCCCGAACCACTGCCAATGGCTTCAGTGGTCCCCGTGGCCAAGACCGGTGAGGTCTTTATCCAGAGCACTTCATAACTGCTCTCCAGTTTTGGGACTTCCTTTTCTCCAAGACGCTCCCCTGTCACTGCAAATGAGTACAACGTTGTGCCATGATCCAGACACATTTTGAGGAGAGGGAGGGAGGGAGGAACCCTTCCACCTCACTTCCAAGCAGCGTCAAGATCGCTGGTCAAGAAAAATGTCACTGCTGTCAGTGGAGAAATGCCCACCATCCTTCTAAATGGCTACGTGCTTCCTAAAGATGCAGTCCTGAGCCAGGTTGACAGAACCAGGCCGACAACTTCCAGGGCTACGGCCAGGGATGGTGCAGCCTTAAGGCTCTGCACACGGAGGCCCTCTTTCCGGAGAGAGAGACCCATTCAATTCAATGGGGCTTATTCCCAGGTACCAGGGTGCGAGCCTCAGGTATAAGAGTAGATGTGAACTGGAGTGTCCTGCAAGCAAGGCAAGCATTTCGGCCTCAGGAAGAAGCAAAACCCGCCCTTGCAGGGCACTGCTTTTGGGGAAGAAGCACAAAGAAAAGTCACCTCTCATCTCGAACCAGAAGGAACTGGGGCGATGCGGCACATCTAGTTGCGCAGAACGACTGCCTTCGGCTCTGCCAGGGGCTCTTCCGAGCTCTCACTGAGTTTACCCTCTCCTGGAAGGAAAAACACAATCCCTTAAAGACAGGTGGCGCCCATACACGCTTCCTATTAGTGGGTCACTCTGCAGCCAGTGTGGCTCAGAGTGCTGGCCTGCAAGCACGAGGCTGAGGCTGAAACTGCCCCTGGCTGCCTTCGGGACAAGCTCCGTGAGGGACCTCGGGCCAGGCACCAACTCTCCTCCACCCTCCCTTAGAGAGCTGAGAGGACAGAGGGTGGAAGAGAGGTGGCTCCACGGACACAAAGCATTTGAGGAATCCCCTCAGAAAGAAATGGGCCTCGTTCCTCCACGGCTAAACACACTTGATTCTCCTCCACTCCAGGCCAGCCCCAGTGAGTTGAGTGGGGCTTCTTCCCACGTGTGAGGGGACAATCTAAGTAGGCTCAAGGCTGGCCAGAAATCATGCTCAGGATTCGCACTCTCAGTTTCCAACCTTAAGCTAATTTTTGTATTCGAATATTAGCAACAGCACAAAGAGCCGCTTTCCATTGACAAACAGCATGTTCCCCATAGACTGCAGATATGGTTTTACATCCCCAACAGAATGCATCCTGCATTTGGCTTCATTAGCTTTATTCCAAGCTCATTATCACAGCTGATTATCAAGGGACTTTCAACTATTCCTGTCTCCCACTCCATACAAGAGCAGTAACCTTCCATGTTAATGAAATTTTCTCCAGCCACTTCTCAGATTGGGATGCCTCTCCTTAGAACAAAGCCAAATTAGCAGTGGAACCTGTTCCTTATTTTTAGCACAAATGGCTTGGCCCGTGGGGATCAGATGATATTAAGTGCCGCAATGAATGGAAAGGGCTGTGCTAATGGGAAGAGAATTATTCAGCCAGAAAAAACCCCGGCCATTCCTGCTTGCTTAGAAAAGGTTAACATTAGTTCTCAGCTGCCTCGACCTACAGCTGACACCAGAGCTTCTGCTGAAATAGCATTAGAGGGCAATCCCTGCCCACATTTGCTGGGAGTAAGTCTCCTTCCATTCAGCGGCACTGCACTTCTGAGGGGACATGGGTGCAACTGCACTGGAGGTGCAGCCCTCTCATCCCTCTCATATGCTCCCCCAGTGCTTCATCACAATTTGAAAAACCAAAGCCCTGTTCAATTCTAGTCATGGGCAACAAGTCACCTGTACAAACCAGTGGCCCCAAGTGGGAATGTCTCTCCCAAGGCACATCAAAAGATGCATCCACCTTCTTGAGTGGATGAGTACTGCAATGCAGGTGGAGATGTGCATTTGGGTGTTGACAGATATGCTTGGTAACTGGCGCTTTTCTTGGGTTTTTATTTCAGCAATTCTTTGTGTGTATGCCTTTTGAAGTCAGTATGGGAAGAGGATGTAACGTGGCCTGCCGAAAAAACACACCCTCAGCCCAGGCTGTGCACTGGGATGCCCATTTTGCTCTGGAAGGCCTGGTGGCTCCCGTCCTTCCAACAGAAGGAACTGGTCTGCCTGCATTGATGAGGGTCAGCTTCCTTGGCTGAAATGCATGGGGAGCCTTCGCAGGTAGCAAAATGCGCCTCCATCAGAGCTCTGAAGCATACGAGACTTTGCTGTATCCAGACACACAGGATGGGAAGCTTGAACAAAGACGTTTCACTTAGTCACCTGATAGCTTCACTTAGTTCTTTATCTGTATCTATATCTTTATTGTTATTATGAACCCAAGATCCACCAACTGGAGCCTGGCACAACAGACATATCCTCAGAATGAAAGAATTCTTTGCCCAGGGATCTGCCTTGACTACCAGACCTAAGCTGATCTCATTACTTTTCTATACATTAGTGGCAGGTGACTTAGTTCAGTGGGGCTCCTTATCCATTACACCTTTTATTTGGAGCTTTCAAGGAGCTAACCATGCAGCTGAATCCCGTTCCCCAAATAGTTTTGCCACTGCAGAGCGCTCCCACAGAGCTCAGAATAAAACCCACAGTGTGTAAGGAGCCCTCCCTTCTGCTCACCAGCCATGGCTCTGGCGGGATGGGAAATGCGCGGTGGTGGAACCCAACCATGAACACGTCATCTGCTCAGTGCTTTGTGGCGCAGTATTTACCATTGAGTGGGACACTGGGTTGCGCTTCCTGCTGCACGTCCACAGCTCCTTTGGCACTCAAGGAGAGCTTTGGCGCAGTCTCGGAGATGGGTGCTTTGGACACAGAACTGAGAGAGGGCACTCGAAGAGCTACGGATGGACGGGACAAGTCTATGGACAAGGGTGTCTCATCACTGCTTCCCTGATTTTTCCCACTTGGTGCCTCTGCAGCCCCCTCCTCTAATTGTGGGTCTGGGGCATGTTTGCTCTGGTCTTTCTGCGGCTCTTTTGTCAGCACACCCATTTTTCGTACAACGCCTTCTACAGAGAGGGAAGAAAACACACATTAGGGGATCTGCTTTGCTTTTTTCTCCACCATGAGATGAACTGTTCTGTGGACGGGACTGTGCGACCTGTTGTTCGCCCAGCCAAATGCACCCCAGTGCCACACGCATGGGGCGCTTTGCAGCGCTGCCTGGAAAGCTGCAAAGAGCGCTAAAACAAGGCAAGCCCGGATGCATGGCCAACGGGCTGCATTAGCCTGTCATCTGTCATAGGGCCAGGTGACAGACTGGGGGGTGGTGGATTGCGTGCCCCCATCCGCTGCCCGGAGGTGCTGCCACTCTGGCCAGCAACGTTTCCCAGGCTGTGCCATTGGTCACAGCTGCTGCCAAGGGAGCCTTCCAGGTGCAATACCTCCCTCTGGAGAGCCACGGGGAAGCTGCTGGGAGGCCTTTCCACCACCCTACCCTTCCTCATAGCAAGGCACTGCAGGCAAGGTGGACTAGAACTATGTTCAGCAGGATTTCCCACTGTCGCAGGGCGATGGCAGCACTGGCCCAGAATGCTTTGCTCCAAACAAGGGCCCTCCGAGCAAGGCATTGCCTGTGCTGCCCCTACTAATGCAGGGGGAAACTAGGAGTGGGGGAAAGAGGGTGCAGATCTTTCTGCCTGCCTCAGGCAGGGCTCTTTTTGCTCTTCTGCCCTCACTACGAGAGGCTGGGTGCCCCCATGGAAGTTTAGAAAAGACAGATGAAAGTTCTCCACAGGGTTTAGAATCTGCTAACACAAGATGCAATGGGATGGTCGGAAAACCCATGCAGGTGGATCTATGAATGGGTATTAGCCAGGATAGCTAATCTGTTCACGGTTAGACAGAACATACTCCTACAATTCCCACTTTTTTCTTTCTTTCTGTTAATGCACACATAGAATTGTGCTCTAAACAGACTTTCAGGACACGGCAGTGCTCCTCTGAATGGCAGTTGCTTCTGGGGGCCATGGAGAAGGCAGCGGGTTAGGAGCAGAGGACTCTTGCCACTGTGCCGTGCTTTTGGGGAACTCAGAAACATCTGTTCAGCCACTGCAGGACTCAGGGCACCAAACCCTTGGGAAGCTATGCAAACTTAGTCCTACCTAAAGTAGACTCACTGAAATGAATGGGACTTAACTAAGGCTATCATTAGATGCAACCCAATGTCTGGTCTGGCGGTGCTCCTTGATGTTCGTCTGATGTTCTTTTGATTATTTGGAAGTAGACGACAGTTCTCATTTACTAGACAAACTGCTGTTCAAATGTGAACTTCAGATTCCCATTGCCTGTTCAACAAGGCTTCCAAAACATGAACTTTCCCCATCTAGTGGTGTGAACACACAAATACAGCCATAGCTTCCACCTGGTGAACAGTCAGTCTGTCTATAATTTTGCAGAAAGCTAGTCCTGGTTCAGTAAAACCTATGCATATAGCAAGATTGCTGGACTGGATGAAATGACTTTTCCGCATGCACATGACCTTCAGCATTGATGAAATGAAGCTGTCCAAGCTTAACAGATGCAAATGAAAGCAGATGCTCTGTCATTCAATTTGGTTCCCCCTTTCCCAATCTGGGGTCTTCCAGATGAGTTGGACTATAATTCCCATTATCCCCTGAAAGGAACTGTTGTCTGACACATCTGGAGGGTACCGCCCTGAGAAAGGCTGATCAAGGTGATCTTGACAATAAGGTGGGGGCAGATACAAGCCCTTGTACAAAGGGGAACATGCCTTTTTCTGCCAGATCTTTCCACCTGTCTTTGTTCTCCTGGATGATCTGAAACAAGGTGTCCTTGAAGCTTTTTAAGTCCACAGTTGCTAAGGTGTTCTCCGAACAGGTGCCGCCGACACAGGCTGCGTTCTTAATGCTGATCCTTTTCTGCACATCAGAAGCAGTTCCTCCAGTGCTGTTCTCACTAGAAAGAGAGAGGTGGAAAAATAAGTCTATTTGAAATAGATTAGGATGGATCCACCTGGAAGGGACAAAAATCACAGCTATGTGCCCAATAAAATCAAGACGATAGGACTTCTTTGCAACATAAATTGTACATTGTAGCCAGTTATAGCTCATACATGGAAGAAGGCAGGAAGGATATAGGAAGCAACTCTTATTTTTTGCACTGGCAGTGCAGTCTGACATATATCTACTTAGACAGAAGCCCCATGGAGTTCAGCATGGCTCACGCTCAGGAAAATGAGCAAATGCTTCCAGCCTAAATCAACATTGCAATCCTGTCCACACATGGCCTGCAGCAGGGTCAACTTTTGAGTAAACATGCATTGGCCTGAACTGTTATCCTGCAGGCCTATAGCAACTTATGTTGTACAGATGTACACTTTAACTAAACTGGAAGAATTAAGGCACTTACTGACTCTTAATTCCGCTTGTCTCCTTGAGTAGTAGTATTAGGTTATTTATTGTTATACACTGCAAATCGTATGGTGATTGTCAATCAAATAAATTCAGGATTTTGCTTATATGGGAAGCTAAAAACTACTATGTACTGAAAAATCATTCTTCAGAATTTTCCCTAGAAAATTATCTGTGAATTCAGCCTCCTGCCCTCCTGGAAAAGAAATCAGTTTTAGTTGCTTAAATGTAGTGATTTGTTTCATTCTTTTATTTATGGCCTTTGTATGCCACTGCATCACATCCGTTTCTTTGAGCAGCTTCTGGTAATCAACCCTTAAAAAAAACACAGCAATTTAGATACAAAACAGAACATAAACACATAAGAACATAAGAAAAGCCATGTTGGACCTGACCTTCCATGTAGCCTGAAGTGCCTGATCCTGCCTCATCTTGGAAGCTAAGCAGGGTCCGGCCTGGGCAGAAGTGGGATGGGTGACTTGAGTGTATGATTCTATGATTATTGCTGCCAACTGCCTAGAGAGCTTTGGCTATGGGCAGTATAAAAATGCAATAATAATAATAATGATGTACTTCAGCTCTCCATACACACAACACAGACCAGCCCAAGTAGTGCGGGTGCAAGACCTTTGCCTGCCCAAGCTCCTCATCTAGAGGTGTACATAGCCATGCCACCTCCCAGGAAGGAGGCAGCTCATAGCCAGCAAGGCTAGTAGCCACTGATCGCCTCCTCCTCTATGAATCTGCCCAATTCCCTTTGAAAGCTAACCGAACTGGCAGCCAATACCACTTCTTGTGGCAGCAAATTCCATAGTTTAACTATACATCATTTAGTATTCCATAGTTTAACTATACGTCGTGTGAAAAAGTACTTCTCTTTATCCGTCTGAAACCTCCCACCAGCCAGCTTCATGGGATGACCCTGGGTTTGCGCGTTATGGGAGAGGGAGAAAACTCTTCACTTTTTCCACACCATACCAGGCCAGGGCGGCTTATTTTATATTGTATATTTGTATTTTATTTTAATGTATATATTTTAAAATGTTATTTATGATGTTTTAATTTATTGTTGTAAGCCGCCCTGAGGCTTCGGCGAATGGGGCGGCATAAAAATGTTTTAATAAATAAATAAATAAATAAAATACCTGCTTTTACACACCTCTGCCATGTCTCCCCTCACTCGACTTCTTTCTAAGCTGAACAGTCCCAGTTGTCTTAGCTGCCCTTCACAGGGGAGCTGCTCCACCCCCCTGATCATTTTTGTTGCCCTTCTCTGAACTTTCCCCAACTCAATAATGTCCTTTTTCAGGCAAGGCAACCAGAACCAAGCACAATATTCCAAGTGCACTTGCCCCAAAGATTTGTTTATGGCAGCAACTTTGTCTGCTTTTTGCATTTACTTTCCACACACACATTTGTCGCTGTGCCAGCACAGACTGCAGTTGCAAATGCTGTCACAAGGAGGCGATGTGAGATTAGCTTAATTCAGGTTTCAATCATCAAATGTAGTGGAGGAAAAGCCTCAAACCTTGGCGCTGTCATGAAGGTAGGACTTCCAGATTTTGAAGCTTCCTCTATGAGAGGAAAAACTATTTTCTCCATGGAGTCAGTAAGAAGAGCAAATGTTGGCTTTACGATGAAATCAATGAAACCTGTGGAGCAATGGCCAGAAGAACATTTATTGCAGCAAATATCTTGTTCACCCAGTCAGTAAGAAACAGCTGTCCCGGGTCGTGCTAACATTGTCCAAACTAAATGGATGAAAGACTAATTACTGCATGGATAGAAGCCCTGCGGGAGCCCTGCTAAAAGGAAAAGCAGGGAATCACCACCATTTTTCCAATGATATTCAAAGGAATGACTGTTCATCCATTCATTTGGAGCATTTTATGCTATACACCAATCCATGTCCACGATCCATGAAAGCAGTACTTGCCCACAGTCTTATAATTTCAGAAGGCACCACACACACACAAAAGGGGGGAGGGAAGTGATGCCTTCACCCTTGCTAGTTTGGTGTGATTCCTACAGCAACCCCATAAAGGAGGGTTACCTACTTCATGGTACAGGTGAGATTCAGGCTGCAATCCTATCATCCTGGGAATAAGATTTATTGAATTTGGTTGAACTGGCATCTGAATAGATACGGACAGGTCTGCCCAATCGGATGAAGGATTATTCATAGGTCTGGGTCAAATTAGGCTGGAATTTCTATGCCTATTATTATTAGGCATAGAAATGCTATAATAATAATAATAATAATAATAATAATAATAATAATAATAATAATAATAATAATAATGTTAGATGAGCGGTTTGGCACATTCATCTTTTCAAACGAACACAGTGCGAGGGGAGGGCAGGGCTGGATTGCTGATCAAAACCTGCTGCACGGAGAGGGCACTGTGCCTTTTATAGACCGTACTCCAGATATGGATGCAGCCGTCTCAGAAACTTTTGACAGTTACAAAGGGCAAACACAAAGCCAAACTCATATGTAACATTAGGTGTAGTCAGTTCCTTAATGGCTTAGCAACTATGCTCACCAGCTCTCTGTACAGATAAATGATTATTGTTCATTGCAATGCATTAAACCCACTTTTTTCCTTTTGTGAGGAAACCAAGGTGGCTTACATAGTCCTCCATACAATTTTATCCTAACAACAACCCTGTGAGGTAGGTCAGGTCAATAGTGAGTGACTGGCCCAAAGGCATCCAGTGAGCTACATGGCCTGGTGGGGGCTGGAACCCAGATCTCTCAGATCCCCAGTTCAGCACTCTTAACCACCAATGCCAGAATGGCACAGAAATGTGCATAACAACTAGTTACACCACCCAGTATCCATCATGAGGTTGTGGGGGGCGGTTTCTGTTGCTTTCCAGCTCAGGGTCCATGCCGATCAAGACAGATGTGCATTAAAATACAAGTTATGAACGTATCACAGCCTAAATCCAATACACTATAGGTGCAAGGTTTATTGTATTTAGGGATGTTGGAGAAATCCACAGTGGATTCTAATGAGGTCAGATTTCTGTGACTTCAGCTTGGCTTTTTCCAAGCTGTGTGGATTCCTCAGACTTTCTGGCTGTTTTTTAACTTTTGGGGAAGACTTGTGCAAAATGCTTGTGCAGCGAAATGTAGTTCGATTAATGCACTGATGATGGTACAAAAGACAGCTGACAATCTGGGAAGCAAGATCTGCACGCCACTAATTGTATTTCTTAATTTTCATATGAACCCACAAATTGAAATCAGGGATATGAAAAGTTGCCCCTTTCATAGTTAAAGATTTCACTGGTTAATCAAGTCATTATTCTATTAGTCCTCTCTTCAAGACACACTGAATAACTAGAGGAAAGAAGAAAGCCACTGATATATTGATTAGTAGAAAACAATGATCAATACTCATTTTATCTACTTGTTACTTTCCTTTTTCAGCTTTATTCCAAGAAGTCCAAACTGGTTTGCATCTTTACTCAGAAGTAACACCCCCCCAGCCCCGATTTCACTTACACCTATTGAAGTGTTTCTACATAGCAGCACTGAGCAACTTGTAGCCCTGCAAATGTTAATGGACTACAACTCTCATCAGTCCTGGTCAGCACAGCCAATGATGGGAAATGATCAACAACATCTGGAAGGCTATAAGATGACCACCCTGATGTGTAAGATCGCAGCCTCAGGCTCTCAGAGATCCTTGTGAAGTGGGCTTCCCTACAAAGGTGAGGACTCATCCAAATTCATGAAGCTAAGGTTGCAAATGTGGCCTCTGCCTGGAAGGAAGCGTCGGCACTGCTCTGGATGTCCACTTGTGGGCACAAAAGGGAGCTCAGTGCCATTCCCTCCTTTAAAGGAAGAAGCCATGCATGCAACAGCAGCATGCGACCAGCCTATTAGGCCCCTCTTTCTGTGACTGAGCTGTTACTCGAAATCACTGCTTCTGATTCCATCTGGGCAAGTGTGTTCTTTCACAACACGTTAAGCAGGGTTCTGTCGAATCAGTGAGTGGAACAAGCGCTGTCCCTTGGAGAGAGAATTCAGCCCACGGTTCTGAGGTGTCAGTACTGAACAATGCCTTCCTCTGTTCCCCACACGCACACCCTCGCAAATGCTTGCCAAGGCAAGAAATTATGCGGAGTACAAAGTATGATCCCCCGCCGAGAACTAAGCAGGCAAAAATCTGATAGTACATCGAAGAGTGACGGATTTCACAGCTTCTTGACATGTTAAATAAACGCATCAGGCACTATTGGCAGGCGTGTGGGCAGGGAGAGAGAAGGGCATTCTTGGAATGGGCGGGGAGGTGGTGGCCCCTGTGTCAGAGGCGGGGGGGGTCCTCATCCATTGTGGCTTTTCTTCTCTGCTTTTTAGGAACTCTCCATGGTGGTGAACCTGTTCTCAGGATGGGTTTCAGCACCATGGAGAGCTCCTATAAAGCTGAAAAGAAAAGCTGCAATGGAAGAGGAGTGGAGCCCTTACTGAATGGGAAACGCCATTAATGTTTTGAGATGGGATGTGATGACATGGACCTGAGAATTTGTATCACCCTTGTCCATAACTGAGAAAATATTAGCAGGAACAAGATCCCTCTATAGCAGACTTCCTTCACCTGGGCCTTTCGGAAGTTTTGTAGCATGACCAGCAGGCCAATGGTCAGAGATGATGGCACTTGAAAACCAAAACATCTGGAGGGCACCTGGTTGGGGAAGGCTGTTCTAGAGAAGGACGTATTTAGGCATGTTAATGGTGTGCCTCTGTTATCACCGATTTACCACAGCCAGCCAAACATCTGCCTGCCATCAGGGGCCAGAGATATGCTGGAACTCCCCCAGCACCAGACACATAGCAACTGACTGGAGCTGGGAAACCTTTAATGTGACATCCCTATTTTCACAATGGATCAAGAATGGACAACTTGTGCCTCTCCAGGTATTTTGGCCAACAACTCCCACCAGCATCATTCAGCATAAGCAATGATGAGGGATCATGGGAGCTGTAGACCAAAGCATCCAACGAGCCACAAGCTGCCCATCCTTGTCATGGAGGATGGCTCCTTCATCAGTGGCACAGGTGTTGCTCAGTCCTGAATACATTTCCCAAGGCCTACACCCTCCACGCACCTCTCCATAGCCCTGAGCATCTGTGGGAGATTTCCTTCATAAGCCTACTAACGCACTGTTACAATAACGTCCATATTCTGACTTTTCACAGGGGACATAAGGGTGACTTATATCCCTTCCTTTGTGGTCTTGCATCGAAACCACAACCAGCCCTTGACCTGCTTTGATCAAATCGTTTGCTCCATGTGCTTTCAGATCAGACTCTCGGGACAAATATCATGCAGGCTTCTCCTACCGTGCCCAACCTGTCTTTGTCTTTATAGCTTTATTCTCATATTTCCCCAAACCTCTAACTCTCCTCAGAGTCCCCAATTTTTAAAAGGAGAAGACCCCATCCGCATTTCTTCCAGATGTTATGACAGTCTTCCTCCATCGGCAGGTGTGAATAATGGAATGGTCCTGAAGCCAATGATCCATCAGCCTTTAAAAGTTGCCCATTCCTGTTTGATAATGACCTGCTGCTTTCTATTAGCATGAATATGAAAACGACAATCATAATAGTCAGACGTTACCTATTTGAGACTGCGCCACCATGGTGGATTTGCGGTCACAGAGAGGAGAAAAAGGGAGGCCCAGTTCTGCCTCTTTGTCTCCCTAAGTCAGGGGAAAAAGACACACAGTGAAAAGGATAAGTTGACATAAACAAAGGAGAACAAAGTGAGAATTCATGGACTGCACCTGGATACCCGCCCAGCTATTGAAGTACATCAAGCTGCAGGAAATACATTTCTGGAAGGACAGAAGGAAGAAAACAACCTTTGGCCCACCCACATTTCTGCACTGAACTCCTTCCTTCCTGCTGCAGTGGAGCTCCTGAGCAGCATCTGCCGCCGCTGGGAAGGGGAACCACCCGAGTGCGAGGCTTCTCAGCCGTGGACATGCACAGGCTGGAACCTTATCGAGGTTCAATGATGTTCCTCCGGTGAGTCACACAACTGAGTGGAGGGTTGCGGTTGCCGTTATGCCGCTTTAATGGCTAGCTATTTGTAAACTGTCCCGAGAGCAATGTGCCGAGGGGATTTTAAAAATTAGTAAGTAAATAATACATTAATAATGTATTCATGAGAAGCTAATTTAGATGTGGCTGCTGAGAGGGAGGGGGAACCGACCCAGAGGTACTAGCCAGCCATGGCCAAAGGTGGTGTAATTTTGATTGTGAGGTGCTGGGGTCAAAACATAGGGGAATGATCTCAGTTAGTGCTGGGGGCCACCCGGAGGCATTTTGCTACACGCTGCTGGAAACCAAAGCCTGGAATAAGTGACTCGGTACTCTGATGCCCCAGCAGCCTTGCAGTAGCGCCCACGGTTCACGGGGTGCTGCCGCAGCGGCTCTTGCTCCCTTTGGGGCATAGCTGCAGTCCTCGCAGCAGCTGGAGAAAAGGACTGTTCCTGGTCATGAGGCAGCCAGATGCTTGTAATGCCAAGCATTTTAGGGGCTTTGTCTTGAACTGGCGATGAAGGCCCACACACTTTACAAGCAACTGTTCCTAGTGGAGGGAAAACCGCCAGAACTGGCTTCTTGATTCGGGTGGATACAACTGTCTGTTTTTTCCAACTTCCCCTAGAGGCATAGCTAGGAGTGTTGCTGTGGTGAGTGACTGCACTTTACTACTGCTATTACTACTACTACATTGAATTTATATCCTACCTTACTACTGCACCAAATCTACTACTATAGTTTTACTACTACACTACTCTTCATCAGGGTAATTCTTACATTCTTGCATTTCTGCTATCTCCACGGCCAAGTAAGTGTGTTCAGTGTCCCTGGTTTGTAACATGCTGCCCAGCTGGAAGGTGTGATCAGAGGGGGAAGGAGGTGAGGTGGCCGGACTCCATGTATCTCCTCTCCAAGAAGTGACCCAGCTGATCAATTCTTTGGCACAGCAAATAAAGAAAGCATTTTTAAAGGATTGTACCCCCTTTCTTGTGGGCAAAACTTTCTGCTGCAATCATGATACTCTGGACTGAGGAGAGTCTGTGCGTAACCACATGGTCCAGTGGCAAATCATGGGCTAATTAAGCGCAAGGACATGTTGAGCTTTGCACAAGTCATTTCCTGTTTCTATTAACAGTCCTTGAATGCTGCATTTGTGGGTTGTGTCCATGATGTCCTAATAGGAATCTTGGGATTGATTGTGGGTTAAACAACCCCAAGTTAAGCCATGAGCAACCCCAAGCCCCCTGCTAGGACATCAGAGAAACAACCATGGAAGGCAGCATTCAAGGGCTATGAATAAAAGCAGGAAGTGGCTTGCATGCAGCTTAGGAACAGTGCAAGTTCCCACAATTGGTGGGCTAATTAACCCATGATGCACCACCAAATGCTCTTATTACAACTGAAGCAGGTCCTGAATGCTTGAATTGGGCTGTAATAATCACAAACTGGTTTTTTGGACAACGTCTAGTCACAAGTTTAGCATAATAAGGCATGATCCGGCCCCTGTAAATCACTTTTATGTCCCTGGTGTATGAATTAATCCACATTCTCACTCCACCTCCTAAAATTCTGTCTTTAGCTGCAGCACATTTGAAATCCTGTTTGCTGGACTGGGCTATTAGCTAAGCAGTTCTGGGCATGGTTTCCCACCCACCAGCCCGATTTCTCACACACGTCTTGAGCTCATCATTCCCCAATGCATTATTAGACTGCAGTCCAACATTTCTGAAGGGCACCTGGCTGAGGAAGGCTATTCAAGCTAACTGAAGCTAAGAATGTTTAAAAGAAATCTTGTTCTATTTTCCCTTCATCTCAAGTCTGCATGACCCTTTGATTCCTTCTCCCTCATGCACTGCCTTCTCTGCGTCAATTGTGTTTGCTTTAATCCACAGTTTTCCATTCACTGTGAAATGCAGTTGTGGTTTAATCTAAGTTTAGTAAAGATCTGAAGCCAGGATTTGATTCTGCTTTCGGAATCAAACAAACTGACATTTAACCATGGATTCTTATTTCAGATATAACAGGTACTTGTGGTTTAAAGAAACCAAGCTGGTAAATAAAGGGAGGAGCAGCAGGAAACATGCTGTCCTGCTGCTCATTTCCAGCTTAATAAACTATGCTTTATTAAGTAAAGATTATTATATTCAAACTGAGCCTTTTTTTGTCCCCTTATTCTAGTTTTTTTTAATGTACATAGTTCTAAAACAAACTAGATGACTTTGTCTGATGATTTGGAGATATGCAAGGTGCTTTTTTGGCAGCTCCTAAAAATTCCAGAATTAAAAAGAACTATTCTTGTCAGGTGCTGTGGAATCAGAAGTCCATCCAAAGCACTTTTCTGGTTGCCTCCCATCTGCCATCAGAGGTGCAGTGGGTGGTACTTGGAGGCAAAGCCTTTGTGCTTTTTGAGATCATGTGTGAAATGCTTCCCCAGGGAGGTTCACCGGACCCCAGACACATTGGGGAAGTGACAGAGAAGGAACATTTAGTTTATGTACGATTTTTTTATAACCAATGCAGTGTGCACTTTACATTTCATCCCTAGTGCCTCTTTTACCCAGTTCTTGCTGTTTGATTGATTTAGTTTTGTTACTGTTAATTACTGCATCAGCACTGTATCATTTCTAAGGCACTTCTGCCACTTTATTTTAGTTGAAAGATGAGATTTTTTAAAAGGTTAAAATAAAGGACTATCAGGTAGCTACACAAAATGCCCGGCTGTGCTTGTCCTGGCTTGCAAGGTCTTTATGTACAAATTGAGGGAAAGGCTTTTACCTGTCGAAAAAATTCTTCCATTAATGCCTTTGTCCATCGATAGTGCAGTTCCCAGGTCTTTGATGGATGACTTATGTCGGCTGCGTGTAAAATCAGGGACATGGCTCTGGCTTTGTCTATCCTGTCCATTCAAAGATATTCTCTCATTATCTCAGAGCAACAGCAAGACATTGTCAAGAACAGCAGCACTGCTTTCGCTATATACAATAGGGGCACAGATGTGGCCCAAGAACCCTAATCTGGCCCTTTGGGATTTCACAGATGATTATACCCCATCTTTTTCCCCCTGAACACCAATCATTTGGTGATATCCTGGCTTTTGTGACATTTTCCCTCATTCTAAAACATTAGAATGCTCTTCCTGCAGCTTAGATTATAGCAAGAAGAGTTTTGAGCTAAAATATGCTGGGTTGTATTTTTTTAGGTATTTTGGATCCATCCACCCCTGGAACCCAGCCCTTGAGAGTCTCCTTGAAATGGAATATGGCCCTTGGGCTGATGGAAATCCAACACCCATGCGGCATCATAAAAGAAAGAATGCGAGGCAGGAAAACACTTACCCCTCTGTCTGCTGAAGCGTGTGTCTCATTGTTTTGATCTGCTGGAAGTGACCCGACATATCAGTAGATAAGACCATCTCAATGACTAAATTGCGCAGCTCCCTGCAGGCAATCAAAGTTACTAATTTACCATTATATGCTGTTCCTTAATGAGATGCTTTGAAGGCAAAGCACCAATTAATTTCTCTCCTGGTACAAAACCAAACAGAAATAACATTAAAATAAAAAGCACCTCAAATTATTATTAACTGGAAAGCTCCCAACACTCACTCACCACATCCTGGAAAAGGAGCATATTCTAGGACATGTGACTTCAGCCTTTAGCTGTTGGGGTTGTTTTCAGAGCGCCATTTTCCCCACACAGAAGATCATTTTTCCCACACATTTTTTGCCACTCTGTGTGTGGAGTGCTGGACTAGACGGGCCTTTGGTCTGATCAGCATGGGTTTTCATATGTTCTTCGGCCTTTACAAGTTTCAAGGAAAATGAGACTGCGTGACAACTAACTCTGTGTGATGGACCTGTGCTAGAAAGGCCAGTAGGTAGAAAATGCATCTCTCTCTGCCCTTCATGCAAAGCAGCAGGGCAAAGAGCAGTGCTGTGCTTCACACCCCTTGAGGTCACAACGAGTGCTGGGGGTGCACCTCTTTGTCTAGTTTTACAACCTTTTGCTGACCGAAAATGCTTTCTCTGGGGAAACTCAACGCATTTATTTTCCAGTTCCATCTCTTCCACTGTCATTCATTGGTTTATCTACCAGATTATTTATTATTTAGTAGATTATTTCGTTAGTGGAGCCTAGAGTCCTTGAAATGGCTTAGGGCACAATCCAGTGGAGACACCCATAAACCTCCAAGCTGGATAGCTGATTTTGGACATCTATCACAGAACTTTGAGCTGAAAGGGAAGGAGGCTGCAGGATTATCAGAATATGCACATCCTGCCAGCCCCCCCATCACCCAGAACACCCTCTTTACCCCTTTTAGGAGGTCACTCATAGGGCCTGGGGAAGTGACCAGTGTGGCTCCTTCTGTAGCAGTTGTGAGCAGAGGGGGATCTGAGTGCTTGTGGATGCCCAGCCCAAAGTGACTGCACTTTACAACTGCTATTACTACTTCTTCTTCTTCTTATTATTATTAAGTCAGCCCCGGGCTCTCTGGCTCTTATGCCCACTGGCCAGGCAGAGGGTGAGGGCAGTCTAACTGCAGCATGCCTGATGCTCCCTTGGCTGCTTCCTGTCCTCCATGCTGCTTTTCTCTGATTGAGCATCGGAAATAACCATCCTCTTGCTGGGCTTTCTTGAGGCGCAGGGAGCTTTGATCAACCTGCAATGAGAGCTCCCACATTAAGGCTGTCAGTATCATTTTTAGCAGAGATTTTTAAAATCCTGTGCCTTTGTGGCTGAAGATGAATCAAGGTGCAGAATCTCCTGTTCCTAATGGCAGTCACAGTTAGGAATGAAAGGAGCTGCTCTGCTGAAAGCTGGTGCACCTCCGGCTCGAGGACAAATCTGCAATCTAAAGGTCAAAGAACTGGTTGCCTTCCAGCAGTGATTTCAAGTTCCTCTTAACTCCGGTGGGTTTCCAGTGATGGGCCCTTGGGCCCTCTTACCTCTGCCTAAATGACAATGGGTCGCCCTGTTAGCCTGTGGAAGGGGAAATTCCTGCATTGCCTGGCCAGCTGGAGGCTAGAAACTGACACATTCCTTCTGAGCATTCCTATCAAACAGTTTCCCAGTCCCAGCTGATTCCTCTGACACCCTGGGAAAGGGAAAGAGCTCATATGCTGGTTGTGCAGAGGGCACAGGGCGAGAGAAAACGCCTTCTGCATCCTGCCATCTGAAACAGGTGGGCTGGGAGGTGGGTGTGCCGCCCATGTCGCCTCCTCCCGCCTGTCTCAAGTCAAGTGATAGTCATGGATAGCCAAGGCAAGGGCGGAGGTGGTCGCTTACAAATCGCCAAAAGAGTGGACATGAATATCCCAGAAGAGGACAGTGCATAAAATTTGCACACCCTAACTGATATTATGGCTGCAAATTTAAAAAGATCTATCATAATTTAAGTAGAAATGCAGAATATCTACAGTAGATAATGTAGAAGACTGTGAGCAGATGACCTGAGTACCTGACTGTCCAGTCTGCAGCCCAGGTGTTCATTTTTAAAAACCAACCATTCTTACATTTTTTCATCTGTAAGCTGGCACTTGATAGGGCATCTTTCAAATGGAGGTTGCCTTCAGATAGAAGACAGTTTCAAAGAGAGGACTGTTCCTGGTAAAAGAGGGCACGGGCCACCCTAAGATCTTTCTCAGTCTTTTCTCTTTAAACAGCAAGGGCAAACCACATGATGGGAGATTCCACCCATTTTATCCATTTAAAATATTTCTAGGCTGCCTTTCAGGACAGGAGTTCTCTGAAGGCTACTTAGAAGAATAAAAGCCCATCTGGTAAAACTGTTACAGTGGTAAAACAGCAAACAGCCCCACCCAAAAAACAATTAACACCAGCAGCAAAGCACCTGCCCAAGACAATTCACAGCAAAATTGAGGCTACAAACTACAACAGATCTGGCAGGGGAGAGCAGAGAAAACAAGTCTGCATGGCCTTCCGAAAAATCTGCCATAACAGACTCACAAGGGCAACTTATTCCATTATGTCTGTGACACTGTAGCCAGCCAACAGGGAATTGTGTTGTGGTTGCCCAGATATAACCTGGGCCAATGCCATTCTTAATAAGTCATTCTTAACAAGCATATCTACCAGGCCTACCTCCATTCGTCTTTGGTTAGGTTCACCAGGATATTCATTTCTTCTTCTTGCATAATCTTATAGGCAGCACTTACATGGTGGTTTTCAAGAACAGAGCGATCGTTGTACAAAATTGCAACCTCTGACCTAAATGCGGAGAGTAGAATAATATGCTAAAGTTCCAAGCATCATTGTGGGTTTATCTCTTTGTTAAGTTCAAAGGCAAGAGGAGGACACTGTATTCTGGGAGGGATACAAGAGATACAAGAGAAGAATCTGTATTCTGTAGAGGGCTTACTTTTCCAGATGTTGCTGCAAGACATTTGGGGCAGTGGTGACTCCATGAATTAGGGACAACCTTACCATGAAGTATGACGAAGCAGGTGCTTCAGGCAGCAAAATGGGCACAATTTCCATTCATCCAGGGCAATAAGCCCAGCGCATTGGGGGGAACCCTTCCTTTGGACCTGAGAGTACATCAGGTCTGCAGGGGGCGTTCCAAGATCACAGATATATCAGCAGCAATGCATATACTGAGGTACTTGCAAGAGTGCAAGCATGGCTCGGATATGCAGCAGAATTAGTGGACAAATCCTGAAGTGGTCAAAGTGAGGGATGCCATTTTGATTGCTCCATCATGCATAACATTTCCTTCAAATAAAACCTATTAGTCTGCTAAATGGACATCATCTATTCTAGCTGTTTCCCTGCTGTGATATTTATCAAGATAAATATATAGAGATTAACCTTTCTGCATTAAGTTAGATACGTCGCTATAATTGCAGACAGAATTACAAGGCCTTGGGTGTGGGGCAGCAAAATGTTCAACATTGTCATGCCCTTCCTCCAGCAGTGCAAAACGGTCCAATCCATTCTACCACCTCTGGACACTTCCACCACATCACCGTCACAATCCACCATATGTGGGAATCAAAAGAAGGGTGAGAAGTGCCACTACAGTAGAGCTTACTCTGTTTTATTTTTGTTGCTCAAGTCTGAATGGAAAAAAAGCAAAAGAAAAGAAAAAAACCTTCCATTTTTATGGAAACTCCAAACCGGATGAAAATAGAAACGTGGTTTAAATTTGGAATTCCTGGACTGAGTGGTTAAAAGTTATTTTTAGCTACAGCTTGCAAGCAATTGCTCGACATGGTCACCATAGGAGCAGATGCAACACTGGATAAATAATACACATTATGAGCACTGAAAGTTTTATTTCTGAGTAACTTATGTGGTAAGAGAGTGGCCCAAAACAGAATGCAGGACAAGCAGTATGATGGATGGGGAAAATCGAATCCTCTTTACAGGAAGGATCCAGATTGCAGTAACAGGAAAGAATCCCCATCATTTCTACTTTAAATAGATGAAATCCCCCAACTAAGCCATGGGCCTTCACTGCAATGGCAAAAAACCATCTTTGCTCCCAGGAAGCAGAGTGATTTCTTGGTGTCCGTGTCAATGTTATATTAGTAAGTGGGGCTCGAGCTTCCAGAGGGTGTTGCTCCTACCCTCATCAGTCCAAGGCAGCATGGCTCCCAGAACTTGTATTCCAACAATGCTAAGGCTCACCTGGATAGAAAAGGCTGTTCAACGGAATTCAGCACTACTGAATCCTCACCTCACACACACAGCTTATGTGTGTTTCCACCTATGTGGACACTCATCCTTTTTGTATTGCTTTCAGATGTGAAATACAAAGGTGGCATTGTGATTTTAACTCTTCTAAAGCAGGGTCCTTAGATATGAATACAGAGGTACAATGACCAGTGCATTGCCAAATGACCATCCCTCTAGCGTTTTGAGACCGTAGGACAGGCAGCCCCCAGGAGCCCTGTACAACCTCCTCTCCAACCTGCTGTGCAAAGCGCATCACAGTTAGAATCCAGCTGGCCATAGCAAGTGTGGCAGGAGGTGGTCAGGAGGCTTAAAGGCTACAAGCTGCCCCACCATGTTAGAAGCATCTGTATAAAGCCAGTAGAATGAAGCAGCAAGAATACTGGACTTTAGTTTGCCCATAGTTGAACTTTTCTGGGCAGTTTACAACAATAATAATAATAGAATCATACATTCAAGTCACCCATCTAGATTCTAACCAGGCCTGACCCTGCTTAGCTTCCAAGATTAGGCAGGATCAGGCACTTCAGGCTATACAGAAGCTTTGTAAGGACAAGATGTATGGTTCCTTAGAGGAAGGGTGTGAAATACATATGAGAAACAGATAAACTCTGTGCTCGAGTAGCAACTGCAAGGACTGGCAACCCTGTACAGAAAAATTTAAATATTGAAAATGTTCTCTTTCACTTCTGTACAGACTGAAGGATCTCCATGGGTGTGGGATGCATGTTGCCTCCCTTCTGCTTCTTCTCTCCCTCCGCCCCGTTTGCTTCCTGGAAGCTCCTGCATGGTATCACTTTGGGCACGGGAGTTTGCCATCAGGAAATGCAGTAATTGCAGCCTGCCCACCCCTGCACTGAAGATTTTCTTCTTCCCTCTTTCAGGGCATGTAACTCATACAGGAGAGGCCTACCTGGTCTGAATGTGGAAGTTGTTTGTAGTCCCAGTATGCTCATAGTCATGAACTGCAGCCGCGAAGATCATTGCTAGTATTTCCAGTTCAGTGAGCCAGTGCTAGTCGACAAAGACAAAAACCCATCATATGCAGTGCAAACAGTTCCTCTCTGGGTAAACGTGACACCAGCACAGCTTCAGCACGTCTTGCACAATCCTGGTCTTCTTTCACAAACATGAAATCTATCTTAGACCCCAGCCTTCTGCAAGCTGGTGTCCTCCAGAGGCATTGGATGGTAACCTCCAGCCTAGCTCAACCAGGAGGAGGTGGCTGAAGGCTGGTGACTGCGGTCCAACGCATCTGGAGGCCACTGGGTTGCGGAAGGCTGCTTTAGCCCCTGCACTAGCGAAGTGGGAATGGACACAGAAAGCAACCCTTCAGGCCAGTCGCAAACTCCTAGCCTAACACACCTCACAGGGTTGTTGTGAGGATAAAATGGAGAGGAAGGAAAATGTGTGAGCTGCCTTGGGCTCCTTGCAAAAGGGAGAAAGCCAGGACAGAGCCGCACAATAATCGTGGTGGGGGCCTGCTTTGGCTGGGTATCCACCAGGTCCATCTAGGCTCGACGTGTCTCTTACCATGATGCCAGTAAGAAGCATGATGCAGTGCACAGTGTGGGTGACGTCGGCTGCATGGGTTAAGTTGTGGTAAGGGTTCCTGTATTTGCTGTAGCCAATTTCCAAAGCTTCCCCGAATGAAATCAGGCTTGGAACAGGGATCTGCAGGAAGCAAGCATCAGAAACAAAGTAGACAGGTGTGTGGTCTGCAAGGAGGGCATGCCTGCTCATTTTGCTGTGCCCGCTTCCAAACACCACCGGTAAAATAGGGCAAGGATGCCGTAATGCTTAGAAACAAGCTTGCTGCCCCTGCAGTGATCAAGGATGGGAGCACAATCATCTCAGAATATTTCCAAATAACCAGTGTCCATCCCTCCTACGTTCATATGCTAAGCTAGGCTTGTGCGGGGAGCTAGCAAAGTGGCTCACTTCATTCAGCTACATAGTACATTCATTTTAACTGTATTTCCCCTACCCCACAAACTTAGCCTTTTATATGCCCATCTGTTAATGCACCGTGTTTATCTCATTGACCAACTTACTCCAATGTAACTTCATCATTTGTGGTATGTCTCTTGGGACAAGAACTCCCACATAAGTAATAAATTTGAATTATTTACATGGTATTCCTCTATTTATAGTTGACAAGTATTTTCAGAAGTTTAGTGCTTTGCACATGTCTACTCCACAATGAATATGTTTCAAAAAGATGCAACTTTCAACCGAATAGGGTGGATTTGTTCTCCTTGACCTTCCTTCATATCACTGGGCCTATTTGTTGACTTGTGCTAGTATGGTCTTTTTTGCTGAATGGTATGGTCAGCCTCTAGCCTGAGGCACGTGAGTCAGAGCACCCAGCAGGTGGGCCACTGGATGCGACCCCTTAGGGCAGTGGTGACAAACCTATGGCACACGTGCCACAGCGGGCACGCAGAGCCCTCTCTGTCAGCACGCAAGCCAGGTCGCCGCACCATCGCCCCAGCAGCCGAGCATCGGATAACAGCGCACTTAGGGGCCATGCGCATGCTCAGAAAGGAGTAGCGGCACCAGATGGTGATGTCACAAGCCATGATTCATTAGTCACGACTTGTCCAAGCTTTTGCATGTCTGGTCAATGCGCTGCCAAAGGGGGAGAGAGAGAGAGAGAGAGAGAGAGATATGCATGCTGGGACTGGATGTGAGGTGTTTTTTCTAAACTAAAACCTCAGTTTTCAGGTTTTATTATGTTTAGAATGGGCAGAAATCAAGAGCTGTGCAGAAAAAGCTATTCAAGGAAGGCTTTTTCAAAATCACCCTCTTTTCACTTGAACTTTAGCCTTGTATTAGGGTTAGGGGTGTGCACCAGGGCAGGGTTAGGGTTAGAAAAATGAGGTGTCCTGGAATGATTTTGATGGTTGAGATGTGCTTAGAATGGGCAGAAAAGATGAGCAGTCCAGAAAAATCTACTCCAGGAAGGCTTTTTCAAAATCACCCCTTTCAATAGTATTTTACCCCTATATTAGGGTTGGGGCAGTGGTGGCGAGCCTATGGCACGCATGCCACAGCAGGCACGCAGCACCCTCTCTGTCGGCATGTGAGCCAAGTCGTGCCAGCATCGCCCCAGCAGCTGAGCATCGGGTAGCAGCGCACATAGGGGCCATGTGCGTGCTTGGAAAGGAGTAGTGGCACCAGGCAGTGGCATCACGAGCTGTCACTCTTTAGCTGTGACTTGTCCAAGCTTTCACATGGCTGGTCAGTCTGCAGCCAAGGAGATACACACACACACACACACACACACACACCCTGTGGTACCTTGGCTCACAAACTTAATCCGTTTCAGGACTCTAGTTGTGACCCAAATTGGTTGTGGGCCAAGTCAAATTTCCCCATAAGGTTCAGTGTAAATAAGGTCAATCCATTCTGTAACTATTTTTTTAATCAGAAAAATTTGAAGCAAAGTGACAAAGAACAACACAGACTGTGGTCATCTCCCCCACCACCCCAAGCATGAGTGCAGCCCTCTCCTGCTCCCAGCACGACTGCAATCGTGCCAGTCATCCCTGCATGGGCACGATCGTGGGTGTGCTCAGAGGGGAGACAGCTGCGATCATGGGCGCGCTCGGGAGGGGAGATTGGCGCAATCGCCGTTGCGCTTGTGCAGGAAAGACGGGCGCGATCTTGGCCATCTCCCCACTTGGGGGTGAGGGGAGATGGCCGCAATCGCCAACCAATGTGGAGTTCGCAACCCGATTTGGTTGTGAAGTGAGGTGTTTGTGAGCCGAGGTACCACTGTATTTGGTTGGACTGGCTGTGCATTGTTTTTTGCAAATTAAAACTGCAGTTTTCAGGTTTTATTGTAGTGTTGACACTTTGCAATAAATAAGTGGGTTTTGGGTTGCACTTTGGGCACTCGGTCTCTATAAGGTTCACCATCATTGTCGTAGGGCATTCCTATGTATTTCGCTTGCTCTCCTCCCCTACAGCCCTGCCATTTGTTCCTTTCCTCACATGTGGCTACCAGCTGCCCCTTCTCACAAGAGACAAGAAAGTTGCACTTCACTGTATTCAGTGACAAGAGGCACGAGCTCGCAAAAATTATTTAGGAAGCAAATAACATCTAGTATTCCTCAGGGTTTTTGTTTTTGTTTTTGTTTTTGGATATGTTCTTTTAGAGAACTTTTCTTACCTTGAAACGGCTCAATAGATCATATCTGGTAAACAATTCATACATCATAAATTTCAGGCTGTGGCCTCCACTCGCTTCATTTAAAGCAAAAACATCAAATGACCATTTATCAACATCCTGTAAACAGTAAGGGAGAAGAGATTGAAGGATTTTCATACCCCTCCAAGAGTGGAAGATAGATAATGCTAAAAATGAATAAACTGTATTATAGGAAACCAACGAGTGCTTTTAAAGTGTTGTAGAGGACCAATTAATGTTAATGTGATGGTAAAGCTATAGACAGATCCATCCTAACTACTTGCATTTACATAATGATTTACTTAAAGCCGCTTCAGTTCCTTAGTTTATTCAGTGCAGATCACTTCATACACCTGGAAAGAGTCCTGAAGAGATTTTTTTAAAAATGGAAAAAACCTCAAAGAATACAGTACAATAACCTGTTCTGCCCTGGTGCCCTTCAGACATTTGAGACCACAACTCCCAAGATTCTTGATGGGCTATGATGGCTGGGGCTGATAGAAGCTGTATCCAGAACATTCAAAAGGCACTAGGTTGGTGAAGGCTGTAATGTGTCATCATATATTCATTAAACTCATACTAAAAACATCCATCTCCAAATTGCCAAAACCCAACCGCCATTCAGCATAGTAAATACCAATGGAACTAACCACCAAAGCCAGACCCTTAAAACTATTCAAACACTCCAGAGAAGAGAAAAATCCTTGTCTGACTGGTGTCAAGTGGGCTGCCCTGGAGAGAGCATCCCATTTTGGGGAACACACTGCAGAAAAGGCCCCTTTTTTCTGGTCCCCACCCTCCAGGCAGCCTCACATCCACCTCCTCACTGTGGATTTCAGGGACTGAGCATGTTCCTCTGGGGGAAGACGGTCCCACTTGGTGCTACTGCCCAAGCTAAACAAACTATCCCATTCCAGTTCCTCCATTTCTGCATTTTCCCTCCTGCCACTGAGCCTGTACAGTCATCACTGGGCCAGTTTGTGTAGGTATGTCGGGCGTTCCTAAAGATTTCCATGCTTCTGCAAACTGTGGGGTTCCACTCCCACTCTGCACTCTGCTGATACCCCCCCACTTGTGCATGGGTGGTGTTGTTTTGGCTAAGTAACACAAATGAGTTTGACGTTAGAATATGTGATATGGGAGTCACCAACTCCCGTACTTCATGATCCTTTCGCCCTTCATGATCCCTTGCCCCGTTTTCTCCCAGGTTACTCTGGAAGGCCAATCCAAACAGCAGCTTCCCACATGGGGCGGAAACCACCCAGGAACATGTATCTTCATTTCTTCATATATCACACCAGGGATTACTTCTCAGAAAAGCACCCTCACAATGCAACCTTCCTGTATTGAAGCAACTACACCCACAAGAACGCCAGTCTGGAAAGAGACACAGCGGGCCAATCCTGTTGCTAGGAAATCCTGACAAAATAACTATGATTGCCTCTCTGCGGATTCATGTTCAGATCAGATCTGCCTTATCGTTCTAATAATACCCAAATGAGAACGCAACTCAACAGGAGCAAAAGCAGTAAAATCACACACTTTTTGTGAATGTACAAAAATCTTCCTTTGTATACTGTGCTTCTAAAATGGAAACGTTTAAGAAACATTCCCCCAGGCAAATGCTGCTTTCTATTCGTTCCATGCCAAACATGCGTACACCAGTCCACAGCGACGTAGATACACTTTCCTGTGAATCTCCCACTTTTATGGCAACTACAGCTGCATCAAAGAAATGGCTGTTGCCTGTTATAGGGATGACAATGGTTCATGGCAACACGTCTTTATGGGGTCATGTGCCTCTGTATGCAATCCTGGGGAAGAAACTGAGAATAATGTCATCCTATGAACAGGCCCAGCAAAACCACCTGGAACGTACAGGGACATTAAACCAATTCTCTCCCTTTTTGAGTAAATATATTAAATATATGTACAGAGCTTGAATGGTTCTCACCTTAAAGGTTGCTATCACTTCTGCAGGATAAGCCAAACCAACCATGCTGGAGGTCCTTCGATACATTCTAGAAGAAATGAAGATTAAATTAAGTGGTACCTGGGACTAGTAGAGATTGATTGATTGATTGATTGGGAGCAGTTCTTGTGGGTTCTTGTTGAACTTTAAAATTAGACTCAATAAATTAGGAAAGGTATGGAAGGAAAGGAAGCACAACTTAGTTTCCTCCCCAGAACAGAACAATACACAAATATCTAGTCAAATCAGTTTTTTTCATTTACTGGCTCTCTGTATTTAAAATAGTTTCCTTTCAATGGTTCATAAAGAGCACAGGTAGTGGAGGTAACCCTTACTGAACCAAGGATAAACATAGTTTTTATGTACTTAGCACATATCAGACTTTGAGGCCATCTTAAAATCATCATAGGACATGAAAACAAATTAAGAGGACTAAGCAAAGAGGACTAAAACAAATGAAGGTCCCCAGAAATGCAAAACATTCAGGATGCTACTTAAGCATGTTATTTGCTCTACTCCTTGTTTTAATTTCTTTTTGCTCCTTGGTTATTTTCATAGGAAATCTAAGCTAAAGAATGAACCCCAATCTCTCGCTTGACCTGAAGGGATAGGCCAGTGCCTTCATTACTCAGAAATAACCCCCAGTGCATCCTATGGGACACACTAGCAGGGACGTGTGTGGCACACTGGAGTCCTTCCATGCAATCCTGTGCAAGTCCACTCAAAAGTCTGACCCCCTGCCGGCTTATTCCCTGGAAAGTACAGTACATGTAAACTGCAGCCTTCCTGTGTTTGTTGCTGTTGCCTAAAGCAAGACTAAAACAAAACACTAATTTCAGCATATTTGGATATACATGTGCACAAGTCTCAGAGTTTGCCTCCAGGGCTTTTCAAATTTCAGGGCTGATGTAACCCAGACTGTAGTTTATTTGCTGAATGCCTTTTGAATTCAGAGATTAGAAATTCTGTTATTTAAAGTGTTTACCTCTTGCTCACTGCTTCCCTTGCTTAGTGATGCTGATACGAATCGTACTCATTCACTACCGTCAAGCCAGCAAGCTCACCTTTCTACAAAGATCCCAGCTTGTACAGCATGCACGATGCTTCGAAATTTCGGTTTTTCCTCCGGCCTCCTTTTCATCATCCCCATTTTCCTCGTGAAAGTAGAAGCCAGCCAATCCCGCACTTCCAGCGGGACTGAATCTGACTGGATGTCTGACAGTTCATCCTCTGTATCCAAGAGCCTCCTGAAAATATATATTGCGTACATTAATCAGCTAAGAAGAACTGCTCATTCCATGGGATGGGAAAATGAGCATCGAGTGTTGAAGGCCCCTGTAGATGGGAACTGTGGCCTGGTAGCTATAAGTAAGACTTCACTGGATTATGGTGCAAAGGCATACTGCCCACATTTAGCCTTCCCTAGCTTGGCTCCTTCTAGATGGCAATGCTGGCTGGGGATGATGGGAGTTATAATGGAGGGAATTGTGTTGGGAAAGGGTGCCCTTGCTCACAAGAATGTAGGGGGCTCTTCCAAGACAGACCATGGATTCACCTGGCTCCATGTAGCCTAAGCAGACTGGCTGCGACTCTTTGGGATTTCAAATGAGGATGTTTCCAAAATGCACACATTTGGGGATCATCTGAATGGGAATATGCATGGTTCAAGTGAATGAAAAGGGGGAAAAGCATAGCTTGCTCTCTGATAAAAGCTTGAGTTGGAATACGCCTGAAGGGGGAATACAGGAAAAGAGAGAGAGAGAGAGAGAGAGAGAGAGAGAGAGAGAGAGAGAGAGAGTCCACAGTAATGCAAGAAATAAAAAGACTAGCATCCCCTAAAATTGTATTATACAGATAATATACTTCCATATTTCTATCCATATTTCGTATTCATATGTTAGTTCTTTAGGAGGGAAAAATACCCTCCTTCCCTTAGGAAGCTATATAGACATATAAGAAACTAATCTAATGGAAAGAACACATTTTCTCATTTTTCAGCTAAAGTCTTCTATCTCTCTCCCTGCAAGATATCAAACGAATTCCCCCAAAACAGCAATACTACTCAATGCATGCGCACACTGGATTTTTATATGAACAATGCGCTCCCGGGATTCTTTTTCTTCTTTTGATCATGCTATTTGCTCATTAAGAGAATGAGCAACCTCATGCTTCTTTGCACAGAACTTCTTATCCCTGCATGAACTCCCCCCACCCACTCGCTAAGCATGACAGGGAGTCCTTGATCAAAATTCCTTTGTCCAAAGAAATTATGACGAAGGAGGGAGGAGCAAAGCCTCTCCTACAATAGTTCCCTGAGGGTCAGGAGGGGGGACTATAGAAGAGAAATGGATGTTTCAGCCTGATCTGCTGCTGAGATGCAGGAACTTGAGCAAGTCTGGCTGATTTTGGAAATGAAGCCGTTTCAAAGCAACTGGATCGTGCTGCTTGTGGGAAGCAGCAAAAGTTCTTCTGCTTTGCTGCTGATGTCTTGGACATGTTCTTGCCCTGTGAAAGCCTTACAAGCCTCGTCACAGAGGAGAGATTTTAAAGAAATCAAAGTGCAAGCATCGTGACATTATATAAACATACCCAGTGCTTTTTTTGCCATAGAATGCACCGGAATGGAGTTCCAGCACCTTTTTTCAACAAATTTTCCAAGTTTTAAAAGTAACTTTTGAAAATTTGATGTTTGGTCCATGTGGATTTGAATCGCCCTGTCGAGCGTAGCAGGTCAGCTGCAAAATCATTAAAATGGTGCATGCGGGCTGCTTGTGTGTTGAATCCGATTCATGCGTTCTTCATCCGCGCTGGTTGTGATGGCGCTGCTCAGCTTGTGGTGCTGCTCGGCTTGTGACTGGTTGTATGGTCACGTGCTGAGTGTTTACTGTGGGTGGCAACCGTTATGTTTCATTACACAACTGACGTGTGTGGGTGTGTGTAGACTACGTACGAAAGGTAAATAATTTCATGAGTTCCAGCACCATTTTTCTTACAAAAAAAGCACTGAACATACCTTCATGGGCGTATGGGAGTATAACTTCATGGGCAAGAAATAAAAGAATTGGATCAATGTGACTCACAATCTTGCCTACATTTGCTGCCCAGATGTCCACAATAAATCTATTCCAGAGAGGGGGAACCAGGCCATTTCGCCAATGCTACTGAAGACCGCCTCCATAAGACCACCTCACCACCAGTGGCTGCTCTGAGGGAATTGAGGAGTGCCATACCAGCAGACCAGATGAAAAGCCTCCACCTACCCCCTCTCCCCTCCCCACTTCTTTTGAAACCGTATGCGTGGGGGCAGAAACTGCCTTTTTTATGGTTTATCTGTAACTCATTCCAGGAAAATTTGCAGCTGAGGGACGGGACGGGAGGGGGGGATAAATAAATAAATACTGTCATCACCATTACCCAGATAAGTAATAGACACTGCCTTGTATGCAATGATGTCCGTATGTTAGTGGGAGTAGCTGAATAAGCGAGTCCACAAAGTAAAGTGAAAGCTTAAAAAACAAACTTTGCATGGTTGCGAAAGGCACACTTAAACACCCCGAAACCGAAACAGAGCGCCCCCAAAAATAAATAAAAATAAAAGCCCTGGGTGAAGTAACACATGTGGTGTTCTCTACATGTATCCAGAGGAGCTGCACTCTAGACGACTTTTATTAACAAGAAGTTGTTAATTCACAGGATCTTCTTGTGGTTTCACTGCAGAATGGAGATCCAAGCGCCGTATCAGCAGCATTTGCTTCCCTACTTTTCTGTAATATAACTTCTAGGTAGCGTTGTGGTTTAGCAGCATAGTACACAAAAGGAAAAAAAAGGGGGGGGCGCTTTGACATTTAAACGCTGCATTTTCCCTGTTCCATGCCAGGAGAGCACCAGTAGACACAGAAGCAAAGCTGGAGGGCCACAACATCATCTCGAGAACCTGCACACAACCCTGAGTAGGAAATGATGAATGCACAATAAATGCCTCATGTAGGAAAGTCCTAAGAGCACTTAGGTCAAACTTTCTATTAGTGCCATCTTGCACCGTAACTATTCCAACGCTATCCACTGATGGAGTGGACAATGCAGGTGAGAAAGACTTCCCCTCCCTGGCAGCCGCCCACATGCCATCCCACAAAACTTGCTCTAGCAGGTTGGGCAATCCTCAGGAGGCAGATGGATATTGGGTGGGTGGAGAGGACAGGGAAGTCTCCTCATGTGATATTGGACGGAGACCATTAAAATCCACACTGATGATATTGTTCCAAATTATACAGATTAGAGTTTCCGAAAGTGTTCTCTTCTATGTTACTTTATGATACTCTTTCATTTTCCAGGTGATTTCTCAGGGAACAAACAATGAAGTGAATTAAGGAATTGGCTGGAGTTTCCCCTTCTCTGACCCGTCTCATGGCTACCCAGGGAATGCTGGAAGTTGTGGGACTTATTTTAGTTTAAACACTACTTTAATTTTGTTACTCAAACATTAGTTTTATTATCTTGCTTAGGTGGGGTATCTTCTGTGCCCAGGATGAATGTCAATAGAAATTTCTAACTGAGCATAAAACAGTGGCTTCTTTTAGCCATTTTTTCTTCTTCATTATTTTTCAGTTCCAACTGAGGATCTTCCCTTCATGACGAACATCCGAGAACTCCCAAGTGGTTTCTTATTCTCAGGAATCTCAGTGGTCATCCAAATGGACGAGTGAATCTTAATCCATTGTGATTCCTTTTCTGGAAACTCAATTACTTCAAGCACATACTGTGCAGTAATAGCAGTGGCTAAAGAGCCCGTGTCTCCAGTAGGTACTATAGGTGACTCAGCCTCACTCAACAGACAGTAGGCTATTATTAAAGGAGAGCATTTTGCCCATTGGGATGGATGCAGAATTAGGGATACCTAAGTGCAGATGCATTAAAATCATGGGATTTCAGTTAGCTGTGACTCACTCTAGTCCCACGGCTTTCAAAAGGTCTGCTCCCAGGATCATTAAGCCTCTATCCACTTTTATATATCAAAACAGGTATGTGCATACCATGAGGGTGCAACTGGGATTCTTTGCTAGTGCTCTGCCCAGTGCATCCCGAGCAGAAAACCAGTTCCAATAGGACCAATTCTTTCTAGTTATGTACTTAACACTAGATGTCATTCAGATGCTCCCTCGGATGAAAACTTTCAGTTTGTCTGAGGTTCACGGCCTTCCACTTTTAAGCCATCATTTCTGCCTCTCCCCCACCACTGCATGCAGCCTGAAATGGCCGCCCCCTCCTGGTTCCAGTCCTTCCCATGGGCAGGCAGCACATCTGGGCCATGTGTTTGCTGGAGGCTGCCAGCTGCCATGAGGCTCTCTGGCAACCCAGGCAGCACTGGGGCAGGAGGTGAGCTGTGAAAAGTCTTGTGTGTCCACACTGGACATGTGAATGGAGCCTAGATCAGAGCATGGGTGGTTGTCTCTGATGAATCCAGCAGGAAGGTACATGTAATTGGCAAAATGTTTATTCTAACAACATGTTTGGTTCTGAGCACTATGAAAATGCTTTGTCAAGAGCAAAAAAGATTTCAAGAATGAAATGGCCTTTTCTTTCTATTCAAATTCTTATCTTTGTAATGTGAAATTCGGGTGGGGATCCCATTGGATATGTCTTAGTTACACACTTAAAGCTGCTGGAGAGTATTTTCACCATAAGGCCTAGCAAGACTCAAGGGGAGCATTCTGTCTTGTTGCAGATCAGGACTTTTCTTGTTAATTTAGGCAATGTCTAGGAAAAACATTTTTATACACAGCACTTCTTCGAAAAGAAAAGCTTTACCAAGGCAGCCTTATTTTGCAGATTATACAAGTCAGTCAGGACAGTTAAATGTTCTGAGGGCTAAACATGAAACAAGACAAAGGTAGGAAGTAATGGCTAGAAGTCTGGGCTCTCTCCCAGAAAAGGGATTGGGCAGAGGAACAAAGTCAGTGCAGCCCCTACTCACTAGCCAGCTGACTGTTGAGACCTTGGGCAATCACAGCCCTGGCATCACAACGCTAGCCCAGAGAAGCATCAGCGCATTATTAGCACTAGCACTGCAAGAGGGCTGGACCTGCCCATCATCTTCAGCACAAACACTAGTCTAGACCTCCACTGTTTTCCAGAGTGAAAGAAAAAGCTATTTCGGAACAGTTTTTTTCTTTTAAAGATACATTATATACAGAAAATATTTATATTTCCTGTCTCCCCCCATTCTTCTTTTCTACAGAAAAGTAAGACTGTGAAGGTGAAAAGCTTCTGTGCACCTTAGACACAAGGATGGATTCACATTGTTATTACATGCTGAGCTGCCTCCAACTTATAGTCGCCCTTTAACAAAAAGCGATATATGCATCAAGTGCTTCTTGTTGTACAGAATCTGAAGATGACCATATCTGGTTATGTGACAGTGGGCGAATTTGGATGCTTTCAAACAGGATCCTCCCAATTCTAGCAGGAACATGCTAAAGTTTTGCACCTTGGACTATGGGAGTATCCAGCAAAGCCATAGTCTGGGCCAGACTGTGCTCTTAGGACCATTATGGGAGCTCAGTCTTTCCCCACCACATAGAGATACACTCAAAGCTGCAATTCCAAACTTTCCATTTAAAGTTTTGTATCAAAGAAATATCAACTTTAAACTTTGGAATGGCTTTGACTCGGATACATTTGATACCCCCAACCCATGCCCCTTTCTCGGCTTCAAGAGAAATACGATCAGGCCTTATTGATTTCTCCACTAAAAGCTATTACTTTCTAGACAAGTGGGAAACACATTTATTAAGCAGATAATGGGGCCTGGACTAGACAGAACTTGATTGTCATTTCTTTTTGCTTTGCTGGCTGGGGACATTTCACCTCATGAGAAAGACCAAGCAATTTGGCTCCAAATGCGCCCCCCTACTGCAGATTAACCTTTCCAGGACAGTCCAGCAAGCCCAAAGGCAACACATTCAGGCTGGTTTCTGTACCCCTATCTCCTGCTCCAGCAAAGAGGTAGCCCAGGGAAAACTGTCCTTTGGTGGACTCCAGTTACACTGATGGATCCCTTCAGGCTTACCAGGCAGTCATGGTGAGACCCACACTCCAGGGGTGGCAGGAGAGCTGCCTTTTTGCATTCCCACCATGTCCCTGAATGCCCGGTATTGTGTTCCTCCAGGACACAGAGGGAATTTGAATGCAGGGGCTCTCAGGCCCAACTGCCCAATAGGGAGGGCTTAGGGCAGAGGTCAGCACTGGTGGGCTCTGCTGGGACACTGGCAACTACCTGTTTCCTCATCCCAGCCCACCCCACCTCACCACTGAAGGTATATCTCAGTCCCCTGGCATCTCAAGCCCTGCCCAGAAGAAAATCCTAAGGTTGATACATGCAACTATCTCTGAGGGAAAGCAGGACATTCACATGGGTCTGGAATGATGGTTAGAATGGTGGCTGTTCTTGTCGAAGTGTTGACACCCACCGAGTTAATGGCTTGGATCAGTCTGTGATCATCTGCTAAACAGAATGCTTAGTTTGGTTTATTCCATGATGGTCCTTTGGGCATCATTATAATTTACCTCTCAGTTTAAAAAGTGTGTTGGAAACTCAGCTCTGCCCCATATTTCTTATGGCTAGATATCTTGACATTTCTATCACTGCAAATAATTCCTATTCTACATGGGGGAGGTTAAGATACTTACGTACAGTAAAGGCCAGAGATTTGGTGAATTTTGCTGTTACTGGTATATCTTACCAGGGGTGTCACATGGAAGTACTTCCTGACAGTCAGGACCCCGAGGGTATGAAATGGACTTCTATGGGAGGTGGTTGAGGCCCCTTCGGTGAGGGTGTTCAAGGATAGGCTGGACATGCACATGGTAGGCATGTCGTGAGCGGAGCCGGCTGGAGCCGGGGGTCAGACCACATGACCCAGGAGGCCCCTTCTGACTTGCTCAGTTTCTTTGTTTCTATCTTAAGATTTTAGGATGACGAACAAAAAAAGCGTTAAAAGCGTTCAGGCACCAAAGGAGCAGCAGTGTAAAGCATGTTGTGGCCTGAAGAAAAGGGCAAGATTTGTCCCACTGCATGTAGAAAGGCCAACCGGCACGTCAGATTAATCTCTTTTCAGCATTGATGAGGGAGGTGCAGAGAAGGCCACAAGACACACAGCACTTTGCTGCCACCTCGCACCATCCTTTACCTGGGGTGACAGCTTTAGTGGTAGGGCCAGCCTTGGTAACAACATTCATTTTTGACATTTACACATGTAAATTACCCGGAAAAACTTTCTGTCCATGAATGATAAAAATGAGGGTGATATATGAGCATATGCAGAGGGGACTCTGTTCACTTTGCAGTTTGTAATGTCAGCATTGCTCAATATTTTCCTCTGGGCTTCTAAAATTCGAAAGTATTACCAATATGCATCAATTATCACTCTTTTTCTGATATGCATTGTAACATAATTTGTAGGAATTTCCCCCCCCCCCCTCTTTCTACTTATATAAATATTGGATGACAACACCAACTATTGCCCAGAATCAACTGGGGAAGCTGTGACAAATTTATCATTCAAGTGAATTCTATAAAATGTCTCAATAGTTTCAGTATGTAGTTTCTTTAGAAAAAAGTTGCCCTGGGTCAGAACTTTCCAAATCAGTGTGAATTTATACATGCCTAGGGCTACAGTAAAAAGATCAAAGGTGCTTTTTGCTCATGTCTATTATGAGCTTAAACCAAATTATTTGGAAGTCCCACTAAGGTCAATGGCATTTATCACCATTAAAATTCTCATGAATAGAGCATGAAGGACTCTTCCAGCTGAGCACTGTGGACCTTTTCCAAACCAAAAATGCTTTTTATGCCATAATGAGTGTGAATTTGCAAATTTACTTATTATGGGAAATGTTATGAATTCAGAAATCTGTCATTCTTCCACACAGGCCCATTCTTATAAATGCAGAGCTTGTGTGGAGAAATACAGTTACTGAAGAAAGCACTTTTGATATTTAGAAGATATCCCTTCATCTGTAGAAATATATATATGCAGCATCTACTGTATATGCCTATCCGCAGATGAATGGATATTTGTTCAATGTGTAATTGCTGCTTGGATTTCTTAACCAGTAAGTGCTGGATATCTTTATCAGAAGGGATTCTATTCAGACCCTCTCAAGTATGATTAGAGAAGCCCTTCACAATGTGTGTGTGTGTGTGTGTGTGTGTGTGTGAACCATATGAGCATGTGTCCTGAAAGCCTGAATACTGTATCTCCTGGATTCACTCTGAAGCAATCTCTTCAAATGTTCTATTGTGCCACTAAAGAAAACAAGAAAAAAAAAACTGAAGGCAACAGCTGGATGCCAAAAACAGCAAGAAGTGCTGAAAAGTGCTCAGCCAATATACTTAAACCACTAGACTATAAAATGTAAAAGTCATAATGTACATTTTATTACAGTATATTTATTATATGGTATACAAACATATGAGGCTTAAAGGTTAATATACAAAACCCAACAACTTAATTGTATGTTGAAATAGGAGGCAGTGAATTCAGATTCCATGGGCATCTGGTAATATTCTGATTTGTTAGATTTCATCAGGAGCGACCAATAAATGAGCAAAGTTCTTCCTCCATAAGAATCATTCTTTAAATTCTTTCACTGAGGAACCCTCAGCTGCTTAAAAGCGAAGGTCTTCTTAAAGCACCTTCTCAATATTCCTTTGTTCTGTGCTATAAATATTAAATCCTGCAGTTAATCAACTCGAGTGCTGGCTGCCACTTGGGCAGAACTATTAGGATTCTATGCAAGATCCACAATGACACTCTAAAATAAAGCATATATGTGCCTTTTGCATACTTACTAGAGTCCAGAAATTGAATTATCTGTTCCATGCTTTTCAGCACTTCCCAGTTCTTTCCACTAAAGCTACATATTCAAAACACAGTGTGGCCTGGTACAAACTTCAGCTCTGGCTTGCATTCGCTATGCAATTCTATTCATCTGCAATAAATTCTTCTTCAAACATAAAGTGCTGGGAATTTATCACAATTATTTTTCCCTGCCTGAAAAAGCCTTGGCCATATTGTTTTGTGAATGTTTATGTGTTCCATTTTAATGTACTCTACGTATTTTTCATGTCACATTTTTGCGTAACCTGTATAACTTTTGTCCTGACCTTTTTAACATTGTGGTTTGAACTTGAGTGGTCAGGAATCTGTTCCTCTTGGTCTGACTCTAATCACTTGTGTGAATCCAAAAAGCACACGTGCTTTGCTATGTGATATTGGCTGCAGGAGAGCCTGAGCAGCCCTGGGGCTGCAAGAAGCAGAAGGGAGAGTTGAACCCTTTCTCCTCCACCCTGGCCCTAACAAAAACCAGCCCCAGCAGCTTTTCACATTCATGAAACTATGAAAAGGATGCTCCACAGGACACTTCCCTATAGCAGAGCCTAGAAGGTTGTTACGACAAAATGCACAATAGGCAGCATACAGAGGTTTTAAATACATAAATAACATACTACTATGATAAAAACATGGGGGCATTTGAGCAATGCAGAGTTGTTGGGTAAGGTTCTATTTCTTTTCTTTTTGATTTCTCACTACAGGAAATAGTAAATCTCATTTTACAAGTGTCAAGAGCAGCATGGATGGGCAGAAGCCCAGCAGGGAGCCACTGACAAATGTCCCTTCGACTTTCTCCTCCTTTTTGCCATTGCAACCTGCTTGTTTACCTTCTTCTCCCTCTCTGAACCAAATATTGTTGGTGCCCATCAAGTAAGCTGGGGGGCGGGGGGGGGAGCAACAATCAGAAAGAGGATGAGGAAGACTCCTTAGGGGGGATCCACTGAGGACGCCTTGCCTTAGGACCTTCCCAAACCTGCAGGCAGCACAACTGTCTGTTCCCTAGGTATTCAGTCCGGATGGATAGAATTTGGTATGTGCGTATAAACAACACAGGGCTACAAAACACACATATATGGTATCTAATATAATAAGGTTGGCCCCCTGGAATTATGAAAAGGCCAGACCGTTAAGTTTAATAAGTAAATAGAACCAGACGCATATGCTACATCCAAGTGAAGCAGAAGATATTTTGGCAGCCGCACTTAGGAGCACATTCAGTTCTGAATAAAATGCTAAAAGGTCAAGATGGTGAAATGCAAAACTTAGGTAAACAGGCTAGAACTTGGTCTCACACTAGATCCAGTTTCATTGACATGTCTATACTAAAAATTATTTCAAGCAGTAACAATGAAGACATGAAATTAGCGGTGAAATCATTCTGAAATTGTTTCGTGTATGCACTTGGCTTGGCACAAAGGGAAACATCTGCATTTACAACTATAAAAAATCTGATTCATCACAGATGTACTAAGAGAAAGGATACAATCATCAGATACAACCTTCTCTTCTAATAAGCATTTTGAACCAAGACTCTCGAAAAGGCAACAGGTAACATAGTTTCCATGTGAACATATCTTAGTTTCTATAGGTAGACTCAAGTCGATAATAACAATAATGGTACTAGACAACTCTTCTGAGTGTTCAAAGCAAGTTGAATATGCTATCTCAAGTAAACCTTACACCATTGGCCCTGGGAGGTTGGGGTATTGTAAGGGAGCCGGAGAGAGAGTGGCCAAAGATTGCATCGTGAATTCAAGCCAGAGCAGAAGTTTGTACCAGGATTTCCTGGTGCACAGTTTCGAGAGCCACCCTATGGCTAGCCAAAAGCGAGCTGCGTGTGTAGCTGTTGGAAGCAGCATAAGTGCCATCCGGCTGATGCATATGAAAGCCCACCCAGTGGGGTAGCACTGATGCTGAAGGCCCTGGCAAAGGCTGAAAGTTCTGCAGGGACTGGAATTATGCCAGTGGTGTTCCACTGGCAGTGTGGACAGAAATCTGGTGTTTCAGGGACTTGTTAGGCTGGCCAAGAATCTGCAGGATCTTAACCTACTTGTCTTTCCAAGGGTCCCCTCAAATGGACCCCAAGCTATTGCTGGTGCAGTTAATTGCCTTGCATTGACTCCAACAGGAACCAAAAAGGGACTTCCCTCCCACAAGAGAGAGGGAGGGTAGCTGCAAGCCAGCAGCTGTCAGCTACAGAATCTCTCCAGCAGAACTGTTCTGTCCACTTCTTTCTTACATACTACACCACAGATGGAAGGAACAATGAATGGGTGGATTGAGAGAGAGATCTCCAGACAGATCAGTCAACCCCTTCTTGTTCTGAAGTCTTACCTTGTTTCATCAATGTATACTGCCTCCAACACAGACGCTGCATATTCAATATTCTTCTTCAGATCAACCACGTTAACATCACCTTTCTCCAGCTGCTTCACTAAACATCGTAATCTGTACAAACAAAAGCAAAACCAGAGAGGGTTAAAAGCCAAACCAATACTCCTTTTAGGGCAGAATCCCATTCCATTATATTATACTTTTGGGAGACTGGCCTTAAATGTCCATGGAAGGTAGACAGTGGCTGTGTGGCAAAATCCCTGGCACTCAGCTGAATATGCTACCGTGTACTCATGGAGCGCCACACCTATGCGCAGGCTTGCCCTCTCGTTTGGATGCAAGCACACCCCGGCTGCCCCTTCTGTTGAGATGAATGAGAAAGCCCTTCCGGTGGGGGAGAACTACGTATCTGTGCTTGGGAAGAGAACCTGTTCTGTGTCATCGCTCTTTATCCCTGAAGATTATTTATCTCTCTCTCTCTCTCTCTCTCTCTCTCTCCTCCAGCCCCCTGCAATGTGAGACAACAGTATGGTATACCCACCCACGGACACTTGCATTTCACTTTGCAATATGCAATGAATATGCTGCTAAAAGATAGGTCAGGCAGGGAAGTGTAAAAGCAAACTGCGAAATGAGAGAGCTATCCCTGGGTTCGCCATATTTTAAATACAGGAAGGTATATTCCGGGGTAAGCAACTTCTGGGGGCCCAGGCGCTATTTTAATCCTCCAGTTCCTTACTGCAGGGTGCAGTTTGCAAGTTGCCAGGTGCCCCCACAGTGCTGAAACGGAGCAGAGCACGGAGCTCTACAATGGCGAAATTGAGCATGTTTGCAAGCAAAATTTAATCCTTTTGGCGCTCCACTGTGAGCGCAGAGCACCAAGAGGGTTACAAGCTAAATTTGGACCTCTGGATATGCCATACTCACTATAGGTTCCGTTTGAAAAAGGGAGGGCAGGAAAGTGAGGCCTGCAGGCCACACGGTGCCAGGATCCTGCATGTTAACTAGGTGGCCAGTGTCAGCTTCCACCTCAGCCGTGACTGCTGGCTCTTGCATGGTGGGTGGAAAGTCCAAAGGTGAACTGTCTGCCTGGCCTGTGGAACACACTCAGAATCCTCTGTGCCATTGGGAATCTCAGAAATGGGTCCCCGGCAGGGTGGACTCGAAGCACTTTGCGTGGAATGCGCAAGAATCCTCGTCGACAATGTGCAAAAGATGCCAAGTCCTGGGGCTGCAGTCAGTGGAAGCAGGGACGGCATGGGCGGCCCTCCCTGCCCCTCCGAATGGGTGAACATTTTGTTCAGGGTTCCACCCCCATTTAGCATTTTTGTATTTGTTGTCATCCAAGATAGCTAGGGCAAAACATATCACTGTCATGGGTTAGGGTTGCACGGAGAACAGGGTGCGAACGCTCAGGCCCAGTGGCCAACTCTAGCTGCATGGAGTTGCTGAGACAGAAATGCCCCCATCTACCAGCCCAACTGCCTTTCTCCAAACCATCGACTGTTTCTGGTTTCCTGGCTTTTGTGCCATTTTTTCCTTTCTAAAAGGTTCGAATGCCTCCCCCGAGAGTGAGCGACCAACAGTGAGAGCTTTCAGCGACGCTATGAAGGCACTTTTGGCCCTGCTCATTTTGCCACCACCCCTCCAAGCCCTGAAATGCATCCCCCAAGAGCTCCTGCAAATGGAGATCAGCCTTCAGGCTGAAAAAGGTTTTCCACTGCTGACAGCCACCATCCTCCGTCAGTGATAATCACAATCTATCCACTCCCACTCCAGACGTTCCACCATCATAAAGATGGGCATTTTACTGAAAGTTCATGCATTTAGGCTTAAATGCTTGATAGTCCTCTGGAAATATTTGTTTATGGTACTGAAATGATATTCCCAGTACCTACAGCTGGTTCATTGTTTGATATTCACAGCTATTTAAAGCTGCAACATAAGTTGTTGCTTCAGCATTCATTTTTATTATGGTTATAAATAGCCTAAGCTCTCTTGCTCTTCTTTCTTTATTTTGGTCAGGTCCACTTTCCTGTTTTGGGTTTTTCAAAAAATGAGAAATGAAACCTGTATATTTAATGAAGGCAAGCATGCGACCTTGGAAATACATACTAAAAATACATACTGTACTCTCTTGGAGGAACAGGATGGCTTTTGGCAGCCCAAGGACTTATTCTGAAAACTTTTTGTGAGCATTCTGCTCTGAATCTTCGGTGACATTGGACAAACCAGTTCACCATGTGGCAATCATCAGCAAGTCTGCCCATTTCATAAAAGTTTGCTGAAGTTCAGCAATTCAAATAACTGTGGCCGGTATGGAACGTTTCCTGGTCAACGTTGTTCCATCTCTAACTGATTTTATTTTTCTTTATGAAAGGCATTGCTAGCTTGCTCTTCTTACATTTATTCCATTTCAGTTGCATCTCCATATGGTGAGATCCAGTGTTCAGGACTGGCATCAAGGATGGCCATGACTGGGCACCTGCGGAAGACCCACTCCCCAGCTGGGGCCCAGTGCAGAGCCTCCTGGAGCTGTGCCCCCTCTTCCCCATGGCAGCCTCCTTGTTCCCCAGCCTCTCAGCCTGGCCAAGTCCACGAAGAGGGTGAGAAGGAAGCACGGGAGAGGCCCCTGCCTGCCTGCTACCTTCTGGGCTCTCTCCCTGCCCAGCAAGCAAGGGGTGGTGATGAGGAGAGAAAAGAAGTACAAGGGCAGCTGGAGACCATGCCCAACATTAGTATGATCTTTGCAGAACCAGGTCAAGACTCTTACACTGGCAGATTATTACTGTTTTTTATTATATGAACAATGATGATATGCTGGTTTTATTATATTGTACCTCTGCTACTGAGCACTTCCTTGGAAATTGTTAGACTAGACATTTTTAAAAGCTAAAAAAAAATAAAACTGACATGATTCCTAACCCAGAAAGCATAGTCAGATCTTCCAATCTCTTGGCACTAAAAAGCAATCCATTTTTGGGAAAAACAAAAGAATGACCAAAAAAAAAAAAAAAAGGGCAGGGGGTCTACAAGCACTTTTAAGATGATTTCATTAACACTGGTAAGACTATGCCACTGTTCCTGCTCACACGCTAAAGCTGTGGGATAAAGAGATGCATTTTAAACGAGACCCAGCATTAGTAGCCATTTAATTTCCTCTGAGAAAATTAGTTTTACATTTCCACCTCCTGTGTGAAATGTTAAGCTGCACTGCTGTACTCCCTTCAGCATAATTCAGTTCCTACATAGAAAAAAATAATTAATTGAAAATAATGAGGCCCTAAGGTCCATCCTCTAGGATTTTAATAGACCTGTGCTCAATATTTTATAAAGCCTGAATACATTGTATAGATACGGTCTTAAAAAGCTATGCAAATCTCTCCTAACACTCAGCAGGAAAGAGGAAGCAGAGCACCAAAGTTTCTGCCTGTTTATTAACACCAAAGCCCAAGGCTCAGGGTTTGAGAGACACTGTGCAGAGCAACCTTCTGGATTCTGCTGCGTGTGGAATTTTTTCCCCACCTGCCTCAATATAAGGAAGTTTGTCATTAGGAATTGTTTTACTTCTTGCCCACGTAAGGAACATCATGGCAAGGGGGAGAACAGTCTGGCCCCCCTGTCAGTGGCCAGAGAATGATCAGCTAAGGAAACAGCTCTTCCCACTGCCTGAAACAACATACCTCATAGAGGTGTTGAGGATAAATTGGAGCAAAGGAGGATTATGTAATCTTCCTTGGGTTCCTTACTGGAAAAAAGGTGTGACTTTAACAAACATTCTGTTCTGTCAGTTGTCCCCAGAGTCCTCAGATAAAATGGGAGGGGAAATAGGCCCTCTGCCCCCAGCCAGAGGAACAAGGGCTGCTGTTTAGATTTTATACTGCTTTTAGATTTTTTTACTACTGTACCAAAGGGTGCCTTGAAGATATTTGATTGTAAGAGGAGGCATTTTTAAAATAAAAAAACACTGCTCCCTCTTCCATTGAAAAGAGGTTTATAGAAAAAGGCCAGTAAAATGATCAAAGGGCTGCAGGAACCCCCAATGAGAAAAGCTTACAACTTTCAGGGCTTTTGAACTTAGGGAAAAATAGTAACGTGGGACATGATAGAGGCTTAAAACATTGTGCACAGTGCAGAAAATATGGACAGGGAGCAATTTGTCTCCTCTGAAAGGACTAGCCTTTGGAGGCGATTGGTAAAGTGACAAATGAAAGAAAAGCCTTTTTCACACACACAATAGTTACGAGTAAAACAATAGAATTCACTATCACAAAATGCAGAGGTAATTTGGATGGCATTAAAAGGGGATTAGACAAATCCATGGATGGTAAGGCTATCAACGACTATTAATCCTGATGGCCACATGTTGTTCTTACCATGCTCATCATTACACATACTGCCTCCAGGATCTGAGGAGCTAGGCCTATGCATACCGGTTACTGGGGAGCACAAGCAGGAGGGTGCGTTGCACTCAGGTCCCGCCTATGTCTTTCCCATTACAGGCATTTGATTGGCCACTGTGAGGCCAGAATAAGCCAGCATTATCTTGAAGAGCTCAGATTTCCCAAGTTCTTATGAAACTGAGGGAGAGGCTCTTGCAAGGAAACACGATTCAGGTGTGTGCTTCAAAGTCCTCAAAGTCCTCTGGGTTTTAAGGTACACATCTTAGTTAATGCACTGGGACGGATCTTAGTACATGCAGTGCTTGTTTTTGTCATAGAACGCACCGGAACAGAGTTCCGGCACCTTTCTTTGACAGATTTTCCAAGTTTTAAAAGTAACTTTTGAAAATCTGATGTTTGGTCCACGTGGATTTGAATCGCCCTGTCGAGCGTAGAAGGTTGGGGGCAAGATCATTAAAACAGTGCATGCGGGCTGCTTGTGGGTCGAATCCGATGCATGCGTACTTCGTCCATGCTGGTTGTGATGGCACTGCTCAGCTTGTGGCGCTGCTTGGCTTGTGATTGGTCATGTGGTCACATGCTGAATGCTTACTGTGGGTGGCAACCGTTATGTTTCGTTACACAACTGACGTGTGTGGGTGTGTGTACAGTGACTGACTACGTGCGAAAGATAAATAATTTCATGACTTCTGGCATGTTTTTTTCTTACAAAAAAAGCACTGCATACATGTATGCTGGATTTCTGACTGTTTCTTGCTTAGCACCAGATGCTGCAGGAGTGTTCACTCCATTCATCTCTAGCCCTGGGTACATTTGGTCATTTGTTTGTAGTTTGGACAAAGCTGTGTTTCGGAAAGCTCTTAAAATTAAGTCCCCTCTTTTAGAACTGGAAGGCTCTATTAATCTTTATTTACCCCATGATTTGTTAAATCACTTGAGGTTAATGAAAATGTCAGCACAATTTTTTTTTCTTTTTACAGTTTCAGCATATAATAAAGTATGTTCACATCCCAGGATGTTTCTTTTGATTTCTTTGGCTTGGTGAAAACCAAAACAAAAACCTGGTTTGCTATGACATGCATATTGGGCCTTTGTGATATCCATGTAATCTGAGTATGAGGAAGATCCCAAATAATAGATGTTCTGAATGTTTATACCCTTTCAGAGCTGTGTTTTTACTTAAATCTGGCTCCCTCATATCTTCCTAAATTGTATGTACCTGGGTTTTCCCTGCATCTGACTGAAAGACAGAACTTATCTTTCCTTAAACATGCTTTTTCATTAGCCTGAAAGGGGAGTTTAAACTTCTTAGAAAAAAAAGCTGGATGTTAAAGGAGTTAATGTGCTGCAGTGATTAGAATGCTAGACTGGGACTTGGGAAATCTGGGTTTGAGTCCCTGCTTGGCCGTGAAACTCACTGGGTCACTTTGGGCCAGGTACTCTTTGCCTAACATACCTCACAGGGTTGTTGTAAGGATGAAATGGAGAAAAGAAGGGCCCTGTAAGCCACCCCATACTCCCTGCAAGAGTTCAAAAAGAGATGGGATATATAAATAATAAAATCGAGCAATACTTCTTGAATGACAACACAAATCTCTTTCGAAACCCATTTACGCATTCCCCAAATAGGGTGCAGTCGAGTGCTGCAACTCAGAGCATTGCCTATATAGAAAGACTTTGTCTAAATTAGTAATCAGGACACAACGTCCACTCATTTCAGCCCCGTTAGTTGCGCAGTAGCCATAAATCCATTGCAGGCACCGCACTGAGGAAATGCCCTTTGTCATCCTCCCCCAGCATTGCAGTGAGGTGAGCAACCAGCTGGGGAGGACCAGACTGACCTCCTTGAACAAACATGATCTGTTTGTTGATGTGATGGTTCATTTGTAAACCGTCATGAGATGTTTTAATGAACGACTGTATAGAGAAAACTTAAATAAAATAAATTTGTGAGTGCAGGTTCATGACTGGCATTCTGTGAGCCCTCTATTATATTTCTATTTACTTTTATTTACAAGGTTTCATCTCAGAAGTGTAAAACTCCGCCAATCCACGCATGGGAAAACTAATAGCTTAGTTTGTCTTCTGTTATCTGATAAGGCTTTGTCTGCGTATTGCTGAGCATGGTCCAAGTAGAGAAGCTGAAGGTAACACACGCTTTCCCTTCAAATTAATTCATATTATTATTATATTGCATTTATATCCCACCTTCTTCCTTTTGTGATAAACCCAAGGCAGCTTACATAGCTCCAGCAGTCTCCTCATGTGAAGGCTGCCCTGAGAAGCCCATGTCTCCTACTCTGCCTTCTGCCCTCTCTTCTCCTCACATCTTCTTCCCAACAAACCTCAGGGCTTTCACCAAGCCGTTCTGTCCTGCACTGTCCTAGCAACCTGCAAGAAAACTTTCCCACTTGGGAAAGTCTGCCTGGCAGGATGTGCTCCATGCCCTCCTGGCATGGTGCTGATGCTGACGGGTGCCTTTCGTGGCCCGCCTGCAGGGCAGAGGCAGCCCCGTGGCAGTGTGCGCAAGTCCTGCATGTAATGTAGGGGAGTGTGGACGGGGAGAGGGGTGGGGGTGGGTGGAGAAGTGTGAGTATTGGCACCAAGGGTGGCAGCAGAGGGGAGTGCTGCTCTTCAGCGACGGTGCTACTCTAGTGAGTAGGTAGCTGCTTTGCAGAGCAATCAAATGGGGGAAAAGGCAGCTGGCTGAGGCCATGCCCAAGGGACAGTCTGGCCAATGAGAAAGAGGTGAGGCAGGCAGGAGCAGTGCACACTGGGATTGTTTCCGAGTTGTGGGGCCTGATGGGATACCGTATGCCATTTAGAACGAAGATGGAGAAGCATGGAAACCATGCATGCATGCATGGAAACCAAGCACCTGTCTGAACCCAGAACACAAGGTGAGATACCATGCTGCATTGTTAATTTTTTTCCAAAATCCACAACTTTCTTGACATTTTAAAATTGCCCATGCTTCAGGGAGGAATTGCTTGCACAGAGTTCAAGTTTGATAGCTGCTCATTCTGCACAATTTTTCTCTTCACAAACACTGATGGTAAACACGAACAAACACTGGAGAGAAATAAGCAGCAAACTGATGTTTGGAAAATCTCAGAGAGTTCAAACACTAGTTGTTCAACCATCCCTAAAAATATGAGTGAAGTTCAACAGCTGTTAAGGATTAAGATTTAAAACCATCATGCCTCTGTAGAAATTTTGTATTAGTTCACAAGGTTGACAGGGGAAATCAACTCAAGAACTTGATGACAAATTTGGCAGTTCTTCACTGATGTCATAATAGAGAGCATTACAGAAGGAAACTATTAGTCAAGACTTCTGAGGATGGATAAGAGATCAATTAGCACAGTAGAGAAAAAACTGGCAAGTGAGAACAGCAAATACCGCAGACTAAGAAGTAAAAGGAAATGCTAGGAATTTCTCAAGAAAATGCTAGCTTGCCATCAACAGGGAGACTGGGGCTTGTGGGGAATGTTCAGTCACACAATCCGAAGCTAAAATCTGAAGTGTCCTGCATCCTGAAGCTGTAAAGGCCCCAGGAAATGTGCTCAGGTATGCGTGAGGTGAGATCCTCGTTCTTCTTACATGAATGGTCATAATACATGTTTATTCAGTGAAGCACAACCAAATAGGCTGGACATAATCTGAATGCAATGCAGAGTAACGCAGGGAGGAACAGAACCCCAGAGCAATTAAGAATAGGTCAAGCAATTACAAAAGGGCAAAAGCGGTAGGGTTAAGTAAATGGGCATCACTGTGTTTTCCATTTTCTCAGTTAATAAACCCTGCTGACCCGTCAGTGAAAACAACATGCAGAGCTGGCTGAGTCCAGTCTGTGGGGAAAATGTGTATGTTGAGAATATCTTGGAAACATCTCTAAAGTTTAATAGTAATTCTGCTTAGCAACGAAGCTAATTAAATGGGCTGTAATGTCACTGAAAATTCAGGGGGGTAGCTGCTCACCATTATGCAGAAAAAACACATCCACAGAAGAACTGACAGGTTTAGAGGCTGAACATCTCAGGAAACAATGACCAACAGAAGAATCTTGCTCGGTTTGGACCTCACTGTTCCCTTTGGTTGGCACCCCTGTTGCTATCCCTTTTGTGAACAACATAATCAAGAGATGAAACATAGCATTTGGGACTAGTTCCGATAAATATATTTGTGCAAAAGGTATTTGCACATACTTAGCTGTTTTGGGATGAAAGACTATTTCTGTGACTCTCTCAGCACACGGCATCCCATTGTATCCTGTGCTGGATCCAGGCATCCAGGTGGAGGAAACTGGCCTGCAGCACCGATTCTGAGTCAGAGGGGAAGGCTGTGGAGTCAGGCCCAGCTGTGGAAGTCAGAGCGCTTAGTCCTGCCAGGTCTTCCATGAAATGATGAGACACAGGCCACTAGTATGGACTCTCTTCCACAGCTGGGAGACCTGAGTCTGATAGAGGGTCGCGTTTCTTGACCAGGACCATCTTCTGTAGGAGGGGGGCTTCGTGGCAGTGCCTATTTCAGGGCTGTCTCCTTTGGGGCATTAAGACCTAAAGGGTATGCAGACAGAGGTGCTCAGAGAGACTCAGCAACTGCTTGAGACTGATATTCTGAAATAAAATAGTATTTTCTTCCTTTAGGAAAGTTAACAGCAAGTCGGCCAAAAATACCTCCCCAGGAAGCTGCTACAGAAAGGTCCCAACCTGGATAACACTTTGCTGTGCTTTGAAGAATATTTACAACTGGCAGTATTTTCACCTTATCTTGATTAAATTCTTGATCATTTACACCCACCCAGTCCATATCCTTTCCCTAGACTTTCATGCACTTTAGTTGCCCTACTTCTTGACCTAATCCCATTCAGTCCAGCCCACAAAATGACTTCTAGATCCTAAACTGGCCATATTTCCTTCTCTCCTAGAAGCTGGACTACAAATATTCTGTGAGCTTTGTTCTCTGAGGTGTCAGATTGTTCATTAGCACTCAGCTGATGGCTGCCAGAAGCTTCATTGCTGCCACAAGTGTCATATGGCATAAGCTATTGAAATTAAAGCATCTGAAATGGGCAAGAACTGACTTCCTGAGAAAAGAGACTTTTCGGTGGCAAGGTACATTCCCATATATTGTAGTGAGAAAAGAGGACTGCAGGTTCTCCTAGGCTAATGACAAAGTATTCTGTTGGCAGTACAGAACAGCAAGACTCTTTGGTCAGACTGAGCAACGTTTAGCCTGGGGACCTAAATAAGTCCCTCATCCTCCAAATACAGAGCTAAAGTTGTCCTGTAATTATTTCCAACTATCAGATGGCTGTTTACATTTTTAAGAAGTCTTGTATTGTTTCTGGCAGACATTCAGAATCTGACTTTGGCAGACATTTACAGGAAGGGAAAAGCAGACTCGCGAGCAGAATAGCCAGTCTCTATGTGCCTTTGCCATTTATTTTTGATGCACTGGCACTTTTGACTGACCACAGACGTCATAAGGGAGCAGGGGAATTAAACATTACCCATTACTTCTCTCTCTTTTATGCATGTAATTAACATACTTTGCTTTCCAGCACTCTGGAATTAGCATTTTGAGCCCATATAATGTCTACATTAAGTATAATGGTTTTTCAGGAGGAAAAGCAAACCAACCAACTTCTGTCAACTTTACGAGCAGATTTCTCTGTAATAGGAATAAGAGGTCTGTTTGATTAAAAATTAGCATGGGAATTTTCTCTGCAAGGTGAATGTCAAGGGATCCCACGCTATGCAACTACTTAGTCTGAATTCTGTTCATTTCTGTGAGGTTTTAAAGATTAGATTTCCAAAAGTAAGACATTTTAATTTGTGCCTGGTGCGGGGAGCCCCGCCCCCCCCCACTACTGAGATGCAATATTCTGGAATGAGGAATGCTGACTGAAAATAAATAAACAGATAAATAAAGCTAAAAACAGAACTATTCATTTCCCAGAAAATATTTAGGCCTTCATCTAGAGAAAAGGCTACTTTTCTTGTCTCCCGATTGTCTTACAGCACTTACACAGACATTTGTTTCTGCTCAAGCTGCTAAGAAAAGCTAGGAATATAGGAATGCCACACATTCGAGAAGTACACTCATCACAATAATTAAAATAATTCCATTCTGTTTTAGCCAATGAATTGCTAAAATTTTAAAGAGGTAGCAAATGACATTTCCTTTTTGTATTTGCCTCACAGCAGCCTGCCATGAGACTTGGGAGAAAATGAAGTTCAGCCAGGAAAGAGGGAAAAGAACAAGGGCGCCTGCCCGCCCGCCCTGCTGGCTCATCAGCCCCGTAAATGCAACAGGCGGCACTGCGAAGCACACCGAGAATGCCGCCACGGGACAGGGCGTGCTTCACCTGGAACTGCTTCGGCTTGATCAGGCATTGCCACAACCTGGCCATCCCGAGCCACAGGGCACTGGTGCTGGGATGGCTGCTGGGGACTGTCGCTCCGAGAACCTGCCTGCTGCCAGGTCTGTGCACAGTGCGCCTGGCATAGTTTTCCTTCCTGAATGATCCCCTCATTCCCAACCCATCTGTTCCTCTGTTTATTCTCAGTGTTCCTGTCATTCTTCTTTCATATTGTCTTGGTGTCGTTTTGTTTTTATTGCCACTTTTGATTTTGATCACTTCACGTTGCCTGCCTTTTTCCCTTCCCTGGCAGCCGGCATTCCTGAAAATTAACCTCCTCCTGCTGGGGTTCCCTGAACTACCGTATGTGTTTCCCCGTCATCCTGAATTCCTTGCAAGAGAAAAGAAAGGCAGGCTATAAATGTAACGACGACGACAACGAGGAGGAGGAGGAGGAGGAGGCTCGGAGGGAGAGTTTCACTGCCACCCCCAGAATCAGCATTGCTTCCTTGCCTGTATCCTTCCTTTTCCTGCTGTCAGTTCTTCCTATCCAGCTGTGGGCTGCCTCATGCCAGCTCCCTTTGTCTAGGGCCACATGCCATGCTCGGTTCTGTCCTTGAGTGCAACATGGTTAGCAACTGGGGTGGGTCCATTGGATGCCAACCTACTGGTCAGTTCTGGATCAGGACCATAGCATAAGATTATGGAGGAGCTTTCCCCAACCTGGTGCCCTTCAGCTTTTTTGGCCTGCAACCCCCATCATCTCTGCCCATTGATCTCTGGGCTGATGGGAATTGCAGTTCAAAGCATGTGGAGAGCACTAGGATGAGGGATGGGTGCTCTGGCCCCTGATATGGTCCTAATCAAGCTCAACGCCACACGACAATCTGCATTGCAAAAGGGTCCCCTTGAACGGAGCTTGGGCCAGGACCCTTAGAGAAGGCCCTGATTCAAATCATCACCACTTGTGCCTGCTGCAAAAAGAAAGACGAGGAAGAGCACTGTGCATGCAACGCAAAATGGAAGGCACGGAAGGGCGAGCCCAGTTTAGGACCCCCACCAGGGCAAAGGGTTAGAGCTGTTCTGTCCCTCTGACCCATATCAAGAGGCTCACCCTGGCAATTTGTGTATGCGTGTGTGCCGGGGGGCGGGGGGATCCACCACTCAAGGACAGGACTATGTATGCTGTTACGCTCAAATATCCTCCCGCTGCCTTGTGTGTCTTTGTATTTCAATTTGTTTCTGTTTGGGTCTTTATTTTATTGACATGGGCCACTTCAGTCACTGTCTGAAAAATGGGATAAAATGCAGGGAATAATTGAATAAAGTTTTGCTTGGCCCTCACTTTCTACTGATCACCAGCCACCACCTGGTCTCTTACATTCCACCTTTTTCCACCTCCACCCATGATGGCACGTGCTGTGAAATGAAGATATGCTGTACCGGGGAGGGGGGCGGGGTGTAAAATTAATGGCTGCCTCTCCTCACCACTGGGCCTTCTCACTGTGCCATCTCTTGCCTAATCTGCCTTCCGCTTGCCAGTTTCTCCCTGAAACGGTGTGCTGAGCTTGGACAGCCTCACCAGGCTCCCGCCTTGTGGCACCGGAAGCGCTGCCAGCACTTCTTATCCCTGCCTTCATCATCTCTGGTACCTCTTTGGGTGCCGAGCCAAAGGCACCTTGGGTGCTCGCAGTCAAATAAAAAGCCCCATCATACGTGCCAGCCAAGTCTCCTCCACCCTGGCCTGCTGCCTCTCTTCCCCCATGCCATCGCCAGTTTCAGGGAGAGAGACCGCGTGAGTCAGCCATGCCCACACACAGCCTCCCCCACCTAAACCAAAAGGGGGCTGTGCTAAAAAGCTCTCACTGATGCCCGCATCAGCGAGAAAGAGACTGGACCCAAACGTTCTGACTTCCATCTGACCCAGTAGAAGGGGAGAGGCATTGTTGTTACGGACTGATCCAACAAGAGAGAGTTGGCCCAAGGTGGCCACATGCTGAGGCCGCCAGCCCGAAGAACTGGGACTTCCTACTGAGGTGGCTGCCTGCTAGAAGACTGGCAGAGCCGTGTGCCCCGAAGCAGAAGTTGCCCACCAACAGGATACACTGGCCTTGGCGCCCTCCCGCAGATGCTGCCCGCACCTGAAACAGAGAGCACAAGGGAGAGACCATTCACTATTTTCATGTTCGGGAGTCAAAAGCTCCAGAATGCCTGAGGCTGGGATGGAGGCTGATAGGGCACCGAACTGAAACAGGGGGCCAGAATATTTAACTACAGCTGTCACTGAGCCGCGGCAGAGAGTGTTTTGGAAATCTCAGGGTGCTTCCAGATGAAGTTTTGACTGAGCAATTGTCCTGCCTCAAGCACAGCATTTTATGAGGCATTAAGACATTTGTAACCCCCTTCGTCCATCTTTTCTTGCCACAAAAATCCATGAACGGTGCTCCTGCACAAAGGGCTATTGGCACTATTGGGTAGCAGGCAGCGGTCTTCTGTTTTTCCCTTAACAGATTTTCAGGGATAAGGAAACAGAAGAAAGGAAAACTCAGGAGGGTTATAAACAGAAGGCAAGGGCTCCCACAAAAATTTGCATTGCAAAAATCTGGAAGCTTCCTGAAAAGGGAAGCTAGCATAGTGCCTTTCATAGTGCCCTTCACAATCAACTTCTGGAAGGGCCAGAAGTTGATTGGAAACTCCCTCATTTTGGGAAACGATTACCTTGGCAGCATCTAAATTCCTTCCCCTACTGCTCCTCTTTTTCCCTCTGCCAGAAACGCATGTGTCTTTATGTCATTCTCTTTCCTCAATCAGAATACAAACAGCAGCTTATAAGGAAATAGTTTGGTAATTTTGTTATTATAGAGTCTTCCTCCTAAATCCTAGAAATTTCTTTCGGGAGGAAGCCATCTTGACTGACTAGAACCAAGGCAGAAGGAGCCAAGAAGCTTACTGGGAAAAGGGACGAAGCACTTCCTCAGAAATGATTTAGCCTTAAGGCCAGACTGAGTTTTTGCCAGCAACCGAGTGGCATGGCTGGGAAAGATACCATGCCGTGGACTCCTCCCAACTGGAGAGGTGCAGAGTGAGTCAAGCTGCATTGGCAGACCTACGATGCCATGGTGAAGCTATCCAGGGACTCAGAACGTGTGTGTGTATGCACAGATGCCTGCTTGCATGTGGCCCTAAACACGTGTGTGCGGCTTTTCTGAAAATAGCACTCAAGGCAGCTTAAGCAACTATAATAACATAATCAAAATAAAATGTAAAGACACAAATTAGAAAATGCACAAGAGCCAAACTAAACATGCCATATAAAAAAGCACAGCCATTAAAGTAATCACTCAGATAGTATCCTGCCAGGGGCAGGATACAAACCAAAGTCAATTAAGCCTGCAGTTAGAAATATCAACTATTAAAAAAGGAGGGGAAAAACCCTGAAATATTACTGAAGCAAAATGGATCTTGCCTGGCACTAGGTAAAACAGAAGTCACAAGGCAGTTCTCTCTAGTGAGCGAGTTCCATATCTGAGGTACAAGCAGGGATGGGTAAGAATCTGGTTTCAGTTAAGTTTTGCTAAGAATTTATCAAAATGCACAATGCCTCCCATATGCATAAAAACCCCTTAAGACTTATTTATGTACTTATTTAAACCAGAATGTAAAGAAACTGAAACAGATTTGCAATCCAGGTCTCAGCATTTATGTGCTTGTCTCTTCCGAGTTTCTCTCCCTGTGCACACAGCCATGTTATTCCAGAATCAGGGCACCACCACTGTTTTCTGACAGGTTCCTTATCTTTAAGAATGGAAGGACAGGCAGGCATATCATGCTGCACCTGTTGAATATGGCAGGAACAGATGCATTTGGTTCACTTTTTAATGTACTAAAATGTGCAAAGTTCTTTGTATTCTGGAAAGAAAGAACCTGAGTTGTAAAAACGTGGGAATGTGGCAGAATGCATACTCGATAGGTTCTGCCATTCCAGGGTGCAATTGCAGGACAGCCCCCTAATCTGGAGCACTCATTCCTCTAGAAAGAACTTGCCTTTTAAAGGCAGGTATGATTCATCAAAGATAGCAGGCAAGCAAGCAGCAAGCAAAAAAGATACTACAACCAATTTCTGTAATGATAGAAGCAGTTCTCCAAACCACTGGCCTTAATTACATGGATTGTACTCCGAGTTGATCATCTTTCTACTGCCCATAATGCTCTCATTTCAGATGTGTGCTATACGATGCCCTTTGAAGTAAGAACTGAGCAGAAAAAGCCTCTCTCTGCCAGGCTAGAGAGCCATCTTTAACCAGAAACCATTTGTGGCTGCTCTGGCATGTTCCGCTGGAAACCCCTAGAGTGAGCTCTGACATTAGAAGTGTCTTTTACCTGTTTTTTTTAACATAGCATAACACATGCTTGTCGGTCTAGCAAGTCACCAAGGATTCATGGCTAATCTTCAACATGGCTTGGATTAGTTACAAATTTGGACAAGTGTAAATGCTTCAGAACCTGTACCAAAACGATCAGAAAACTGCAGAGCATGAACTCTAGCATTGCTGCAGGGATGTGGCTGTGTTAAGTATTCATTGTGCATCTAAATTACAGGTGAACACGTCCTGGAAAAGTACCAAAAAAAAGACTTCATTGTTGAAGAAGAGAATGTGTAGCTGTTATTTCAACTGGGATGCAAAGTAAACTACGTGCAAGGCTGAACTTAGTATATTTATGTTGCCTTCAACATGTAACCAAGGCCATGAGCATAAATCCTGAGAGTACTGAGTGTGTAGGTGTGACAAGGAACCAACCAGCAAGCAAAAAATAAAAAATAAAAAAAATTACATCCCAAATGTCTGGAAAGAGATTTTCTATTAGCATATTGCTCTCCTCCTCCTATATGTTTTCCCTTCCTTATCATGTGACAGGGGTAGGTGTGAGCCATCAGATGTTATTGGATTCCAGGTCCCATTAGCCCTGGCCATGGGTCATGCTAGCTGGGCTGATGGGAGTTGGAATCCAGCAGCATCCGGAGGGCTGCAGGTTCCTCGCCACAGCCTGCGAAATTGCTGCAACCGTTTCCGAACAAAACCACGCCACAACTCTGCCTCGTGTATCAGTGTAAGAAAGCTTCCAGTGAATGGCACATTCATACTGAATGTTATGCCTACTGTGAAAGCAATGGACTGGGATTTAAGAACTGTCTTTATAAGAAGAACTGTTCAGTGCACTTTGCTATAAAAGCTTTCAGTCTTTCATGTAGAAAAGGGATGCAATGCAGTGTTAGCCATGCCCCAGAAGGGGAAAAGGTCCGATCTTTCTCTGTGCTTTTGCTGAAGAAAGAAAGAGAAAATTGAAACATCGAGTTGTATCCCCAGGTGTTTTAAAAGCTGGGCAGAGGTCTCTCCAGCTTCACAGAACCAGCCCAATTTATTCTAGCAGAGAAGCTACTCCATTAAGTTTCTTTAATGCATTCAGCATCAAACAGTATGAGGTGACAGATTTTCTCAAATACTTTGGAGGGTTGGTGGTGTTGTGTGTGTCTGGGAACTGATAGACATTATGAAGGTCAAGTGCAGCCATGGTTCATTTGGAATGCTTCTTTAAGAGCCGATCAATAGATCATAGTAGCCAGAAGCCTTCCCTCATGGCAACATGCATTTCCAGTACAGAACTCCCGATGCACCAGTGCTAGCCAGTTGGATAAGGAGAAGAATACCCAGCAAACTTTACTTTTAAATCAGGGTTGCAAATCAGCACCACTCGGTAAGTTGGATATAGGGTTTGCCCTCCACAAAGCAAAGGGGTCTTCTCTGAGAAGAAGGGTTTCACTCATGGAAAGTCACTCTGTCCAACTTTGGGGGATCCCTCCTCCCACACACATACCATAGCTCACCCCATTCTGCAGGATTTCCTGATTCTGTTTCAGGGGGCGGGAGGAACTGCTGTGCAAAGGAAGAGGCAGGTAAGCCCACTTCCACCTGTGGAGCAATTGATCCAACTTAAATTTTGATTCAGCCTCAATAAATGTTGGTGAGAGTGTTTTGTGATCCCACAGTTCCTAAGAGGAAAGGGGTACATTCTGACCCCGCACAGAGCAGATGTGCATCTCCCTTTGGGGAAATACACATCTCCACCTTTTTGATGAAGCATATATGCAGGTCTCAAAGAACAGGTTTGATGATTTGGTGTTGGCATGATTGGGTAAAGTTCACGCCCAGCAAAAGGCCCACCTTTGACAGTTCCCTGGAGCTCCTTCTCACCAGTTCTTTATCACCTGCCCCCTTTCTTTCGTCCAGAGGCCTGAGCAAGCAAACCGCAGCAGAGGCAAGGCAAGCAGCCCACCAGCAGCAGCTTATTCTCTAGGGAAGGGTGTCTCGCCCCACAGCCTTTCCCCAAGCCTGGAACTGGCTACGAGGACTGCACTGGGGCTGCTGCACCAAACCCCATAGCACCAACCTGCCTCACTCACTACGTGCTGGTCCCCCATCCCATGCAGGATCATACTGAATTGAGGCTGGAGGCAGTGTGCACCAAGTATTTACCTGAAGCTCAGACCTTGCACATTTCATATTATATCATCCAATCCACTGCTCTGGAGGAAGGAACCTTACATCTAAAATGTCTTCAGGCAATATCTGTTAAAAATTTGTACTGCTAGAATCTCCACAATACAAGATCCCAGAACCACTGCAGCAATTTTGCAGGGTTTCAGAGAGGAGTCTTTCCCAGCCTGATCTGAAGATGCCTTTTTAATACTAAGCATGACGCTAGCAGGTGGCTTTTAAACAAATCTACTGCTGCTGCTGCTGCTGCTACCACTACTCCTAATAAAATAATGTGCACTACCCTTGAGCTACAGACTTTCTCACAATGTACAAAAAACTGCAATTGTCAATAATCCCTGTATTTTGGATATTCCCTCATATCGCAGAGGTAGATATGTGCTGAAACACTGTTTTACAGACCTCCAGCAATCCGCAATACGTCACTTCTTCTCTATTCAACTCACAATTGGATTGTAGATGGTTAACTCACTGAATGCTAAGAGTAAAAGAAAGGATGGCTCCCTGCCTCCCCCAGCTTATGAATCTTTCACTGTTGCTCAGAGATAGTCATATGGATGTGAAAAAAAATAGTGCATTACCTAGATCAGACACCACAATCTCCTGGTGCCCACTATGTCTCTCTGTTGCTGTTCTGTGCCATCATCTCCAACTTATGGCAACCATATGACTGAATGTCCCCCCAAATGGTCCTTTTCTTGCTTCTCAGCTCTTGTAAACTCAAGATTGTGTCTCCCCTTATGGAATCAACTCATCCCATATTTGGTCTTCCTCTTCTTCTGCCTTCAACTTTCCCTAGCATGATTGTCTATCCAAGGAGTCTTCGCTTCTCAAGATGCAGCCATGATATTAGTTTTAGTTTTGTCATTTTTGCTTCTTGGGAAAGTTGTGGTTTGATTTGATCAGGGACCCACTTGTTGTTCTTTCTGTTGGTCAAGGATATTGCCTGAATGCATCAATTTTTTTCCTGTCCAGCTTTCACATTGTGATCAGCAACACAAGAGTGAATGATTTTGGCCTTCGTTTCTAGTTCCTTTATTGCTGGCCTTCCAAGTCTCAGTCTTCTTCAAATTTCCTAGCTGCAATTTCCATTTGATTTGTTGACTGAGCCAGGATATACAAAATACTTCATAATTTCAATTTCTTCATGTTGACAGTAAAGTTGTGTAATTCTTCTGTAGTCATGATTTTTATTTTCTTCATGTTCAGCTGTAGTCCTGCTTTTACATTTTCTTCCTTTCATTTCCATCAGGAGTAATTTCAATTCATTGCTGCTGTCTGCCGCTAATATGGTATCATCTACATATTTTAAATTTTTGATTTCCCTTCCACCAATTTTCATCTGAATCCATTCCTTGTCATAAGTTTTGCATGCAGACTAAACACCTCTATCTGATGTCTTTGCCAATAGGAATCAATTCTGTTTCTCCATATTCTGTCTTAATATTATTTTCCTATCCATGATACAGGGTACACATCAGGACAATCAAATACTGAGGTGTGCCCATTTCTTTCAGGATCATTAATTAATTAATTTAATTTATTTAAAACCATCTATAAATCGTCCTTTGCATTAATAGCTTCTTGTGAGTTACACTGCTCAAGGCTCTGTTGTAGTCTTCAAAGCACAGACTGATCTTCTGAAATTCTTCGGTGTGCTCCAGTAGCCAACATATATTTGCAAAATGATTGTGAGTGCCTCTCCCTTTTGGGAATCCAGCTTGAACATCAATCCAAATAAGGTAATATTCTTTGCTGTGATACTTTGAACATCACTTTGCTTACGAGGGAAATTGGTGCAATGGCCCTATGCTTGCTGCATTCTTCTGCCTCCCCTTTCCTGGGGATTGGAATGTATATTGGAATGACTGGAATAATGTTTCCAGTCATTGTTTTGCTTCCTGTATTTGTCGGCCTATTCTTGTTAGGATTTGGATGGTTTCAATACAATGTGGAATAGTTCTATTGGCACTCTTTGTGCTCCAGGTGCTTTATTCTTCCAAGTGCTTTCAGAGAAGGTTTCCTTCACTTCAGACTATTCCTCATAGGATTCCTCTTCAAAGGAGTCTGCTATGTTTTTACCTCTTCTGTGTAGTTCTCCTATATTATCCGTTTCCCCCTTCTCTTTCCCTCTTTTCTCCTGGTGAGATACTACATTCCCCTCTTTTTCATTCAGCATTCCTAATCTAGTGTTGAATTTCACATTGATTTCTTGGTTCTGGGAGAGATTTCCTGTTTTCTCCAATTCTGTTGTTCTCATCTATTTCTTTTCACCAGTAATTCTAACAGTTCTTTTTGTCTCTATGTGATGATGAGTGAAAAATTGCATTCCCAATTTTTATTTAAACAATATTTTATGTTTTCTTGCTGACATCTGGAACTGCTTCATTGTGGAAGCCTCTAGCATCTATAACCTCAGTGTCCTAGCTCTGCACAGGTTACTAGTCCTCTGTGACTAGCCATGCCCAGTGATGGCAGCCATTTCATGGTGGTGCCTGAGGCAGCATCTCAAATGCCCAAATATGCCCATAGACTCCAAAATTTGCCTACTCCTGAACTAGAGCAAGGCCTCAAGTGGCAACTGATTCACTCAAGAGGCCTTCAACTCTCTGCACACCCATCTCACACACAGCAAGCACAGCAATCTGCAATGAAGCAACCATGAATCTTCCCAATAATTTATTTATTTATTTATTTAGTAAACTTCTATGCCGCCCCATTTGCCGAAGCCTCGGGGCGGCTCACAGAAGTTTACTACTGCTGCTTACTCACTGCTGCTTAATTTAGCAGATAAACTCTGTAGTAGTGGTAGAGCAAGGAGCAGAGCAAGGAGCAGTGTGGATCCAGCACATCAGAAGGCCAGGCCAAACTTTTCTACAGAACGATCCTGAGAAAGAATCATTTCCCCACATCAGCCAGATAGTTATATCTGTTTTCTTTTGAAAGAATTAGGAGTGTTTTTTTGAAGAACCAGCCCACACCAATAATGCAGTGGTGTAAACCATGTACCATGGGAAAAACTGTGCATGAGAAACATTTTAGCTATCATTTCCTGTCCTGTTACTTGTAGTTTGGGGTCAAGCAGCAGGTACATGGAAATGTCTTTCCATGCAGTGTTTGTCGTTTAAAGATAGAGACCTTAAAAGCCGAAAGCTGCTTTAGCAGGAAGAACTGGATTTGCCTACTGTCATTTTAGTATATCACGAATAAATCACAGCCCAGAGAAAACGATGAGATCACTGAAAACGCTTTCTGTTTGAGGAGTATTAAATGGCACTCATGAGAGTGATGAAGAACCTCTTTCGAAGCCTATACACGACGGCAAAGTGAGCTGCAGACATTGCCATCCCACCAGCCTTTCTGTCCCTGTCAGGATTTCAGGTGCTGACATTCTCCTGCAGTGCTCTCTGAGATGGGGGGTGCCTAACTCCCCTCCAGGGAGAAGACTGGAGGATGGCCGACAGGAGCTAACACTCCTCAGATGAGACGTTCCAAGAGGCTTCTCTTTCTCAGAGAAAAAGAAAGCCATTTCGCAGGATTTTCTCCAAATGGCCTTCACTCTGTGTGTGTGTGTGTGTGTGTGTGTGTGTGTGTGTGTACATGTGTGTGTGGTGACCACCATTCCTTCCATCCTCCACATATGCACACTGGTGGACTGGAATAACTGGAATAGGCTTGGGGCTTTGTGGAGGATGCAAAATTATGGCTAGGTTACCAACAGGAGGCCTTAGGAAAAGTGATAGAAGGGGGTGTCTGCCATGGCTAATGTGGAGCCCCCAGAAACTGCCTGAGAAACACTTTTTCTGTGACCCCACCCCTTCCTTACCAATGTCTCTGTCTCAAACAGGGTGGAACATTTCAAGAAGCCATTTCTGTAGTGCTCTGTAACATGGTGCTTTCCACATTCCCACAAGCACAAAAAGACAGATCACTGTTCCAAAGAGCATCTAATCCCAATTTTGCAGGTTGGGGAAGACAGTGGGAGGGGAGGGAGAAAAGAGGCACGAGTCAAAAGAAATGAATGTATGCAAATGCAATTACATGGTTAGGTTTCGTATCTGTTAGGGGTGCAGGCTGAGGATTTAAGTCAAGAGTTGGCAATGCTGCACCCACCTCAGCTCCGTAGTATAGCCTCCAAACCCTTCACGCCTCCCCCTATGAACACCTCTCTTCTGGCTGGTGGCAGCGGTAGCAGGCAAGTATCGCTGTGGCAGGGCAAGGGCAATTCCAACGGGGGAAGGAGGAAGAGGTGGTGCTGAGCAGGAGGGAGCAGCAGCTGGGGAAAGATCCTGATGGCTGACTTTTTGTAGGGGAAAAGAAAGAGGGGTGGCACTGAGCATGATGGTGAGTGGAGAAGGTTTGCCAAGACAGGTGTTTCTGGTGAAGGAGGAAGAAAGCGGTTGTGGAGGCGGCGGCAGACAGAGGGGGACATGTCTAGTGGAGGAAGAATGTGGCTGAATGTGTGGTCGCAAAAAGTCACGGGAAGGAAAGTGAGTGGATGCACTCAATGGGGCAAAAGAGAGAGAAAGCCGACCATAAATGCCTGGTGTCCAAGTGGCGCCATGACAAATACACCTTCCAGCCCAGCAAAATAAAAATACTGGTGGGCTCTCATGGCCAAAAAGGTTGCCTATCCTGAGTGAAGGCAAAGGTGAGTTTTGAAGAAAGATCCAGGAATATGGGAAGCTCTCTTAAAGTGATAACGTGGGTGTAGCCGGCCCTGGATTGCCCACACAGACTGATAGCAACTCTCCAGGCTTTCAGCCGGTGGGTTTTCCTGTCAGCCTGGAGATGCGGGGAATTGGACCAGGGATCTTCTACATGTGAAGCTGGGGCTTTCTTCCCAAGGCACAGTTCCTCCCATGAAGGAGGCAAGCTTGGTGGGACCACCAACCATGGAGACTCTGTGTGGCATAGCAGTTACCATCTTGGACTGGGACACAAGAGAACCAGGTTCTGGTCCTCACTTGGCCATGGGAGGCCAAAGGTGACTTTGAGCCAGTCGCTGACTCTCAGCCTCATCTATCTCACAGGGCTGTTATGAGGATAAAATGGAGGGTAGGTATATGTAAGGTTCTTGGGTTCCTTGCAGGAAAGAGGGCAGAAGAGCATAAAGGTAAAAAGTAAATGGTGGCCTGTGAAGTCATTTATCCTGCTTCACTCCATGGATCCCATGGGGACAACTGTTCCAAGCCAGCTAGTGACCAGGGACAGTATGTCCTTAGTAGCAGTAGTACATTGAATTTATACCCCACCTTTTTTCCTCTAGTGAGGAACGGAAGGCGACTTCTATAGCTCCATTTGATCCCCACCACACCACACCGGCTCTCTATAAAGGACAAGGGGAGGAGAGGATTCGAGCGCACGGGTTCTGGCTCTGCAGGCAGGTACCCTTCCCCCTGTGCTATACCAGCTGTTATGCTACCTTTGCCATAGTGTGTTCCTTTGGCATCGTATGTCCTGCACCAGGCTAAGCCATGTCCAATACTTGTTTGCCTCCGTTTGCACTAGGGAAAAAATAGCATTCACCTAAAAAGGTTAATGTGCTAATTGACCCTTCTATTTAAGCTCAGTGAAGTAGAACAATGACGTAGCTGTGCAATAAGCAAATGTTTTCAGAAATAAACCGTTAGGCCTGTAAGTATCACCCTGGCCCCACACGCACACTTTGCCTCGTAAGTCATTCCTTGTAGCCTCTTAAAACTAACATTCCCAGTCAATGTTTCACCAGTAAATCTGTACAGGGCAGGGTGGGGGAAGTTGCATGGCGTAGCATAGGCTAACTGCAAGGTTAATTAACCAAAGAAGCAAGGTCAGTTGGGGCCTTATTGTAGCAGCAGCAGCTGGAAAACAAGGCGGCAGATGTGGAAGCCGTCTTCACTTACATGGGTCACCAAAAAGAAGGAAAGCCACCATCAGAAAGGAAGCCAAAGGAGGCAGAAATTTGTATAAAAATGTGCGTGTGCTCATGCATATGAAGAGCTGCAGATTTAGACATAATTATATTAATTGATGTGCAGATAGAGTACATGCCAGCTAGGGTGGAACACTGCGACCGGATGACCAGTGTGCTTTGCTCAATCTATTGTCCAGGTGCTGTTGCTGAGCAACTTCAAGAGCCCCACTCCCTCTGAGCCAGAATTGGATTGGGCATCCTGTCAGAATCTGGGCTGCTCTGGGGCTCTAGCCAGTGGCCAGAACCAGAAGCCCACCTCAATATTCGCGAGATCAGTCCCAGGCCCTGTGGGAGCCCTCAACCTCCCGCGAAGCAACAGCTGGGAGGTATGCAAGAGCAAGGCCTTCCCTCTAGAATGGGCCTCAACAACACAGGCCCTGCCTGACATTGATCCTGCCTCACTGTTTGCTTAGATATATATTTTTTAAAAAACACATTGTTCTCTTAATAAGGAGTACAAATCTCAACATCCACTAGCTCTACTTCTTACTGAGTGTGCTTAATATTTCTTTATAAGCGTTGATATGTCAATTGGATAATTATCATGGAAGTATAAGACAGAATCTTCCTCACAGAAGATAGTGTTGCTGGCTCCGGGTTTTGCTTCCCTACAATAGCCCAGAGCTGTTGTTTAGGGGAAAATCTACTACTTCTTGGTTCACCCAGTACTGATTCCCTTCTCTAGGCATAGGGTCACAGTGGACTAAGCTAGATTTCTGAACGAAGTTGGATAAAGGTTTTTTTGACAAGGCTTGCTGATACTGGGATACAGAAAATATCCACAGTAGCAAATTAATCAGATAAAGTCCAAGCCAATAAATATAAAATATACAGAAAATAAAATACTTTTAAAATAAAAAGTAACTTCAAACCCCCTAAAGTGTGTGTGTGTGTATATATCTGTGTATGAGTATGTGCATATCATATATTGTATTTATATAGTATAGTACTTAAAATAAAACACTGGAGATTTTGAATAAATTCATATAATAAACCCAAGTGACAAACAAGTTTGTTACGGCCAAAACCAAGGAAGGGTTTTTAGGATGTTTTGAGATAAGGCTTTGTGCACTAATTTGATTCCATGCCCTCTTGAACACAATGCCTCTGGCAGCTCCCCCCAAAGTATTTATTTGGGTATGGAAGGAGACACACTCACAGGCAGCTGTTCTTCTTTGCTTCCCCACCACCACTCCAGCTGCTTCCTCCTCTGTTTCTCTTCCGGGTTCCCAGCCCTTGGCATGTCCGTAACCACATCCGCATCTTCCCTGATACAGACTCCTACTTCCTGTCTTCACCTTGTTGGCCACTGAACTTTGGGCTCCGTCTTGCTTCAGGTGCTGTTGCCCTGATTCTGGCGCCTCTGTCTTGGCTCCTGCTGCCCACATCTTGGCCCATGACACATTCCTTCACACAGAGGTCCTCTTCAATGACTTTCCTCTGTAAAAGAGGACATGAGCGCCCTACACAGTGAGGGGACATTCCTGCCTGTGGCCATAGAACAGATCATATCTCCTTCTCCAAAGGTGGACAGAAGTCCAAGCTTTGATAAGGAATCCCACCCCAGTCTTTACAGAAATCTCTACAGTTCTTTGCTAATTAGAGCTCTGAAGGGCAGGCAAAGAAGGAGATCAGGAAAGACCTTCGATTTCCAGCAGCAGAATCAACAAGATTTCTTTTAACTGCACAAGGATCTGGTACAGTCTGCCTTCTGCAATGTGTGAGCCTCTTCCAATTTTTTTCTAATGGAAAAAATGAAAATATGAAAGATTATGGAAATTAGGATTAGAGAAGGGAAAAGGGAGGGAAGGAAGGAAGAAAGGATAGAATAGGAAAATAAGAGAAGGGGAAATGAAGATGCCTTGCAAAGAATGGGTGAGACTCTGAAGGCTGGGGAGCATTTAATGCAATCAAGAGATCAGGTCTGGCTTGAACATTATGAGATGGAATTCTCAAGAAACATGTCAAATTATTTGGGAACAAACTCATGACAAACTGGTGAAGAAACTTGTGGAAGTTAGGCACTTTACAATAAGTTTGTGCTTGTGTGTGTGGGAAGTCTGAGTAAGAAAACAGGGCGGTTTCTTTTATGAGAGGAACAAAACAGTCCCTGGTGTACTCTAACAAGAATCGCATGTCTGACTGACAAAGTTATGTGGAAATGTGTAAGCGTACTCACATCAGTAAACATACACAAGCAAAACTGGCCTTAATTGGGCCTGGATGTTGTGTGCTCTTTGGGCAAACTCAGACAGCTGGGCAGGGCTGGGCTGAGCCGTCTCTCTAAAGGATGTTTCCTCTAAGTCCAGTCATGCAATACGCTTATTCTTCAAGGATTCTGCAGTTCTTCCGCAAGCTGAAGAAGTAATGTTGACAAGCAGGAATAAAATCCCAGAAGACCCTGGGAACTGGAGTATGACACCACAGAATCGTGCAGCCTGTACTGCAGCAGCTGTTGAAATCGAGGGAAGATAGAGGAGAGGAGACTGGGGGAAGGAGACCACCCATGGTAAAATTTCCTTATCCTGTGCTGAACTCTCCACTGAGAGGGGCTGGAGAAGCTCTTGTGAAAAGCAGTAATTTCCCTGAAGGGCTGAGAAGGAAGAAGTCCATTCAAGAGCTGCTGAGGAGAGCTGCAGCTGTTGGAAACTCTAGCTGCAGCAGAGGTTGCTTTATAAGGGCTGAGTGGATGCCAGCCCTTACTAAATCACTCTGCCTTTGGGAAAAGTTTCTTGCTGGCTAGGACAAGCCAAAAGTCTGTGCCTGCATGGTTCTATTTAGGCAGTGGGGCAGCAGTTTTTGGGTTTTCTTTTAGTCCATATGGTCAGTCAGGTGTCAATCCCTTGTTTATTCTTCCTACTGAAAAATGAATGTTGAACAATTGATTGCAGAGAATGAAAAAATGCCAGTGCAAGAGTGCTGGTGCAAGAGCAAGCTCTGTGTGGCTGGCCAGCAAGAGACCACTGCCGCCACTTGCAGAGGCTTTGCTAGCTGGCATCCTTCACGCAACACCTGCCAACCGATCGGTCACACCTAAGCTCTCATCCACACCTGCGGATAAACCTTTCATGACTGCTGAGATCAATGCTGGCTGCACCAGTGACACACTCAAATGCTCCTGCTTCTGCCAGCAGCCAAGGTGAAACTGGGAATCTAAGGATGCTGTTCGGGATGCTGAAAGTACTACATTGAAGCTGCCCATGTCTCATGGAACATTGAGCCTGGAGTCTGTTATGAAACCAACCTCCAGATCAATCAACCACAGTCTGAAAGAATACACCTTTGAATATTTTCATCAGAATGGCTGACACTATGTTAGGTGTACAGAGTGTTTCGAGTTTCCTGATATAGTAACATTGTTTCCAGAGTATTTATTACATTTACAGTGGTGCCTCGGCTTACGAACACCTTGGTTCACAACCAAATTGGGTCACGAACAAAAATTTCATGAAAATTTTGACGTGGGTTGCAAACTGCGCATTGGGTGGCAACCAAGATTGCAGCCATCTCCCCACCCCCGCCCCCCGAGTGGGGAGATGGCCATGATCGCAGTTGCATTCGTGCAGGGAAGACGTGCGTGCTCCTGCAGGAAAGATGGGTGCAATCTCGGCCATCTCCCCCCCCCCCACAACCAGCACCATCGTGGCCATCTCCCTCCCCCGCCCCCCGAGTGGGGAGATGGCCACGATTGCAGTTGCATTCGTGCAGGGAAGACATAGAGGAGCTGACGACAGAAGAACTTGCTGAACTCCAGAGTGAGCAGCAGAAGGCACTTGCTGAGGAGGAGTTCACTGAGGAAGAGGAAGACAGGGAGGAGGTTAGCAGTGATGTGATACAATCCATTATGAGAAAATGGAATGAGTGCCAGGATTTCTTTGGGAAGCACCAGCCCAACATAACTGTAACGAACAGAGTGTTGAATCTGATGAACGATAACGTGGTCTCTCATTTCCGGAGGGTTATGCAGTGCAGGAAAAAACAAGTAACTACAGACAGATTTTTCACCAAAATTGACCCTGCAGCTATGAGACAAAGAGAAGAAACCCCTGAAAGAGATCTCCCCAATGTCCTTATGGAGGGGGACTCTCCCTCAAAACAATAACCTCCCCCCTCCACTTAGGTTAGTGTTCTCCACTGTACTGTACAATGTTACTTGTTGTTCTTTGTCACTTTGTTTCAAATTTTTCTGATTAAAAAATATAGTTACAGAATGGAGTAAGCTTATTTACATTGAACCTTATGGGGAAATTTGACTTGGCTCATGACCAAAAATTGGCTCACAACCACATTTGGAAGGGCCAGAACAGATTGACCTTATTTACACTGAACCTTATGGGGAAATTTGACTTGGGTCACAACCAATTTGGGTCACAACCAGAGTCGTGGAACGGATTAAGTTCGTGAGCCAAGGTACTACTGTATATCACCTGTTTTCCTTCCAAGTTTCTCAAGGTGGCTTACATAATTCTCCTCTTCTCCATTTTATCCTCACAACTCTTTGAGGTAGGTTAGACTGAGAGCCTGTAACTGGTCCAAAGTCACCCAGGGAGCTCCATGGCTGAGAAGAGGCTAGAACCTGGAGCTCCCAGACCCCCAGTCCAACACACTGACCATTTGCTCCCCCACTGCAAAAGAATGTGGGGATGTTTACAGGGATGATACATTTCAGAAGCATCTGAAACAATCCTATCATCATCATGAAAACATTAAAGCACTGCAGTGGTCAAATGTGACACCTGCAGGTATCACATGGCTTTCCTCTATGGAAAAATAATACGCAAGACCAACGAAAAACTAGCTGACAAAGTTGCCTCCTCCTCCTGCACAGTTAGGACTATGCAAAGAAACTGACTCTGTGTGCGCATTCATTTCATGCAACTGTAGTTCTGAGTAAGTTAGTATTTGTTCTTTCTTCTAACAGGGTGGAATCGGTTGTGCGTTCAGGACTCGCCTCCAGAAGCCCACACAGAATTCATGCAATGCTTTGTAGAAAGTGACAGAGACAGCCTCACAAAGAAATCGAGAGAAGATACACTGGTGCTGTCCCTGAGGTACGATGGCATTGTGGATCAGACCAGATCTGGAAAAATGCATGCAATGGGGAAATTCATCACAAAATTTGGAGATGAAAAGCAGTGCTTTATAGGTGCGAGGGAACTCTGCAGTCACCCGCAAAAGGCACACTGGATGTAGCTAAAGATGCCTGAAGCAAGTCAGGTAGCCCTGAGGCAGCCTGACACATCTTTGTGCACATAACCCTTTTGGTCATAGATGAAGCATCTGGCAACATAGGTGAGAAGTCTGTGGACTCTCCTCCAATTCAAAATGAGGGTTGATGGTCTGGAGTCTTCTGTTCCTCTGCTGAATTCTCTTGTGGACTGTACCAGTTAAATCTGGCATTAAGATCGACACTCAGCTGAGGAACTCGGATGATATCATGTTGTAAGCCGCCCCGAGGTTTCGGCAAGGGGCGGCATAGAAATGCTATAATAATAATAATAATAATAATAATAATAATAATAATAATAATAATAATGTCCCAGCAGCTTGCATGGCTGAGCACATATTTCCACACATCAGGGCACAGATCCAGGACACTGCAGAAGTCAACAACTGCTGTCTGCTTGTATTCCCCAAGTTTTGTGTGGCCGGGTGGACTGAGTTCTCCTCCTCATTACTGCATTCCGTTCCAGTGTCTCCACATTCCCCAGACCTCTTCATGTTGAAGACTGAGGAGAAGGCAGCACATGGATTGGGTGCTTTCCTCCTTGATGAAGACAAGCTCTTCCATCCTTTCTGGCTGAGAGATACTTGCAGCTTTCAGTAGGTACCAGAAGGAGTGCAATGAGATGGGGCACCCATCCTTGAAATAAACAAGCTGAGAATGTTGCTAAAGTCAAGCTATTGGCATTGAAGGCACAGTATTTACTTAGCAGGTGGCCAAGGCTTTCAAGGATAAAAACTGCTGTTCCCAGATAGAACAGCGACATTGGAAGGAGTTCAGGTGGGAAGGAAGCACAGGAAGACACATAAGAAACACCACCAGTAGGTACCTTACAGGAGAGATGCTGGCATTGTCTATATAATGAAATAACTGAGTCTTTTGTTGATTTTTCGAATGAACACTTTGAAGTTGATCTGCTGCTGTGTAAGGAGCCTTTTCCCACCTTACACTGTCCAGTAAAGCTGGAACCATTTCACAAGGTGCTAGATGCAGACCTCGGCGGCAAAACTCCTGCTAGATGACAGCACTGATGCTGTTTGCAAGATGACATTGCCCCGTTCAGTCCGTTTCCTTACATTACCCAAAGAATACAAAAATGTGACAACGGTGATGGCCTGTCTTCTCACGGCTAAGCCTCAGACTACTGATGTGCAACAGCTCATCAGCACAAGGGTCACACTGAAGCCCATGACCAGAAGGAGACTCTGAAAGGAATCAAAGAATGAGTATCGCTACATCGATCGCCATGTGCCACTGTGTGGGATCCTAGGGCATCAGGGCTGCTCGTGTTGAGGACTCAAGAAGAGTGCAGAGCCAAAGACACGAACAAAGCCAGAGGGCAGAAGTGATTTAAAGGCCTTTGCTCCGAGGTCTTTGAGCAGCGCTGCGCATAGCACCCCATCCCAAATGGGGACCACCTGACCACCTTTGAGAAAAGGAAATACTGATGTGATAGACAGAGCGCTACAGGAGATATGGCACACTGCACACTTGTGTAGTTTTCGTTGCCTTGATACAGCTATGTGCCACTGCTGAATCTCTGTATATACCGTTAATATGTGCATGAATTAATGTTTTTGATTTGTTAGGTACTTGTTTCCAATAATAAATGATTCGTATTTTTATAAAGATTGAAGGGAACCCATAATTATCTTAATGCCCTATCTATCTATTTTTAAAGAAGGAACCTTACTCCTCATTAAAGCCCGTATTAAAGCCCAGCATGAAATTGATGCTGCCTTTATAATAATCCGCATTTTCCTCTGAAGTACAGTCGAGCAGGTATTGTAGGGCTACACCCACAAACAGTTGAATAAGTCCCAAAAAAGCCATCAGTCTTTCAATGGGACTTGAAAAGGAAGGAGGGGAATGGCATTCCTATAAAGGAAGCATTATTTGCAAGGCCAAGCCCAAGCATTTTGCTTCTTGAGGAGGAAACGGCCCCCTCCTACCCCAGATCAGGACGATGACTCTGCAAAGCTGGTCAGGTTAATTTGGAACCTAGGGCAGAAAACCTTACGAAGCCCTCTCTCCACTCATGGCCAGTAAAAACACACTGATAGATTCAGTGGCTACCAATCTGCAACCCTTTCATGACACCAAAAATCAGATACCTGAGAAATCAGGTGACCTCGCTCTACCTAACAGTAGGTCTGACCCTGACTCTCCCGCCACTTAACAACCACAGGTATCCCTGCGGACGCATGCTGATTTTCTGTCATGACCACCCCCACTCCATAGTGTTTAACTTGCTCTGCAGAGGCAGAAAAAAGGCATCCAATATTGGTTCTGACAATTGCCAACAAATATTGTTCAGTCTAAGTTCTAATTATGCTTATTTTCTATTAAGCCCATAAATACTTTGTCATATGTTAGGTAACTTTGTTTAGATACGTTTTCTGTGCCAAGATGCAGATTCCTATACTTCAAGTACTGAATTTGTTGACTAGACATAAAATTATCTTGAAAGGTTCTGGGAAATGGGCCATGTTTGGTATGCTGCCACAAAAAACACTGGGGAAGAAGGGATACCGTGCCTCCTATCCACCTGTCATTGCTGTTTTGAGATAAGTAAATACACATTTAAACCTTTTATCTTTATTTTTACTTTTGCAACTCCATATCCACATAAAAGAACACCATTCTTGGATTCTGTGATTCATCAAAAATAATTTCTGGAAACTTCTCTTGAACTTGCATACTCACAGTGCATGTTAATTAAGATGTGACAGACAAGAGAGACAGGCCGGGGGGGCGGGGGGGGGAGAACTTTCTGCACAAGGCGTTCAGCGTGCACTCTTTCCTCCTCACTCGCAGCAGTCTGCAGGTGCTCCATGCGATGCCGCCAACAGGGCCTCTCCCGATCTTTGCAACATTTCACAGAGTTTTTGTTTGCTTGCTTGCTTGCTTTGTTCAAGAACTATCTGGCATTTCTTATTGCTGTAATTCCTCTATACTGTACCACAGCACTACCGGGCCCATGTGCATATAAACTCCTCAGAAAAAGTGCTCAAAGGAACAGATTTTAAACCAAGAAGAATCCAGAGGCAGAAGCCTCAATAAAGTGGCAGGTTAAAAGCCCCATGAAGAAAGCCTCAGTAACTGCTATTCCAATCTTTAAAACACAGACACTAAAATGTTATAAGGTATTCGAGCATTCCTTCATTCAATGATCTCCCCAGAGAATGGCCATTCCCAGTTTTTTAAAACTGGCTTTGTTCCTGTGCCTTGAAAAGCAGCCTGATGCTGAGAAATTTAGTGCCATCACATGCACATCTTTTCAGACTGAAGCCCCACTGAATTGCATCTTAGCCGATGAGGCTGTTTTGGGGATCAAGTGGCAAGAGGAGCTTGAAGAGCCCTTGAAGATCCTGCAAGAGCTGTTGGGATTCTTTTACTCCTGTGTCCTGTCTCTAAAAAGAGGTCAGCTGTATGCCTCTCAGAAGCACGCAAGCTGTGTGTAAATACAACGGATTCCCCCAGCTATTTGTTTTCAGTGTTTGCAGCAGCGTATGTCTTATGTGCTTAATGGTGACTCTGGCACTTCACAGAGACGTGGGGATGAAATGTGCAAAAGGGGAAGTAGATCTACCGAGCGGGCCATGTATACACAGTGTATTGAACTGGGCAAGCCAGGACGGCAGGACAGTTTCCAGCTGGCCATTTGGCATGCTTGGTGTTGAGCTCTGTGAGTCCCATTTGCCAGAGGGCATGGGTAGAAAATTAAGTCCATAAGAAGACCTCAATGGCAACACGGACCAACAGTTCGTCTAGTGTAGGGCAGTGTCCTGTAGCTTCTGATAAGCCTGTCCTCTTCAGGAATCGGTCTAACCCCTTTAGAAACCAGCTCGAGCCAGTGCCATTGCCACCTCCTGTGGGTTGTGCATTGCACACTACGTGCAGAAGTGCTTCCTTCTGCCTGTATCTGTTCTGTGTGCATTCTTAACCCACAGTCTGTGCCTTCCAGTTCACCCTACTTTCTTCCATGCTAGCTTAGTTGGATACCAGAATAACACAGTTGCTTAGCCCACCCGTAGCTTCCACCCCGAAAAGCTTTGAAAGGATGTCGACATTCTTCTCAAGCAATCCAATTACTATAGTGTGGTGTGTGCATGCGCACGTTCACATACACACATAGAGGATGTCATTCGCTCAATTAGTGATCGTGTGAATGCCTTTTTAACAGTAAGCAACAAGTGTACCACCTCCCCATCTGGATGAGGACTGCAGTAGGTGGGAGGGTGAAAGCCCCTGTTAACCCCACACCAGATCGAGAGAGAGAGTTTTCTCAGGTGGAAGATGCTGGGAGGTCACAGCAAAGTGACGAAGGAGAGTGCTGTGCACCAAGCCGCCTGCCCCAGCACACGACCTCCCAGTGTGGTGGAGGATGCTGTCTCATTGGCAGGGCTGAAGAAAAATACAGCTGCCTGCCCGGTGGGCTTGTTTGCATGGAATGGGGGCGGGGTGGGGGGACACGACGACACCCCAACTGGTTTTTTTCACCTCCGATGGGTCATGATCTTGGGCCAGCCCTGTGAACTGCAGAAATGACAGCTCATCAAGTTTAGCCCTGAAATGACGTTGCTGAAGTTCTAAGCCACAGAGAAAGATGCACCAGGGAGTCACAAGGAGCGACCCTCTAGGCACAAGTCATGGCCAACTCGCTCTCTGTGTTCAGAGTGAGAAAGAAATATCTCATCTTTGTTTAGAGGCTGCTCTTGCATTTCTGGTACTTCCACATTAGCCCCAGAGGGTTGACTGGACAATGTGAAAGCTGCCACATAGGCAGATCTTTATCACGTTTCACTTTTTCACATGAACTACGGCTGAACCTCCAGTAGCCACAGTCTGAACTGAGTCAGTACTTTTCCGAAAACTGCCGGCAATCCTTTGAAGACTCCTGTTCCCCTAAATCCACTAATCCATCCTCTGAAGAAGCACAAGCATCCTGTCAAACTGTTAACACTGGATGCATCTCTCTGCCCCATTCTGGAAGTCTCATAAAATACATAAGAAAAGATGGATCCTTTCAGTGTCCTCCTTCCTCGAAACCTATTTGATGTAGTGACTTTGTTCCCTTCTCTACTGATAAAAGGAGCAGCAGACCATTTTAAGGGAAGTCCCCCCCACCCCCACCACCACACACACAAACCTTGAAGTGCTATTTCAGCAACATCAAGTTCTTGGTCAGATTCCAGCCCTTAACGTAAGTTAATCAATAGGAGTAGCAACTCTCAGTCCCTTGAAGGCAGAGCATGGCCCTCGCTGTGACCTGTGCTGCTGAGACTAATTGCCAGCCCTGCACATGCTTTATTACAAGCACTTAACATTTTCTAGAACCCCTTTTCCAACAGAAGTACTTGGTTTGATTAGCAAAGACTACGTCGATGATTAACGTCGTGTGCCCTATCCTTGCTTGTTATGTTCTCTCTTTGTCCCTCCAGCCAGCTCCTTAGAGGCAAAAGCGTATCCTGGGCGTTCTTTTTTCATCTGCTTATGAACCAACGGTACACTGATTGTGTTTTTTATCATGCCGAAGTCACCTGAGCCACAAGGAAGTTAAAACTGGAATGGTTCAGAGTAGCCAGAAATGGGTGGCGAACCTCCCTGGAACTTTCTACTAAGTACTAAAACATGTAAGCTGATCTTGGGAACTCACCAATTCTTTTCTTTCTTTCCTCAGCCCTCTGCATAGAGGGGGAAGGAGTGGTGTAGCCAGGCCATTTTAGACCCTGTGCTGGTGGACTTACTGGGTTGGGAAGGGCTGTAGATGACCTTCTATGTTCCTTTCAGTTGTGAAGTTGTAATGTGTTGTCAAGCCAAGAGGGGGAGTTGTGAAGCACACAACTGGCATGTCTTTCCCCCACCCCATGTCACATTTCTACATTCCTGATAAGTTGAGGGGAAGTGAACTTTGGTGACTATGATACAAAATAAAAAATAAAAAAAAATACTTGGAGTATGTGCAGTTTCGCAGTTTAAACTCACTTTAGACATATCGCCACCACAACAAAAAAATCCTAAAATGGAATTTGCTTCTGATGCTATTGCGATGCTAAATTATTCCAATGCTGCCCTGATGTGAAATGAAGGACTATTTCATTGCAGGAAAGTATGAAAATGAAAACAATAAAAGGAGCACTGGAGCATCACATCTGGCTGGCCATCCTGGTCTTCAAAATGTGTTTTAAAATAAGAAAAGGCGGTGCAGGAGGAGCATCAGGAGGTGGGGCCCCAGCAGTAACGCTGGTTTGCCATCTCTCACCAAAGCTACTGTTTGCTTGCTTGATGGGCAGAGAGCCAGGGGACAGGCAAGCAGGAGCAAGGGGTGAGCCAGAGCTCTGCAGAATCCATCCCTCTGGCATTCGTGGGCTTCCTCTGGCCTTGGAAAGTGAGCCAAGCCCAGAGGAAGTCTGTGGATGCTTGTGGAATGCAGGTTGCCCAACAGGCAATCTTCTTCCACACCACATGCAGCGGCATAAAGGCTGGAGCACGTGGTGCGAAGGGGGATGCGGCTTGCACAACGCACAGGGCTCGATTCCTAGAGAGTGCGACTCGAATCTGGGCACGCTTGCCAGGAACCCAGGTTGAGGACCATGATGAAGAGGACCGGAGTCTGGAGACGCCAACAGAGTCTTCTTCCTATCACCACCACTGTTGCCTGGACCAGAGCAGCGGGTGGGCAACAGGCAGGGTGCAATCCTGAAGATGAGAAGCAACTGCAGCGGACTCCTCTCAGTGGGCCCCCCAGCCAGTGCTCAGCCATGCCATGCCTTGATGCCAGTCCTGGCTCCCATCAGCCGCTGCCCTCTCCTCCAGGCATGAGCCCTTCGCAAGCAGGGTAAGAGGAGAATAAGTCTACAGTGGGTGCAGCAACTCCTTCTTCAAAATCCTTAAGTTATACCGTCCTGCTGAATGGAGGCCGATGTAAATTTAGTCAACTGACTATTGCCAACATACTCAAGGCATGTTGCAATTTAAAATACTGAAACCCAGAATGAAGCAATAAAGTATACAGTAAAGTAACATAACCCTCTCAGGCCACCAGGGAGAGAAGCCAACAGGCTGGTGTTTCCCCCCTGTGCTTTCTTCGCCCTTCAGCCTGTGTGCACATGCGTCTGTGGGTTAACAGGATTCTCTCATTCTCCTGGTGGCCTTTTCAGGAGCTGATGGTCTGCACTCTCTCCTCCTGAGCTGTCTTCCCCTTGTGCCACACGGGTTTTAAGCAACCTCTGCAGAAATAGGAAGGGCTGCTCCAGCAGCAGTCTAGGTAGCCATGTGTGCTCTGTACAGCAGACAGTCGTTTGTTTGAGGTCCAGTTCAGAGATAAAGAATGAGAGGTGCCCTTTCCCACCAACAGTAAACAACAGCAAAACAGGTTGAATCAGCAGCTACACCTGTCATCTGATCATAGTCTTTGATCATGGTTCAATATTTCAATTTAAACAATACTAATAATTTCTAAACTTGCATATTTACCTATAAATCAACAGGTGCATGTCTTATGCAGCCCACTCTCTGCTTTTGTTTTCTTTTTCAGTTATGCACGCCCTCTTTCTTAGCAATGCATAAGCAGCCACTCGAAGCTGTACTCTCTCAGGCCACGAATGGTCCCCTCAGCTTCCAACTTATTTGCACTGCAGAAGTTAGCAAGATATAAATGGGGATGGGGCATTACCAAGCACCTGTCTAGGCCCTCGCCTCACCTGGGGACCCACTACTATTCTCCTCCTTTGGGTTCTTGCTACCTGTTGACCTGCTGTCTCTGAGTGAGCAAGTCACAACTGGAGTGAGAGGGAAGCTAAGCAGCCTTGGATTGGTCAGCCCTTCCCTTCTGGGCAGCTGCGCTCTGGACCCCAGGAAAGAAGCCAAGCATATGGGCAGTGAACAGCGGTGAAGACGGAGAGTGAAGAGTGTGGGGACAGTCGGTAAGGAGGGCCCCACTCAAGGCATCCTGCCTGACATTCTTCCAAACTGTGTGCAGCCCACACTGCGGTTCCTGTACCACTAATTGTCCACTGAAGTGGGAAAGGGATGGATTGGGGTAGATGCAGTTTGTTCTCTGAGGGTGGGAAAATCCACACCTGTTATTATTCTGCCTTCTACTTGGAGTACAGTGGAGCCTTGCTAAAAATTACAAATGGGTCCCCCAAAGGGGACAAAAGAGAACATGAATTTACATAAAAGGTACACATGCTAACTGATATATAGAGATGCGAATGTAGCAATCATAATTTAAGTAGAAACACTGTCTGTGCATCTTACCATTGGGCCGAAGGCAGTGTGCTTTGTTCAGCATCCTGCCCAGGTGCCATTGATGGACCATGTCAACCACTCTCCTCCTCTTCTGGCTCATTATACTAGAACTGGATTGGATGGCCCTTTAAATAGCAGACTGCCCTCTGCCAGGCCTTCAGATAGAGGGCTGCCCTCTGTAAATGAGGCCACCTGGACACCTCTTGCCCCTACAACACTTTAAAAAAAATGGAACATGAACACTTGAAAAGATGGAATAGAGCAGCACCGGCGGGGAAAGTGTGTGTGCTTTTACAAAGAGGACATATGAAGCTCCTTAAATAGAGCATTCCAGCCGCACTCCAGAAGCATCTTGATATTCATTCCATTCTGCAAACATTGTTTACTCTGCAAACAGAACATGGCATGTTTAATGCCAGATTTTGCTCTTGGCTAAAACCTATGTAAACTCCACTAACTTCACTGGGAGTTTCTGGGTGTGACCTAGGTCAGAATTTATTCCCTACATGTAGCTCTACTGGTCATAAATCCAAGAGGATTATCTTATCGCTCCGATGTGTATTATTTATTACTAATATCAATTCTGCGATGCCTGTTCTAATGCATCATACAAGTATTAAGTTAACCAGCAGGTTATTTTGAAAGATTTGATTCCTGTTTGTCCCTTTTCAAAGAAATGAGATCTTTTGAAGGGAGAGAGAGAGAGAAGAGACTGAGAGAGAGAGGTAGACAATAAAAGAAAAACAACCACTACCACCACAGCCAAGGTAACACATTGCCAGGGCACAGTTGTGTCTGGTACTTACATCAGAAAGAAGTAGTTAATATTACTTATAGCTAATCATTTTAATATGCACATGTGACTTATTCAAGGTTCAGGTTCAGGTTTACAGGGTAACTTTTTGTTACTCTGGGAGGAAAGTCGTAACGAAGCATCTGTGTGCGCCAGTGTGGTGAAGAGGTTACAGCGCTGGAAGTCAAAGTCTTCACAGGTGAGTTTTGAAGGATTTTAGAACCCAGGAAGCTGCTTTATCCCAATAATGTGGGTCCACCTAGCCCTGGATTGTCAGCATGGATTGCTAGCAGCATTCCAGGCTTTCAGCCAGGAATATTTCCAGGCCAACTTGGAGCCAGGGACCTTCAGCAGAAAATTCCAAACTTGCATGGAAGGCGATTTTTTCACTTGCATTCTCTTTAGTTCTTACTAAGTGGGAGTTGGAGACAAGCCCAACTAGACTAGCATCCTGTTTCCTGAAGGTTTATTGCCTTGATTATTGGCTTATTGTGAAATCCAAATGCCGCTATTCAGTTCAGTAGAAAGGGCTGCACTACAGGGAAAAATATTCACACCTGATAAGATGAAGTTGACTAGGAAGAGTCACCCGCTCTGTTTGGAATATGGGAAGCTCCATCAGTGCCACACAGATGGAGCTCCTGGTTGGTTTCTGCAGGACTGGCACATAGGCAAAGCTATGTTGTCTGAAGGCACTGAACTCCCCTACAGTGAACAAATTGTATTTCAGCATATGAGATAAATTTCTGATGGGAGTAACACTGTCCATGTCATGGCACACATTTTTAGCACGACGGTTACAGTAATGGAATTATGATACTTTAGAGCAGTCTTCCCCAGCTTGCAGATCTTTTGGGCTTCAAATCCCATCAGTCCCAACCAACATCACCAATAGCCAGGAATGCTGGAAGCTGTAATCCAGAAGACCTGGAAGTCACAACACTGGGGGAGGCTGGACTGAAATGCAACCATCCTTCTTGATTCCCAGCAGGGTCATTAGTTGTGTTAGTCTGTTGTGATGACACATGCATCTTAGGGTTCTCTCCAGTGGTGTGCTTTTATCAGTGGAATGGACACTGATAAAGGAGTGACCTTTCCATCCCCTTCACCTCCTGTCCCCATGCACACTCCAAATATGCTCCAGTGGGTCCAGAATGTGAGGTGGAAGGGAATCGAAACTCCCACTGTGTGAATGGAAGTTGACCCACATAACATTGGATTGAGACTGCGGTCTCTTGGCTTTTTATGATGCCGCAGGACACTTTGTTGTTGCCTTTTTCTGAAAGGTGAGAGCAAGCGGTTAAACAGGACTGCATTCTGTGAGCCCCCATGTTTTCTCCACAACTGTATGCATCTCTCTGATTTATCTAAGGAAGATTTTGCTGACAACCTATTATGATGATGAGAAGTAAATGTTTTTAATATGCTTCTTACCTGATTGGATTTCATGCACCCACATTCACACTGTGCAAGCCACTTTTGGGGTCGGTTTGTTTAAGGAAAACTGGATGCAACCATAAGCAGTTTGACATGGTTATTTAAACTGTGCTGTGTGACTCCTCCATCTCAAAGTCAGTGCTTCTTTTAAAAGCAGATATCAACTGAGCATTAGTAAAGTTGGGGTGAGATGATACTAGTCCAAAGGCAAGAAGAGCTAAGGTTTAGGTCAAGCCTTTTAGAAGAAACACCACTTTATAAAAACAACAGAGGGATGTTAGGTGAAAAAATGCAGCTTCTTGGAGATCCTGTACTGCCTCTCTGGGCCCAGTGCTTTCATCTGCTAGACCACAGCACCACCACTCAGTTAATGAGGTGTGAAGTCCCTTACTTCTTCTGGTCATTGAGAATGAAGGGCCTCAGATACTGTGTAGGAAAGCTTAAGCTAATGGTGTAAGAAAAGAAAGAAAAGAAAAACCTTCAGCAAGCAGATCTGCCTTGCATTCTTTAGAACCAGTTGGACTGGGATTGAGATGGGGAGGCCTGAAAAGGGGAGGGCAAAAAAGGAAAGAAAATGGGAAAACATGCAATTTTTTTTTTTTGAGGGGGTGGGGAGAAACAAAACATGGAATGTTTTAAAGGGACTTCTGGAAAATTTAGCATCATTTTTTTCTCTCCCAGAAGTTTTCTGGTTCTTCTCTCTGTTTCCATCAAACCTCCATGTCTCTGGACTAGAATACATCAAGTATGTATAGGCACATCATTACAGAAACTGAGTTTGCAAGGTCCTCATTTTTCTTCAAATCTAGACAGAGCTAACAAATCCAGCTGCTGATCTCAACCCTGTGACACACTCATGAGGTAGCTTTAACCTGGTAGACTGGAATCTGTGGAAAGCCATATTTCCTACACAGAGCATGCATCTGAACTGGGGAAATGGGGACTTTGGAGACTGAAGGAGAAAGAAGAAGACAGAAAAAACAGCTTCCTGTTTGGTTCTGTATCTGAATCAAACAGAATTGAATACATGCAACATGAATTGAAAGTGTACATTGAAACCAGTGGAAGAAGTCAGTCATGACTTCTCTCCCACTGATTTCAGTGGGAATTCATTTCATCTAATAAAGCTGGGATCTGTCCCAGTGGGACTTACTTTTGAGTCAACATGTAAAAAATGGCACTACATGTTTTGAAATGTCAGGTATTCTCCACCCGTAACCTGATCATTTGATCTTTTTCTTCAAGTTGTATTAACACTTGAATTCAGTTCTGTGTTAGAAACATATAGCTGTGAGCACTGTTCACAACATTTGTACTATTCTTGTAAAGACATTTGGCAGCGATGCCCTTGAATTCTTTCATTCTGTTTATGTGATCAGAATCCAAGGACAGCACGCGTAAAGGGCTTCTGAGAACACAGTTGTTCTTTATCATGATCTACCAGGATGCTACTAGAATGTGTATATTTTGATCTTGTCAGATGCTGTTATTTTTGCAAGTGCGACTATCAAAGGAACAACTCTGCTTTTGGTACTTGTGTGTGAGAAAGTAGATATAAGAAGTTTCCATTGCCAGAAATAAGATCTTGATCTAGTAATCATCCAAAGACAATGGGGGCAGCCATTTTAATTCCTAAGAATACTCAGCTATTACGACACTACATCACAATGTTCTGATGGGGAATTCTGCTCAAAGTTGTTGTTTTTTTTAAAGGACACTGTTTGAGTCACTGGAAACAAGAATAAAAAATCTTTTGCTGGGTTACCTGTAAAGAGGAGCCCACATGGCATCTGAAAGTTCTTAAATTCTGGAGTGCTTGGGTGCCGCATTCCAGCCAAAGGCAAAGTGGGCAGGATCAAAAAATCCAACCCATTTTGGCTCTTGCTGCCAGTTAACTAAGACTCAGGAGATCTTCCAGAATTGGGCAAAAACCGCACAAATGCTGGGAAACCACCAAATGATCGGTGTTTGGGGGAAAGGGAGGGGCCACCTGGAGGACCCTGGAAGGATGAACTGGGACCAACGAAAGACTGGGTTTAGTACCAGGGCCAAGATTCCCCACCCCTGGACACTACCATGCTCTAAGTAGTCCTGGCAGGAACTTATGATCTGCTTGAAGTAGTGACCTTGACCAGTGCAACCAGATCATGTACAAGACTTGCAGTTATGGCAGGCAATATTCATAGCAACAGTATGTTGGCTGTGACAAATCTATTCCTAATAGATTTCTGGTTGTGATAGTCACAAGTCTAGCTTCTTCCAGATAAATTAGATGATGACTTCATCTGAACTATCTGAAAGAAGCTAGACTTGTGACTACATTAAGAGAGATGCATTCTTTAGAAAATGAACCCCAATAGAGGGCCTTAAATAAACATGGAGTAAGTAGCTGGTGATATATATAAAACAGAAAGAGACGGATCACAGCACATTCCCAGATTGCAAAACACAAAATGGCTATGCCTCACTCCTACTTCTATCACTGGGAATAGGATATTTATTTTGAAATTCTTTTTCATATGATTTTCTTGAAATGGGGAACTTAGTACAAATGTCACCCTGTGAAGTAACTCTCTGTTGTATGTCCATGTCAAGACGGCAACTGAGTCATTAATAATCGCTGGCTGAAACAGACACATTTTATGCAGTGAAGAAAAGGAATGGGGAAAAGGTTACTGAAGGCATTTTCCCATGTGCGCCTCGTTCCCTGCATTCTATAAACCTTCTCCTCATCTGAGAAAACTCAGATGGGTCATTTCATCCTGAAAAGGACACGAGGAAATGGAGGGAGGGTTGTAGCATGTTGTGAATAGCAAGCAGTAATCTTTGTTTATATAGTGTGCATTTCCCCGGATGGTGGTACAGGACACCGAATCTCTCCAGCTCTCCATAGGGGTGCTGAAGACAGGATGGAAAATGAGGATTTATATAACTCAAGAAAATGTGTATGGAAAATACTATCACAAGAAAGCAAATTATTCTATTTTATCTCTCTGTGTCCTTTCCTCCACCTCCCCAAATATATTTCCTTCTGAAGTTCAGGAGCAACAAAGTTCTTGTGCTTACTTTTTCAAACACGCTCTCATTACTACTATATCCTCCTCCTCATCAACCTCACTATTTTGTGTGTTCAACATACAGTATAAAAATAAGGCAGGGTGAACCTTTGCTTCAGCATCTTGTATTGCATAGTGTTTCAATCAATTTGTTTCATTGTTTTCGCAGCCAAAATGTATCCAAACAGTCTGATTATTTTCCTTTTAGAGTTTTCTTTTCAAGATCCTCCTGGTCTGAGGGGGAATTTCAGTCCCCTCACAGGACTATTCAGCAAAAGGTTGCCCTCCAAAAATAGCATGTAGACTTGGGAGTACAACTGTCAGTCAAACTCAGCGTGTTCAGCTATTGTTGATGGAAGCTACCGACTTCGCCCCAACTTCTAGTCAACCAATATGAACTCACAATATAGCTTCACTCAGTATTCACAGTACTGTATTAATGTTTTGAAGCCATTTTGGGGAATTTTCTTTTCTGAGGCTTTTCAGTTCATGGATATTTATCAGCTTCAGCTGAAACGACCCTGTCCAGTTTGACTGCTGAGACAAACCGGACATAGGATTTAGAGAGGGCATTTTTGCTTAACCCCAGCACTTATTAGAACTGGGTTTTCCAGTGCTTCTCCCCTGCCTCTTCCTCCTGATTGTTCTTTCTCTACAATCTAGAATGGGACTGGACAACCCTTCAAACAGAGGACACCTTTGGGTAAAGGACGGTCCTCTCCTCAAGTAGTCCTTCAGTAAGGAACTGTTCTATCTAAAAGAGGTGGCCACCCTACAATTTGCTGCCTCTGGTTGTTTTCCCTGAAAAGCATATTTTAGCTATCCAGACGTATTGCTCAACATATGCCACAAAGGGACAAAATAGAATATATCGTCTATCATAGAAATGAAGTCTCTGCCCTTTGATGAAGTTTAGTGAGTCAACATTTGGTATAAAAGAGCAGTGGATATTCTCTGTATAGTATCAAAATACTCCTCAGAAAGAAAAGGAAAAAATTATTGCTATTTGAATGTCCGTTGCTGACTGATTAACTCTGGGTTGTGGGACTTTTTCTGCTGAGGGCTGCATTCTGGGGGTAATTTGCTGAGGGCCATACATGAAAAGTGGGTGAGGATGAAGCCAGCTCCTTCTTTTTCCCTCTCTCTTTCTGCCATCCCCTGCTCGCGCGCGCTCTCTCTCTCTTTCTCTCTCTCTCTCTCTCTCTCATTCTCTCTCTCCCCCCCACCCCCTGCCTCCCTGCCCAGTGGGAGAGATAGGAGGGACAGGCTGCTTTTACCAGAGGTCTAACCGATTGCTTGCCAAAAGCTGGGAGCCGCATAAAATTAAGCAAAATGTTCCATGCGTCCCTAGGGTTGCGGACTGCCCATGCTTGAATTAGCTACTGGGCCAAAGGGGAAATCCTGCACACAGGGCCAACACAACTCTCTTGCTGCCTGAAGCGGGAGGCAACTTGCCCTGCTACTGCCTTACTACCCCTCCACTGCCCCTGCCGTGCCCTTACCTTGGTCCTCCTGGCCAAGTTTCTGCAAGAAATCCCAGGATCACATCTCCTGGACATGCAGATCTTGCTGAGGGCAGCAGGTGGCCAACAGGTGAATGCCAGGCTGGAGAGTAGCTGGCGGGGCTGTCCAGGGCAGCTGCTGGAGAAGATATGTCCCTCTGTGGTCAGTGTGGTGCGCCTCCCACTGAAGCCTCCTTATCTATTACTTTCCACCCTGGAACGTGCTTCTTTGCAGACTTGCATTAGTGCTGTTGGAGCAGCACTTGGAGCAATCAAAAGAATCCTAAACCTGCCCACCCCGCAAATGGCCACGGAAAGAGAAGCAGGTGATGGGGCAGTGACCATAAGACCAGTCATCAGTACCTGAGCTAGCAGGTGGGGACTTGTGGTGTGGACACATCTGTCACAGCATCCTTCCTTTCTTCTCAATGGGTCTAATCCATATTGGAGTGGCTGAACACACAGGGGGCCAATCTACTCTAGAGTTTTCCTTTTGGACATTTCCCTCTCAATATTATTTTCAATGTTTTGCAAACCACTATTACAACTTTGTCTGTTGCACTTGCAGATTCCTTGTGCTACAAAGACTTGTGCACTGTTCTACTGGTAAGCCTTAATGATGGGATGTGGCTTTAAACATCTGTAGAACCTGGTTTGCAACACTTCCCCCCAGCCTTTCACTACAGCCACAGTAGAATCCATGATTATGTCCCTCCTCCTCCCATTCCCTCCTCCTCTTTGCTTGCAATGGTTTTCATACGTTTACAGGCAAGAAATCTCTGTGGGGGTAGAACATGCAGTTACAGAAATGAGAAAGAAAAGTTCCTTTCAACTTCTGGACTCCTGGGTCTCCCACAGTTACAACACCATGCATTTACCTGTAGCACTCGGTGAAATTATAAATACACATTTCTCCATGGCACTTGGCAAAATTAAGAGTACACATGGTTGATACGGCACTATATCCATTAGCGAGTGTCCCCAAAGCAGCAATTGTTTTTGTTTTTGTTTTTAATAGCAGCACAGTGGTGTCTCATGATCAAAATTTATCTTCTGGGATAGATTCTCTTATTAGTTGTAGGGGGTGGTGAACTGTTTGTGCAATAGTATCCCATGGTGTGCAGGAAGTCATTGGACTGGGATGAATATATTTAAAGAATAAAAATGCTAGGAAACCACATCAATGGTAAACTTCAGTCTCATGTTTTGTTTTTTAGAGAGATTTCTGACATGTTTGGATTTGATTTGGAATATGTTCAATGACATAATCATTGTTTGACATTCTTAGAATGTATGAGAACCCTCAAAATGTCTTCCATTTTCCATTTTAACCAGCCTCATCATCATCTGGTATGCTAGAAATGGGGTCACATGTACATAATTCAAACCATGTGCTTTGTACAATGTACAGATGCTATTCTTCAGATTCTCGCTTATCTGAATAGTACTAATGAGAAATGCCAGCCCAATTGGCCTTTGCAACACACAGATGAACTGCTGCAGCCAAATTACACAATGAGGCTTTCAAAGCTAATAACATAAACAAGGTTTCCATTTGAAAACTGCATGTGCCCTGGAATCTACAGATCACATTTGCTTGAACCTGTGGACATGGCCTGTGCTCATTTGTCCAAAGCACTGTGGATCATGGGCAAATGGTTTGGGACAGGAATGTTCTTTGAATAATAAAAGTGTGTGTTGTGTTGGAAAAGTCTGGATTCAATGGAAGATTACATCTGACTTTTTAAAGGGGAAAAGTACTAACATGTTAAATTGATTCTTTTTTTAAGGGTAGAGAGTCAGGGTTTTGGCTTGGTGGACCATTTTGTAGCACAGCGGCCCTGTCCTTAAGAACACAGTTGCCCAACTCTAGATTCCTTTCCCATACAATTATAGTGCTGCCTCGAGCTGAATTTCATTAGCTATTGTGGATATGCAGAGGAACAAGGACCTAAACACGAAAGCTACTGGACAGAGCACTGGACTTAAGCCAGAAAAGACAGCCTGGATCCCTACTAAGCTCAGTCATAAAGCTCACTGGATTTCCTGCAGCAAGTTATTGCCTCTCAGATTGGCTACCTCACAAGGCAAAAACAGCGAAAGTGCCAGCCTTTCCCAGCCTGTTGCCCTGCATCTGCTTTATACTGCAACTCCCAATGTTCTGGACCATTGGGTCTGCTGGATGAGGCTGATGGGAATGGAAGTGCATAAGATCTGGAGGGCACCTGGCCAGGGAAGGCAGTGACACAGTGGATTTATGTTGGGATTCAAGCCATAGACAGACATACGCATGCATGTTGAACATATCACTCACATACTGAAAGGGGTATCAAACTTAACTTCCACAGGAAAGTGGAATTCAGAACCTTGATATGCACATAGGCCAATGTACCTCAATTAAGAGAAAATGCTGAAAACAGAGCTCTCTTCCTTGAAACGTGACTTGAAAACAAGCAGCAACCAGTACAGAGCAATGCAATAACAGAGTCAGTGTGGTGGGCTGAGTCAGATCCTTCCATCTTCACATATTATGTACTTCATGGAGAATCTTAACGGAAAAGGCTGCCCTGAACAGTGATGAATTACTTGAGCTGCTCACCTCTCACCTATAAAGAACCCTATCTTTTCTAAAGGGTAAAATCAATCATTGCAAAAATCTATAAAGCATATGGATGCATCAGCACTCCCTCCTACTCCGAATTAATCTACTTCATCCAGTTCAAGTACTCCCAACTCAGTTTAGCACCTTAGCGGTGTCTACATGTCTTCATGTGTTCTCACGTCTCCTGATGCAGCCTTCCTCAGATTTCCTAAACAACTTCTGAGAAGTTTTAATGTGCAACTATATCTTAGCAGACACCTCTTCCCAAACCCACATGTGTCAAGGTAATGGAAACTGAGAGCAGTTGGGTATTCTCACAGGGCACAATGAACACCTGGCAGGTAGCTAATGTCTGGGGACCTAGACAGCAGGACCTTGGATAGCTCCACACAGACAATGTGCCATGATGAGCCTGACTCTCTGCTGAGTCTTTCCACCCTTCTGGGGCCACTTCATTCCTCCCAGGCCTCTCTGGGGGGCACCAGGCTCAGAAGTCTGATTTGCAAATTTACTCAACATTCCTTTAAGAAGAACTATGGAAAGAGGTACAAAAGCTGAACATACTGCACAGGAGAACTGTATTGGCTAAATTGAAAGAATGCCTCACCACCAGAGGAATGTATTGAAACAATCGGGTGGTGTGTTGCTCTTTCAATTTAAGATACCACCACTCCTCAGAAAATCTTACTGCATAATGGTAGGGGGATTTCAGTCAATCAAAGGAGAGGTTTTTCTGTTTGTACTTGATGGAACTGTTGTGGAAATCACAGTGGCTTTCTTATGTATATTTTCTCATTTTTAAGGATAAAATACAGATTCACAATCTCATGTTCCATCAAATGGATAAATTACCAATCCCATAACATTCAGTAGAGACCAGATGAATTAAAGGCCTAGTCTACTAAAATGAATCAGTCTTCCACAATCACAACAATAAAAACAGATGATAAAATGGTTAAAACAATATACATATAACAGTATTATAACAAATATTATAACTATAACAAACTATAAGTATAACTCACTATAGCTGTGAGTGTTAATCAAAGCATGGTGAGTTAAAATCATAAAAAACTTTTAAAATCATTACAATAAAAAACAATCATTAAAAAGTCTGGAAAATAAAACTGTTTTTACTGCCACCAAAAAATTGTAATGAAGGTGCCAAGCAAACTACTCTAGTGAGGCTATTCCACAGGTGGAGCACAATCACTGAAGAAGCCCTTCTTCTGTTTGTCATCCTCCTCACCTCCTGCTAACTGCTTCATTATTTCCTTGCCTTATTCCATTGCCCTTTTGCCTGCTACATATTTTGTTTTTTCCTTTAGAACATCTCTTTCCGTAAGTTTCAAAATTTTGGGGAAACCATATTTTGGACTATAGCTACCTGCCCATTCAACTTCACATAATCCTGTTCTGTCTCCTCCATACCTTTTTCTCTTTCTCTTAACATTTACACAAGCATCCGCATTTCTGTCTCCACTGTTCAGTATCTCAGACCTGAGCAACATATAGGTGCGTGTAGCCAGCTCTTCCCAGCATCAGCTTTTGCTAAACTGTGTAGAAAGTGAGGAGACATTAACAGGACAATATCATGGCACATCTTTTTTTAACCTATGTATTACCAGGCAAATGTGGCTTGATGACATCCCTGTGTCTCCTAAAAACAAGTGGCTTGGGCTGTCAAAGTCCATAACATATTACACAATTGGGATTGCTCTGGATTTTTAGAAGGTCTATCCAATAAAAGACAAGATAAAAAGTTTTTTTGACAGTCTAAATTGTTCATGAAAATATGCACTTTGGATAAATCCTGAATGCCAAACTGATTATCTACTTCCTTGTTAAAACACAAGAAAAAGTAAGCATTCCTCTCCCTCTCCCCCAAAACCCAAGACAATTGAACAGCGGCATTAAGGCTATTTCATGCTGGCAGACTCTTCACGATGTCAGGAAATGGATTGCTCAGACTCAGGCTTTGCTTGATGTTTAATTGCTAAGAACGGCCCGAGAGCTTTGACTGTTGGGCAGTAGAGAAATGTAATAAATAAATCAATGAATATCACAAATTGTAGTTGCTTGCAACTTACAAACAGGTATTACTGAAACTTGGTGGGATGACTCCCATGACTGGAATATAGCACTTGGAGGGAATAGCAAGTTTAAAAAGAAGTAGGGGAGGAGGTGGAGTTGAATTATAGGTTCAAAATATTTATTCCTACACAGAAATACAAGAAGCTGAGCCCAGAGCCCCATTGAGAGCATCTGAATCAAAATAAATATGTCAAGGAATAAAAAGGGACAGGACAGTCCAAGTCTACCCAATCAAAGAGAAGATGAGGATGAAACTCTGGTTAAGCAAATTGCCAGTATTCAAGGAAATGAGATGTCATTGCACTGCGGAATTTCAATGACCCTAGTATCTGTTGGGCAGCAAAGTCTCCTTTAGGCAAACCCTAACCCTAACCCTTCAAGAGATTCTTGACATGCATGGCAGACAACTTTCTTCTATAGGAAGTAGAGGAAAGAACTCGAGAACTGGCTATCCTTGGCTTAATTCTGACTAATAGAGATGACTTACTTAGTAGATAAAGTGAAAAGTAAAAGAACACTGAGGGGAAAGTGACTCCTTCCTCAAAGGAGTTCTTGAGGAAGCAAATATGGAGAATAGCCATACACATACTCCAGATTTTTTGGAAATCTGATTTTCAGATACTCAGGACAATGCTAAATAAGGCCCAGTGGCCACTGGCCCTAAGGAGAAAAAAAAGGAATCCAAGATGGCTGGGAGGTGGTGTTTTTTTGTTTTTGTTTTTGCTTTTTTTTTGAGGAAATATTAGAGGCACAATTACTAACAATTCCAACAAAAAAAAACAACAAAAGATAGAAGGCAACAGAAGAAACCAATGTGGCTCCACAAAAAACTTTGAGTTCACCTAAATCCAAGAAAAGATGTGTACAGGAAGTGGGAGGAAAGCCAGGCACAAAAACAGTTTGCAGGCAGGTGGCATGGAAGTGCCTGACTGACATCAGAAAGGCTAAAACTGAGAATGAGCTGAGGCTGGCAAGGGATGCTAGAAGCAACATACCTTTCCTCAGGTATGTGCACAACAAAAGACAGAGAAAAGAAAAGAAATAGTGATTCAGCTTTTCAATGTGAGAGGGTGGACTAATAACAGGTAACAAAGAAAAGGCAAGTGCTCAGTTCTAACTCAGGCTCAGTCTTTTTCCAAAAGCACCCAGCAAAAATGCAATACAAACTGAAGGGGAAGGACTGAAGCTAAGATTAACAAAGAAATGGTCAAGGAACACCTAATTTCTTTGAGTGAGTTCGAATCTCCAGGGCCCAATGAGCTGCATCCTAGAGATATAATGGAACTGGCAGAAGACCCTTCAGAACCACGGTTATCTTTGAGAAATCATGGAGGACGGTCAGACTCAAAGAATGTTTTTCCATGGCACCTTCTCAGACTGGGGTGAGGTAGCAAGCAGGGGACCGCAGGGCTCAGTTTTAGGACCAGTGCTCTTCAAAAAATGTATAAAAGACTTCCATTTGCAGATGACAAATAATGGGGTAGAATAGCTAATACTCTGGAAGACAAAAACAAATTTCAAAGTGATCTTGCTGGGCTGAACGAATGGTATTTAAGGGGGACAAATGCCAAGTTCTATACCTAGGAGAAGGGAACCAAACGTAGGTACAAGAGGGGGGATACTTGGCACAACAATGCTCCAGGTGAGAAGGAACTTGGAATTGTTATAGATCAGAAGCTGAAAATGAGCTATGTGAGAGAACTACAAAAAAGCTAATGCTATTTTGAGCTGCTTTAACAGAAGCATAGTTGCCAAATCATAGTTGGACTATTCAGCATTAGTTAGGCCCCATCTTAAGTATTGCATCCTGTTCTGGACACTACACTTCAAGAAGGATATAAACAAATTGGAGAGGGTTCAGAGGAGAGTTACAAGTATGATCAGAACTCTGGAAACAAAGCACTGTGATGAGAGATTGAAGGAACTGGGCATATTTCATCTGGAGAAGAGAAAACTGAGGTAAGATATGATAGTTCTTTTCAAATACTTGTGTCACACAGACCAAAGCCAGGATCTCGTCTTAATCATCCTAGAGTGCAAGACACAGACTAAAGGGCTCAAATTACAGGAAGCCAGATTCAGGCTGGACATCAGGAAAAACTGCCCAACTGTGAAAGCAGGACAGCAATGGCATCAATGACTTGGAGAGGTTGCGGGCTCTCCCACACTAGAGCCATTTAAGAAACAGCTGGACTGACATCGGAGAGGAGTGGCTTGACTAGACTTCTACTCTGAGCAGGAGGTTGGACCCAATGGCCTTACAGGCCCCTTCCAACTCTGCTATTCTATGATTCTACCCTCCTCGCATGCACCCAATATTTTTCCTTGGTCTTTCAGGCCCAAATCCAAATGGGGAAAAAATAAGCCCCAGGTCATGCTATCTTGCCTTAAGAGGCATCTACACTTCACTATTTTTCAAGGAGTCTGCCTGTCAGTTGACCCGGTGAGTTTTTTTCTTACATCAGTAGTTAGCAGGGTGAGTTACACAGTGTGAAAGAGCCTCTTCTTGCTGGAAGGCCAGTTGTATCATTAGACAATATAGGATTAGGACACTGGACACCTTTGCTAGTCAAGGAAAAGCATGTGTGCATAGAGAACTATGCATAAATGGATTTATTTCTCTAAGAAATGTTATCTTGACTCAGTGAATTCTGGAATGACACCCTGCCAAAAAAAAAAAAAAAAAAAAGCTTGTAAAAAAGAGAGAAAATGCTCTCCCTTTCTCTCTGTCTCTATCTTCAGGTATATATATCCTGAATATATATTCTTCTTTCTCCTTTCTGCACACATGCAGTCCTGAAACTTCTGCATTTTAAAACTTAGTTATGGCTCTGCCTTCTCAATCTAAATCAGGTCTTTTCTTTAATGCATATTCAGATCTAAACCATATCCATTCATATTACAAATGTTTGGCACTTCAGCTAATGTCCACTGAAAGTGAGCCAATGCTGAATTTCTTCTGCTTTTACTGCAATGCTGCCATGATCAAATTGAATTGGACACCTCCACTAAATCAATTAGGGACCACTGAAAATGATTCCCCTCCCACACACTGCTGTCGATTTCCTGAAATGCCAGTTCACACTTTGAAATCCCTGGCAAGCAAAATTCTTGAAGATGCAAGTTTCTCTTGTTCGTATACAAGGTCAAATTAGCCCATTGGTGCACAATGCGTGGGGTTGGGGGTGCATTCCCCCAGCACCCCAGTGGGGCACACATCCCCAACCCCAGCTGTACTACCACCAAATGTTCCACCAAAATTCATTCATGTGGCAGTGTTTTGAAGAAGAATTGCTTCTTTTTTGGTCATGCTGCCACAAGAGTACTTCTCATGTATTTTCTTTCCGTCTTTCTTCATAAATGTATCAGTGGCTGAATCCAGATTTAGTCATACTTAAGAGCAGAGCCATTGAAATCAGTGGGACAGATATTAGTCATGACAAATTAAATATAATTGATTCAGTGGGAATACTCGCAGCATGACTAAATCCAACCCTAGGAAAAAATACAGGAAAACTTCCACTGGTAATGTGCCACAGATGTTTTAATGAAATGGCTCTCAATTCTTCACACTGGCCTCCTCACTAGATCTGTCCCATTCGCTCTTGATGGAATTCACAGTCATCAGCTCTTCTTTTTCTGCCAATATCCCCTGATCGTGCCAAACTGTACTGAGGAAGAAGGGGAACCAATCCATTATCAGTGTTTAGCTGGTACTTTTTGCCATCAGTTTTGACATTTTCCTGGAATCACAGCATTATTGGGCAGCACTTGCTAGCATTTGTTTACCTCAGCTTGCTCGAGTTTAATGCTCGCTCTTTCCTGCTTCTCCTCTCATCACATCTTTGTACCAATAATTTCAAAATAATTAGCTAAATTAACAGAAAGCATTTTGTTATCTTATGTTCGCTTTTAAAAATGTTACATTTGCCTTTTTAAAAAAAGACATAGCAACCAAAGTACTTTGAATACAACTTTTTACACTGAGTAAAAAGGGTTTCGCCATTCATCTTGCAGGGATGAAAGAACAGATGATTACTCTAATTGTTTCTCAAGCACTTAAAAGACCTGATTTCTTTAATGCTTGTTTTGCATATTAGCAATGAAGGCAGGCCAATTCAGAGTCTCACATCTTTTTCCAATCACAATAAAAAAATACATTTAATAAGTATTAAACGCAAGATTTGAAAGGCCATACCAGTGTTCCCTGCTATTAAAAGTCAGCCTTAGCATATGCAATAGTCTGCCCATTCCAGACCAAATGATCTTGATTTGGAACTTGGAGAAGAATTCTAAACCCAACAGAAAAGCCAGAACGGATATAGTTTCTTTCTTACTTTTTCTCTTGTGACAGTAACAGTTTTTCCTACAAATAGTTTTCTGGGCTAGCAAAATCTGTTTTGCTGCTCTTTAGATCCTCAGCGGGCACCAATTTAGTAGTATCCGAGTTTCTTTTCATGTCCTGCCCTATTTATAGTTTTACTTGCTTTCAAACTGGTAAATTTAACATAATCATTCTTAGGTGACCAGACAGCTTGTGTCACTTTTTCCATTATTAACTTTTTAAAATGTACATAAAAGGAGAAAACTTTCAAGAATTAAATAAAGTATGCTAGCGTACAAGCTGGTTTAACAGAGGAAAATATACTACATTTTAGAAATGCTATTGTGATCTCCATAGCATTTTGTACTTTGGAAATGCATAGCATTTGGAACCTCCATTTACTGCATCCGTGCGGTGCCTTAAATGCTATTTAATGACAGACGGCCGGAAGGGATATAGATTTGCCAGCCACTTTGAAGATGAGCCATACTATCCATTGCATCCTTACTATTCACTGAATTCTTTGATGGGATGCTGAACTTATGTTCTGATTAAGCAGTTGCTTAAGGGAACAGGACTCTAATGCAGAGATGGGGGAAGGACTTCCTGTTCACTTCGGTGGAGGAGGAAGATCTACATGTAAGCCCACTTTGCATGGAGGAAACTGTACTGCTAGGTCAGTGCTGTAGTGCAGTGCTGTAGGTGTGTGGTCCCAGTCTTGCCTTCTGGAGTAGATGATTCCACCCCTTTCCGTCAGCTGCTGGTCATGTGGAGGTCTTCCAGCATTTGCAATTTTTTTTCCAATTCTAAAAGTCTAAAACCTGTCCTAAGGCTTAGTTACTAGCAGTGAGAGGTTTAAGCTAAAATATGCTAGTATTTTTGCTAATTTGTCTCTGCCCCTTTGCTCCAGCCCCTACACCTTTTCCCTTTGGGCCTGCCCATCATTGGAAAGCAGCCCCCAAGAACTTCTGTGAAAATGAATTCTTAGGTACATAAACGTAAGAAGATTAGCTAGATCAGACATAAGGCCACTCTAGTCTAGCATCCTATCTCCTACAATAATCAATCAGGGGCCCACAAGAGGCCTACAAGCAGGTCTTCAAGGCAATTGTTCTTGCAGATACAGCAACTGAGCTGAAGTTTCAAGCTGACTCTCCATGTAGCAATAGCAAATACATTGTAGAGGTTCCACTGTGAAGTTCATAGGCACTCTGTATAGGAGGACAAGTTCTGTTTCTGTATCAAAGAACTCATGGAGTTCTGGATCAGGACAACAGTAGGGACAACCATCATTAAAATTTGACAGAAAATGAAAGCTAGTGGAGGACATCCAGCTGAAAAAATGACCTATAGACCAGTATATGGAAGACCAGTTGGTGTGGGTTGGTGCAGCCTCACAAGGAAGGTGTGAACCATTGGCGGAGCCCTCCTTCCTTCCTTCCTTCCTGACAGCTGCAGCCTTGTTCAGACCTGCTCCATGCATACATGGTGCACATGGAGAAAGAAGGGAAGGACCACACTGCTTGACGTGCATGCAGTCAATGCAACGTCTGTAAAGGGGCACCCAATCTTGTACCGCTGTGCGCACGCAAGGGCTCCACACAACTGGCAGCTCTGCAGGACTCAGAGCCAAGCATCCTTTTGCAGATGTTGCACTGAATGCACATAAATTCAGTATGTATGTATGTGACATACAGAGAGCTTTGGCTGTTGGGCAGTATAGAAAATAAATAAATAAAGAGCTGAGGACATTGCTGCAGTTCTGCTCTCTCCTTCTCCATATATACCTTGTATGCATATTCTCTGAAGGGTATGGTGACATTTCTCAGCAGGAGAATAGATTTTGATAAGTCTGGCCATTTTTCCAAAGGGCAGCATGCTGCTAATTTTCAGTTCAGATCAGTAGAGATAACTTTTTGTGTCTCTAAGGGTTTTCACTTCCTAAGATATACTTCACAGTGGAACAGCTCTAGGCAGCATTCACACATGAAAGGCAACCCTGCATGGTTACCATGGTTTGCTGCTGTTTATCATGATCTAGCTGACAAATGATCAAATGATTTCTATTCTATTATGGTCTCCATCCTTCTCACTCCATCCTCCCATGGTTGGCCCATATCCCATCAGCAACTGTGCCTGAAATTCAGTCCCAAGGTGCATTGCTCCCTGCCTGTGTTGCCTGACTCTCCCTTATTGGTCCAGAAGTAGAGGCTAAATGGCTGGAGCAGCTTCTGCAGTTGCCATTCTTTCTAGAGAACTCTGTGGCAGGTGTATACCAAGACCATGGAAAACATAATTCTGGATTGAGACATGTGTCAATCACTGGTAGTAGAGAGAAGCCACAGAACAGACACTTATTCTTTATCATGGTTTCTAAAGACCAAATTTACTATGGTGAAATACCATGACTGGGTTCAGACAACACAACAGATCAACAGTGGTGAAAAATCACCAACTAGTGATATGTCTGAACCTAGCCATTGCCTTGCACTTGTTGAGGTGACTTGCTACAAAACATTGTTGATAAGCAGCTTTCCCCAACCTGGTGCCTTTCAGATGATTGGAATAACAACTCCCATAATTCCTCATCTTTGCTCATGCTGGTTGGGATGATGGGAGTTGTAGACCAAAATATCTGGAGGACATCAAGCTGGTGGAAGACTGGCTTATTGAAACAGTTTTGTAGGAAGTCACTATAAGGGTCTAGGACTGGATATAGGCAGCCAGAGACAAGATAGAGGCACCAGGACCAGTGCGACCGAACTTGAGGCAAGACAGAGTTCAAAGTCCAGTGGTTCTTAGCAATAGCAAATTTCAGTAGTAAAGTCCAAGCCACAGTCATGATACAGTCCAAGGTCAAGAACCAGGAAGACAGAGGTGCAAGTATCTTGAAACACAGTAACTGGGCAAGAACCAGGTGCAGGCAGTGCAGAAAACATGAGCCCCTCTATTACTGAGGTCAGTTCTGGAGGAAAGAGCATGCTCTTCTATGGCTCTTCCTTCAGGACTCCCAGTTGGGGCCTATTAGCAGACTGAAAGCTCCAGCGGGACCTGGGATTGCTCCTGCCAAGATGGTGGTGCTTGTTCTGGTTCTGACCACTTGAGCAGCCCAGATCCCAACACTCACCTACCGAATGGTCAGACGGAGGAATGGAATGGAATGGAGATAACACTGTTCATACAAATCACTAGCACTGAAACTGGAGCATCCATCTCTTGAGGTACACTATTGCTGCTGGAATGGCTTGCACCTTTCCTGTTGAATGGGAGATGTGAACTCCTGATTGCACTTTGAGTCTGAAACATTAATATGGGGATCAAGTATATTTACTCATAGGTTTGATGCTCAAAAATGTTCACTCCATGATACCAAAAACACCCTATTCCCGATGCATCATATTTTCCATAACACAGGTTTTTTCCTTAAGAAAAGAATACATTGGTAACAAATTGAAGTATTTTATTTTTCTTAAATCCCAGTGCATAGACAGTGTGCCCATTAGTCAAGCACAGTGATTAGATGTAGATACCTTAAAAACAAACAATCCCAGTAACCGCCACTATTTACAATTTAGCTAGATCAGCACATCATATATTTTTTCCATGACAGACCACTTTAAAAGTTCAAGCCCTAACAGCACATAATAGAACACCTGGCACTTACCTAAGCTATTAATATTGCCCTTTCAAAACATATGAGGGAGATATAGATCTGTGCTGTGGCTTCCTGTTTGCCAAATCCATCCTAAATCTCATTCTGTTGAAAGTTGAGTTTCCCTCAGCATGTTTGTGGGGATCACCCTGTCATTCCACCTTAAAGCAGAACAATTAAGAAGTTGAATGCAAATGTTTGGGCAGCTGTTTTAACGCATCTGAATAGTGTGAAGATGCCAAAACAGAGGCAGGGCATGCCCTCCCACAACTCTGCTGTGTGCTCTCATCTGTCTCAGATCCATTAACAGTGGGAGAGCATTTCTCACCTCTTGTATACAAAACATCTTTCAGTGGCCCCTGCTGTATGCACTTTTGTTGCTGGAAGTACTCTAAGTGTTGTGTTGCTAGGGTGTGGAGGAAGAAGGACAACCAGCAAATAGAAGGGCTGTAGATCAGTGGTATAGTTCCTTTCCATGCTGAACGCACAATCCCTGGCAATTCTTGGAATTTCCACATAGGACTGAGAAGGGTTTCCTGCCTGCCTGGAACCCCGGAGACCTTCTACCAGATAGTAGACAACACGGAACTCGATCCACCAGGGGTCAGACTTGGAATTAGGCAGTTTCCCATATTCCTGTGGCTGGGCACTTGCAAGGGTCCACCTGACAAAAGCCCCTGGAGATGCTCCTCCTCTTCACCCTTGCAACTTGCTTGTTTGCCTCTCGTTTTTGGCCCAGGCAACAGTAAAGCACGTGCACGCAGAACGGTCTCGTCTCATTCTCCAACAAATCCAGGTAGGACTGGAAAAGAACCCTGCTTAAAACTCTGGAAATCCACTGCCAGTCTGTAGGCAACTCTGGCTAGATGGATCAGTGGTCTAACTCCATGGAAGGCAGCTTCCTATGTTTCACATTCAGCCATAATCACAAATGCATCCATAACTCATACTTTTTTCATAATTACAAGCCTGACATTACAATTACACTTCATCCTTGCAACAAAGAAAGCAATGCTGGTGGCTCCTTTGGCAGAACACTGGAATTCACTGTCATGCAAAAGTGAAGAGATTATTACTGCTCTGCCCCCCTCCTGCCGCCTTTACATTTCAGCCATAATATATGGATTGGCCACAGCAGAAACTTCCTTAAAAGAAGGCCAGGGAGAGTGCAGCCTTCTCCAGGGACAGTTTCATTTTGAGGAGAGCATGCTGGGATTTTTGTGGTATTTGGTTTTTTTAAAAATGAAGCAAGCTGACAATGATGGAGCAGACAAGCACTGACCCTAGTCCCCAAAGCAGCATCAGTTCCCCCAAAATCTAATGACATGATTTAGTAGCCTCATTCAAATGTTCTTCCTACCAGCCTTCTGAAAAATTCATATTTCTCTCTTCCTATATGGCTGTATTACAACTTCCCAATAGTTTCCCTCTAGAGTTTCTCCCCATCCAAGCATATGAATTATATTAGTAATTAATAGCCACCAGTCATCAAATGCCATCAAGAAAAATTTTACTAGTTATTACTATCCTTTAGAGAAATTTCTGCAGTGAGAACTAACATCCCAAGATAGTTCTTTCTTCACCTGACACAACACAGTATTATCCCCTCTGAAATATTCTGAATGATGTGTATTTATGCCCTACATTTGGTTTCCAATTGAAAATACATTTATTTATTTAATTTATATATTACTGAATAGCTGAATATCTCTGAGTGGTGTATCTTTTAAATCTCATTGGTACACCGGATAATACTACCAAAAACACTTTTGAGTTCCACTGGTTCAAACACTTGCTTAATTCTTCAGTACTGAAACAAAAATTAGATATGCTTAACACTGGCTGAATTGTGCATTACTTATTAATAATACAAACCTAGCTGACAAACAAAGAGGACCATATGGGCCCTGCAGCAATCTTTAACTTACCCATTGTTGTCTGATGTCTTTTTTTCTTTTTAATTGACCATTAAAAATGGTCCATTTGATCAAGAGGTTAAAAAAACCATTTAAGGGCATCATAGTTTTTGGTCAGAAAAAAATCTCATTTCTGTTTCTTTGTTTTTGTCTGCTTTTAAAGCAGAAACTAAATTCTAGTATATTGTTCCATGCATCCGTACATCTCAAAACAAGCAGACACCATTTTATTAAAATACCAGAATATAAAACCAATGAGGCCTGTGTACATTATTGCATTCTTTGTGGTGCTCCAAACATCACATATAACAAGAGTTTACTGAGCAGGGTACAACTATAGATTCCTAGCTTTTTGATCAAAGATTCAGCTGACTACAGAAGAGTGTGGGCAGATCATTTTATTCCAAAGAACTTGTTTCTGTATTGCCTAGAAATAAAAGGTCTGAATTTTATCAGATTCCCTTGAAATCCTGAAATTGGTTTATTGTGTTTTTCCTGATATGTTGACCATCGGTTAGTGGAATTCTACCAACCTTGGGTTATAGATTTAAAATCACGATCTATGTAATGTGATGTTCTAGGCACTGAAATTTCAGCTGAACCCTCTGGGAGTAAGCCTTGATTTTAAAAAAATAATTCGACCAAGTAGTGTCTTGCATATGTCAAAACAATTATATTTCAAAAAGCCAAAATAGAACTGGAAAAGAATCATACAAATTAATGGCATGACCCCAGGACTCTCTGTTCTTGAAATCTGGGTGAACGTTGCCATTGGCTTCAATCAAATGTAGATCATACACATTGCAATATGGGAAGTAATACGGAGAGGTAATTTTAATTAGGGGTGTCTGAGAATATTATTTCAGTTCACAAAGCATCAGAATCCATTCCATTCATAACACCAAATGCAAATGGCAGTACTTTTATTTGAATGCTGAGACACTCTCAAGTTTATGATCACATTCGTCAAAATCATATTTTGAGGAAATACACAATTTAAAATATATTTATGTATTTTCATGCTTCCATTAAGAGCAAAATGAAGTGAGTACCTCTAAAAATGTGCACAGAAATGCTCATTTTTCACATTTGGCACAAATCAGGTTGCAAATAAAAATTTGTGCAAGGTGAATCAAGCTTCAAAGTAGTTCTGGGAGCATCTTGGTGAAATCCAGCACCCCTCATTTTAAATGACATGGGCCCACATAGCAGTAACTGAAAAGGGATTCCCAATGGCAAAACTTGGAATAGTGAGCATCACGTTTGAAAATGCTGTCATGCCTTGCGAAATGCCTTCATGAAGGGATATTGCACATTCTTTTACAAGCTTGGTGTTTGTCAGAATCCTGCCATTTTGAAGCTCAGTTTCAGTGCTGATACATTTGACCCCAGTCAGTCCACCTTGAAAAATATACTGACTGGAATCTTGTCAGGATCTTTGGAAGGTGAGTGGGCTAAAAACCAGTTCCTATGAGGAATTTTTGAAAGGGCTGGGCCAAGTTAGTTTGCAGCAAAGAAGTTAAGGGAAGACATGATAGCAATCTTCATATATGTAAAGAGCTATGGTGCAGATTCTTTTAGTTTCTCCAAAGGGCACAATAAAAACAACAACAACAACAACAACAACAGGTAGGAATTGCAGGGAAGCAGGTTTTTGCAAATATTAGGAAAAATCTCCTAATGGTATGACTTGTTTGACAGAGTGCCTTGAGAGGCTCCTCTTCACTGGACATACTTAAGCAGAGGTTGGCTGGACACCTGTCAGAGATGCAGCCTGCACTGTACACCTTGCATTGGACCGAGCTGTTCTCCAAGTCCCTTCCAACTCTAACATTCTACAATTTTATGCAGCAACAGAGATTCTTTCATTCATAATAGAATCAAGAAAAATATCTATCCATGCTATAGCTCTATTTTCTAAAACAGTCTAACATGGTTTTACTTTTACAGTTCCTTTTCAGGAGTATTTCCCCTTTCCAACTCTTGTAAGAGAAAATCGGTTCTCTTCCCAACCACCTCCCCTCCCACGCCTGTTATTTGCAGACTGTTTTACCACAGTCACAGATCCATGCCAATTGTGGCTCAAGAATAATAACAATATTAAGTGAATTTATAAACCAACTTCAGTCTAAGATACTCAGCATGGCTGACATTTTATAACAATAAAAACAAATGCAGTAATAAATGCTTATAAACGAACAATAGAAGCAGCAGCCAACAAACCTATAAAGTTAATAAAATCCTGCATAAATTATAAAAGACACAACTAAAGCTAGATATAATAAAGCATGTTAGAATGTCTGAGCAAATGAAAAATTATTGGTCAGGCATGGAAATGACATCAAGGTGGGTGTGAGGTAAGCATCCCCTGGGAGGGCTTTCCACTATTGCCATGACTACGCCCCTACAACTGAAACCAATGGACATTTCCAAAGCGGCTTATGATGGGACACAGGATCCTGACCTTGTAAGAAGAAAGAAAAGTCAACAATCCCACTAGCTGTACTCAAGCTCTTGGGAGAGGGTCTTCTGATTCTGCTGCATGACTTAAATGATCCCAAGTAGAGATGGAGAAATCTGCCTCCTTTACTTTCACTCACATTCAGATTCCTTCAATCTCAAGTTATTTCTGTCCCAGATACGAAGTCTGCATCCTAACCAGATGGGATAATCTGTCATTTCATGGCAGGTTTCATATCCTTTGATGCTACTATCTCCATCTTCTAGAAGGCTTAGAAGCCAAGGCAAGGAAGATATTATGTGCACTTGCTGACTTCTAACCCAGTTCAATTTCCAGGAGCAAACCTCACTTGTACAGAAAACATAGCGATACGGAATCTGCAAGTGTCTCTCCAATTGTTGCATCATGCCTCTAACCTGGCTTACCCCACCTCCATCACACTGAATTTTGGACTGGCCTATTCAGAGCCCTGTTGGAGGACAAAAGGCCCCATTCATGAAGAGCCACCACTCCCAGTAAACACATGAGTGGCAGCTCATAGTCATTAAGAACAGGAACCTCCACCCAAAATCCCTTGCTGAAGGTTAAGAGGCATTACAGACCTCTTGCTGTGATATAACTGGAACAAATATACAATAAAACATTGCTTTGTTAATATCTTTTAACAAATTTGCAGTGCAGTCATACATTCAGGATGAAGTTTCATTCACTTCAGTGGGCCTTACTCCCAAGTAAGTGGATAGAAGGCAGCAATGGTTATTTTGCATGAGTTTTTGGGTTTGCACATCTGTGACCATAGCTGGCTGTTGATATACCTCAGCTAGCAGGTGGTAGAGAAATGTACTCAACAAAATTAAAAAAACACACACATTGCAGGAGAGACATTTAAATCATTAACTGAATACAGTCCCAAAAGCTGCTACCCTGTGCACAGTCAGTTTACTTAAACCCATTAAAGTCATTGGGAGTTAGGTAGCTTAACCGGCTGCAGAATGGCACCCAAAGACTTCCACATGCTTGCCAGGCTCCCTTGGACATGCTAAGCATCCCCTTGGTATCTCCATAAACAAGTGGCTTTCTCACCATTTATTTAATCACAGACTTGATGCTGATGCTGACAGTTCCTACTTCGTAAAGTGCAATACTGTTTCAGAGCACATTCCAGAGCATGCTGGCAATACGCATTTATGAATGCTTACTCAGAAGGAAGCCCCATCCAATTCACTGGGCTTATTTCAAGGAAACTGAATACAGCATCACAGCCTTAACCTGGGAGCAAGGGCCATTGAAATGTTGCACAGTATAGCCTCACTTACTTTCAAGGAAATGTTCTTACAACTGAACTGTAAAACTTTTACAGCAGCACATAATGAGTTATAGTATTTGCCTTTAACTTCTAAAGCAGACCTAGAAGTACAATAATCGGCAGACTGTGAAATATATAAAACCCACAATATCCAAATGGAAGAATCCCATTGTTCTGGGAGCTGTAGGCATTCCAGCATGCACACAGTTTGCTAAAGTCCAGCAGGACTCCTGGGAGACCTGGGTTCAAGTCTCTGCTCAGTTATTAACCACACAGGGTAACAGGAAGTCACTCCTTCTCACCATAACCCACCTTGCAAGATTGTCATGAGGATCAGATGAAGGCAAGAGGGAACCTGGGTATCCTGAGTCCTTTGCTAAAAGGCTGGGATAACAGTACAGGAATGTGGTGCAAGGGGGCTTCCTCATTCCCTTCAACTGAAAAAGCAGCTTTCTGTACGCAGCAGGATGCGGTTTTGCCTGCCATCAACAGGCAAAGTCTCTGAGAGTGGAGAACCACTGGGCAAACATGAACTTCTCTGGATTGCAGCAAAGGTTGCTTGCTGTACAACGCTAACGCTGGATATTCGTTTTCCATCGTGAGTCAAACTGAACAAAGGTATTCCACCTGAGTCTATCAAGAGGACAAACTATTTTATCTTTAGAATTTAATTTCTGGGTGGATCTTCATGCCATTTCAACCTGCAGTCCAGTTTGCCCTTCTGGGACTACCGCAACCATATATTTGTACATCACAAAAGTACTTTGACAATGAGGTCACCTTACTGTCTTCCCATTATTCCCCTGATATATTGCTCATCATTTATTGCAAAGAGATCTCCTATCATAGAAATGTTAAACAAAGCCAATATAATTAAACCATAGCTCCCATTCATAAGCTTTTCTTGTAGTTACATAGGCTATAGTCTAGTATTCAGAACCTATTATATATTAATGTCCTTCAACTGGTCCTGAATTTGAGATGAAGAAATAATCATTACATAATGTTTGATCTTGCATATAGATCATGTGCTTAAGTGTGCAATCCTATACAGGTCTGTATAGAAGTTAAGTTCCACCTAGTTGGGTTCATTCCCAAGTATAGGATTAAAGCTCTAGGATTTCAGCCACAGTGTAATCAGCCTAACTGGGTACAGAATAAAAGCCAGAAAGTCTACTGTCGTTCTGCTGCAAACATTGGTTTGCAAAGAGAAATGTATACATTCAGGCTGCAATCCTACAAACACTTAATAGGGAATAATCCCATTGACTTAAGTGGGACATGTGCAGAAGGTCATGCTGATGCAATAGCTATTTAATTTTATCTTTAAAACAGTGCTGGCCCATTTCACTTCCAAGTCAAACATCCTATTAAAACTATAATTCAAAGCACGCTTACCCAAGAGTAACTCCAATTGAACTTTATGGGATTTACTTCCTTGTAAACATGCAGAACATATTACTGCAGGAGTTCCAAAGGTGTGTTATTAACAAGTATTACATTCCTGGCATACAAACATAATCAGCTAAACCAAACATGAACAATGTGTTGCATTTAGAAGGTTCTGCTATTCCACAAAGCATCCAAGCAACTGCAAGGCTGTAAGGAAAGAAATGCATTTCTGGGCATCTTTCAGAGCATAAAAATTCCACATAAAACTTGATAAGAAGTTCAGGATAAGGGGGAAGGGGTTGGCTGTCTTGTTTGTGCTTAAGCTTTCAAAGAAGGCTTAAAAAGTTTGCTCCTGCTTCCCCAAAGTGGGCAAATCATGGCCAAACATCACCTGCACTCAGAGCAAGTTAAACTTTAGACTCTTGATCTTCAAAGCCTCTTGTTTGCTTTCAGATCACAACCTCAAGTTAGCATGAAGAGATGCGAGAGGAAAAGTTCAGAATTTGATCCAGAGGAACAATGGTGTCACTTACCTAAAGATGGGTCTCTGGAGATGCTTCTTCCTGATTGTAACACAATCATCCATTTAAGTGTGTGTGTTGCAGAGGGGGACTGCCTCTTCCTGAAAATAATTCCAGAGCAAACCTGGGAGCAATCAGGAAACTTGTTCTTAGCTACTGTGCTGAAGAGAACACACTGGGGGGGTTTTGGTGCTGGGGAAATCCTCCCTCCCTTTCTCGGGCAGTCCAGCAAAATGAGGCCATAGAGACCACATAACGTCTGAGCAATACCAAACCATGCATGCAGGCTGTTACAGAGAAACCGGGACTCAGGCTGACTGAAGCTGGGGAGTGCACTGGAATCCCTTCAGCTGCCTGAGGAAAAGTCAGAACTTTGCCAAATGTTAACCCTGGTTTATAAAAAAAACTTCCAGTCATGGGAACACTTCTCTTGCACACACTGGTCAAAGTCTTCGACGCAGAGGCTGCCTTGCTCTGTAAAACAAGTCCAGTTCGTTTAGAGATTTCACTTCTTCTTTTTCGTCTTCTTCTCTCTCTCTCTCTTCTTCAAAATAAAAGTTGTCCAGCTGTTTCAGCAACCCCCCTCAGAAAGTTTTTGTGCTGCTGTAAGGAACCGTATACAAGTTAACGGAGACGGATGATTCTGGACTCAGTGCCTGGCTTCTCTTCAAGACATTGTTGTAATTATTTTGCAGTCTGGCTGTTATTCGCTTTGGCTGATGTGTGGCTACAACTATGTGTTGTATTAAACCGCCACTCATAATTTCTGGCACTCACACAGCCTAATAGCCCACAGTTGGCTGAAGAACAATGCGATGTTTGCAGCTGGCGGGACCTTAACTACTTCAAGTAGAGCAATTATATTTGAATTAGGAAAAATAAAACCTGACTGGCTTCTTCTTCACTGGCTAAACTGAACCCCACATTTCAGTCCAGGCACACTTCAAAAGATCGGGTATACCAGAGCTATTGCAACCTCCTTTTTTCTTCCAGAAAGCCCACTTTCTGGAAACAGAATTCATTCTATTGATGGTCATCTAAAGGGATGCTGTATATGCTACACAGATGCCCACCCATGCCAGGCAACTGAGGTTCTGGAGCCACTATTTTAATTTCCCGCCATGCTCCACAGGAATATGGCTTTCTGATACCATCATGGGACACTGAAACACTCCCTCATGCTTGGCTCTGGAGTGCTGCTGCTGTTGCCACCACAGAGACTCCCTGGGGCCCTTGATAAGCAGGCCCCCTAGTGGACCGTGCCAAGGGCTCTCCGAAACCCGGAGTCCTCCTCATAAAAACATTGTCGTGCATGGAGCAAGTAACACATCAGAGAGATGAGTTTAGCATAGAGTTGTCTCCTGGATAGACAAGTTTATTACACACAGGGATGACTGTTGTAGGCTTTTTAAGGAAAGCATTCAAATATACATCCTCTCTATCTCTAAAGCAGTTTCAGCTCTTTCTGTGCAATGTGCAGACTGGCTCTTCCTTAGCCTTCATGCCTCTGAAAATAGAACAACACTGGGGAGGTCAACAGCTACAGCGTGGGCTCCTTTGAGATGGTTTGGGGTGACTGATGTCCCCTTTCCCATGCTTCAGCCAGGCTCCCACAGAATCAGCATAATAAGGAAACTTTCAACTCTTCTGTAGTTTTTTAAAAAGTGAAATTATGATGGTAGCCAAATGGAAATGTGAACTATTCCTACAGAATGGTATTGTAGTCTTCCTACTGCAAGTTGACATTTATGATAAATGACCTATTACATAATGCCAGCAAAACACTTATGCCCATGAAAGAAAGTAAGCAGGAGCTGAAAAACTCAGCAAGTCCCACTTTGGTGTCGGGACTGCAATTTAATATTTCCTTCATCTCAGCCTCCCACATAGGTCATGGCTGCTGGGGCAGCAAATAGTGGAAACTTTTCCTCATGGAGGTGATGCACTGACCTGGCATCTGATCTGGCAGACAAGAGGTTTTGAGATACTTATGGCCACACCCAGTGACCACCCACATGCCACTTCTAGAGCTCGCATAAGTTGCCATTCACCTCTTGATCCAATCAAGATGCACGCAAACCTTTCAGAAGAGCAATCTACAATGCCAATCATCTCATTTTGGGTCTTTTTTCCAAAAATGGTTGGGTGAGCCTGCCCTAAGTCTTTTTACAGGAGCATCTTTCACTTTCTCAGTCTATAATTCAGAACTAAATGGTATCAAATGCTGGCATATTTAATCCCTACAAGAAGTAATAAGTGCTTTCTAGCTGTCAATAAAAAATGAATATTTAACATGAATTGCAACTTTGGTGTCAAGCAGAAGTTAATTCCCAGGGATCTGGATGCATCTGCAGATGAGCTGTTTGGCCCACACTCCATGGTGTCTCACGGTGGCCAGATTTCCCCATGCTTCTGACAGACACATCACTGGAACCGATTAAAGCGGCTTCTGCTGCCTCGTGCATAAATGGGCACAAGCAAGCTCAATGAGAAGGCTACCAAGCTCAATTCAAGGTGTTGGTAATTACCCTCAAACATTCTGGGATTCAAACACCTGTATGAACATCTCATTCCTTATTAGCCTACCTATGATTGAAGCTCTTCTGTTGATGTTCTTCTCCAAGTACCTTCCTTACTGGAGGCTTACAACTAGATAATGCAGGGGAAGTATTTTGAACACTTGGAAGTGCTGCACACACACTGCTATACAATCACTAGGTGTGTAATTATATGTCCTCTTTAAGAGAGGCCAGTGTTCTGTCTGAAAGGATGCCACACATGGACAGCAGACTGATCACCTGGTTATGTGCTGTGATGTGCTGTGCTGTATTATGTGATGTGCTGTATTTCTATTAAAATTGTGATCTTTTTACATCTGCATCTATGCATTTAGAGAACCATAGGCAGGTTTTACACAAACAGTGATCCTATTTTGTTCTCTCTCTCTCTGGCAAGCCATAAGTGCCCAGTCTGCACTCATGCTGGTGTGAATATACAGTTTAATTCCCGTGTTCCTTCTCATCTAGGATCATTCTGGAAGCACTGTTTGGATTAGGAAGAAAAGAATAGGATAGGGTATACCTTCCCCAACCTGGTGTCCTCCAGATGTTTTAAACTATACTCTTAGCATTCTGACCATTGGCTATGCTAATTAAGGCTGCTGGGGGCTGAAGTCCAAAGCACTGCAGGACACCAGATTGAGGAGGGCTGAGATGAGTTATATTATCCAGACATTATCCAAATCTGTCAATGTTTCCACACTCTCTGAGAAGACCTTCAATTAACTGATCCACTTCACCATCCTTACAATCATCTGAGAAGGCAGAGGCTTTAGGGCTCTTGTTGTGAAACACGTTTTGAAAGTATTGGATACTGTTATCCACTAGGAACAGTGCCATGACCCCCCTTTTCCTTCCATCAGACCCCAATGCTTAAAAACCACCTAGCCTTTGCTGCCTCTGTCAATGCTGAAGTACTTGTGTGCCAAATCAGCTACAGACAAAGTAAAAATTTCAGGCCTCAGTCATCAAATGCCCTGTTCCTGTGGCTGGGCTGTGGGAAGGAGGAATTAGACTTCACCTGCACTCAGCTTGCAGCCTGATACAGACTTTACCACTGACTTAAGGCAGGTTTGGGACTATCTGAGTTCCACTTTGGAATTCTGAGGGGAAAATAATTTTAACCATTCTCCCAGTAAAGGGCTTTGATTCTGCCATGTCAGGGGATAGCCCTTGAGTTGAAGGGCTGTCCAGTCCAAGGCTGGTTTAAAAATAAGTAATAAAAATCATCTGAAGGCAGAAAACAGGGGAGGGCGGGAACTCTGATGACAGTGGGATTCCTCATTCATTGCAGCTTTTCTTTTGTGCTATAGAGGAGCTATCCATGGCGTTGGACTCCATCCCCAAGAGAGGTTCACCACCATGGAACACCACAGATAGGGTATAAAGCTGAAAAGAGAAGCTGTGGTGGGTGAGGAGCCCCACAGACATTGGAGCTGCCAGCTTCCTGTGAGGGAGAGCAGAGGCTCTGAAAGGGTCCATCAGCAGTGAACGTCTGGGCTGCAGACCAAGCAGGCAAATAGGTCACCGTCTTCCCTGCTGCAGTGTGCTGTACTGCGTTTCTATTTAAGTTCTAGCAACTGCTTAAAAGTTTACATCTCTACATAAAAATTATGTGCAAATTTTATGTAAATTGTTCTTTCCTTGTTTGTTTGTTTGTTTGCTTGTTTGTTGCAATTATCTCCCATCCTTTTTCTTTTGCAAGGGACACAAGGCGGCTTACATTGCCCTCCTCTTTATTTCCACTTAATCCTCACAACAACCCTGTGAGGTAAGTGAGGCTGAGAGTCCATGACTGGCCCAACATCACCTAATAAGCTTCATGGCCAAGTGGATCTGGATCTTCCAAGTCCAAGGACAACACTCTTAACCACTAGGCATCCTGGCTTTCCTATATGCTGTACTTCTTCTTCATTCTGGATGCCTAGGAGGCTTGGCCTTTGATATGACAGCTTCTGTAGAGGGAGCTGGACCTGTCCATTCTCATTAATCTCAAGTGCCAGTGAACTGCCCCACTCCCTCCTCTTCCCAATGAACAGGGCACAATTCCCCTCCCTTTGAAGCCTGAAGCAGAAGAGAGGTGGTTTATTTATGCAGGAAGGCACTGCCAGAAAATTCTCACACTTGAGCCACTCCTGGAAAAGAATGTATCTTCATCACAACTGGAGAGCTGCCTGGAAATATACCCCACAATTTTAGCAAATGGGAAAAAGAGAGAAAGCAAGTGAGACTCTGGGGATTACAATCATTTGGCTACAGCCAGAATGTGAACAATCCATCATGATATGTAAAAGACAGGGATCTCTCCCTCATTCTCCAAAACACCAGATCAAATGTTAGAAACACACCCCTTAACCCCTTTGGGCTTCTTAAGTGGTCTCATGGGTTCCCTGCCTCCAAACCACAACACTCAGGTATGTGCAGCTAGCTCTAGTTTTAAGTGTGATGTGTGCTTCTGAGGCCATAATTTTCAAAGCTGTACTACCAAAGCAGATATAAATAAAAGGCGAATGCTGACAAAGTGGGTTTGAGGTTGTGTTTTAAGGAAGTGATTCATTCAGCAACCACTTTCACTGGGACCAGGTATTCCTGCATTGCCTTGCATAGTCTTGTTATGAAAGGAAATCACAAACTCCGGAGACAGGTTTGAAGGCCCACTTTGTCATGGCTACAACGTTTGACACTGCTGCCACGTTGGAGGTGGGGGAGAATTGCAGCAGGCTCAGCTATCCCAGTTTTATTCCAGTGACCTGTGGAATAGATATTCAAGCCAGATTTGCCTCCAAATTAATCCCGCGCCAACCTTATTAAGAGACAATGGGGGTGGGGTGGAATGTGTTGGACATTGAACTGTTTGGGGGTTTTGAAAATAAAAAATCCATAAACATGTGAGCTTACTTCAACTGTTTTGTTTGTCTTATACTTCTCGCAGTACAAAGAGAACAGTATTATCACAGCAATCAACACTTGCATCCTTGTCTTGAGCTTATATCAGGATTCATGCATGAGCCATGCAGGGCCAGCCATGCCATCAGGCAAAGTAAGGGTCAAACTAACACCAAGGGAAACTTTGCCACCCCCAGGCGAAAAACTGGGGGAGATAATTTAATCCCCCCACCAGCTTGGTGTGAAATTGCAGCCGTATGCAATTCCTCTAGACTTTAAAAAAAATATTTTGAGCTACATAATTATACAACACATAGTCTGACCCTAAGGTAGCTGATTCAGGCTGGCAGTAAATTGTTGGTTATGTAATGTATTAATTTATTGTTGTACTTTTTTTCTTTTACTAACGGGAAGCAAGAGGGGTGCTTATGGGATGTTCTGTCTCAGGTGCCAAAATAACTTGGCTGGTGTGGATTCTATACAACCTGATGTGAAGAGGGGGTGTGCCAGTTGCAGCTCAAGTAACAAAATATCTTAACTAGGCTGTAGCCAGGGGAGTGCTGAGGGCCAGCCCCCACATCCTGGTTTTTCTCTGCAAACCCTTATTTTTTTTACAAACAAATAAATAAATTCATTATGGAAAAACTAAGAAAATAACAGAAAATACTTTATTTTTCCCTTTAAAGTCATAGCTATTATTATTTGGGTGGCGCAATATCGTGGTAGAAACAGTACACAAATTCTCCATAGTACATGTTTATCTGAGCTGAAAGAATATTTTGACTTAGGTGAACAGTTGTACATATAACGAATAAATAAAGACTTCGGACCTTTTTTACATGGAAGTGGGGTGCAGTGGGATGCAGCAATCCATCAATTTGACATGACAGCTTGATGACGTATCTTCTGCCAGGCTTTGCACTATGTTTTCCCCTAAATGGGATTAGTCTCATTGCACAAATAGCTCCCCTGCCCCCCCTCCACCCATCACAGCTGAAACAAAAGCGGCCTTGCCTTGCTGCAAAGTTATGCAGTTCTACAGACACAGTGCTATGTGGGGGTTCAGCTATATGCTTCAGGAAAAGCATATTCCATTCCCAAGTGACTGAAAAACAACAAGCAGCAAGCAATAAAGTCATCTTCCAGCCAAGCCCTCCTCCTGGGCATGAAATGTGGTTCTGGTTATATTTCTATATGGCCCAATAACTGGAGTTTTGTGAGCAGTATACAAATTCAACCACAAAATACAAAGGCAGATCATCACGAAACAACTCAAATAAAAAAGCAGCAAACATGGTAACACCAAAAATAGAAGTAGCAACATGGGTAAATCCTTGCAAAGATCCAACAGTACTAAAAACAGCTCCTAAAAGGTCTGGATGGGTAAATTAATTAATAAAGGTCTTTGCTTGATGTCAAAAGGACCATAATGTGAGCACTACATGCAAAACTGAAATAATCTGTTTCCTGAAAGCTCTTCTAATGAGTTACTAATTGCAGGCATGCACAAAAACTTAAGATGTGTGATGCTAAACTAGAAAACAAGCACTCAGTGTTCACTATACTACAGAATAAGTTTTTTAAAAACCACCCCATCAAAAACTGCTGCACACATTTACATTAAATTCCCACTGCTGGAAGCACATAAATGTGTAGGGCTCCCTTAATTTATTCCCTTGTCTTGACGTCAGCAAATGGAAAAAAAATGTTCTGAAACTTAACCTAATGACTTCTCCAAGCTTGCAAAACTAGAAAATTCTGAACATAACCATAATGACTCATCCAGGCACTCTGTAGAAGGCAAAAAAGGCTCCAGCAGACTATCAACTAGTTGTGTAGTAATGTTGTGAGCAAACAGTTGTAAAGAACTTTAAGCTCTGATTTCCTCCCTCCTCACGTACACAGGCACGCACACAACCATTGCAAATATGAGTATCTGTAAAACTGATTTAATCTTGCCTTCTATTTTCTCTGTGTACACAACATACACAGGAGGCTGGAAACGTCAGAGTGCAGGGGATTAATTTCCTTGCTAAGACTTTCCTGCCTCCGCTGGCTGAAACACAGCCTGTTTGATCCTGTGCACTTTCCCTGTCCCTTAAATTTGGCCTTTTCAGTGACGCTGGCACTATTTGTCCTCAATGACAGCTTCGAGTTGCACAATCAAAGAGCTGTTTTCATAAACTAAGCTAATCAGAGTCCCCTTGTCACCAGCAGGTAAACGTGGGGCTCCTGTTCTTTCCTCTCCATCCCCCTGTCTAAAGGAAAGGAATTAGGATAAAGAAGCCTGGCTTCTAATTTGGCACCGGGCCTTGTCTTGAGATGCCGTCAGCTATGAGTTACCATCTGTACTTGAGTCACGACCTCCCTTCCTCAGCAGTTCAGGGCATGGCTACAGATTTCTAGATCACTTTTCAGCCTCAAATAGTCACCACGTTGATTTACGTGAGTACAGTATTCATATGAGCATGCAAATAAAATAGACAAATGCAACCATAACCAGATAGAGAAAAATGTCACCTACAGCACCATAGAGGAGCCCCAATACAGATTTACTTACTTACATATATATACTGTTACAAAGCTATCAAAATGGTGTACAAGAATGTAAACATCATCTCGCTTGTAGGAAGGGACTGCCACTAAAAATGTCCCACCTCCACCAGTCACATCTCCCTTGGTGGCAAAATGCAGAGCAGGTCCTCACAAAGGGAGCACAATGGCTGAATAGTTTCATGATGGATATTTAGTGCTGCATTTGACTCACTAGACAAGAAACTGAAGATATGGATTAAATACACAAATTTCGGAAAAAAAGAATTCCCGCATAGCAAAATGAAATCTGACCAGTTGCAGGCCTGAGAGATGAGGCAGATTTGCCATCATTCCCACCCCGAAAAACTATAAAGTTCTATTCCAGGATGTTATCCTTGATTGATCCTCTCATTAACCTAGACTGAGGTACACATGGCTGCATGTAGCCCCCACCATCTCTCAGTGCAGCCTCTGCCACGCCTGTCCCCAATACATTACAATTTTTAAAAACCCTTTAAAATGGTGCCCGGAGTTGATTTAACTTGTTTTCAAGGTAAATATGGTCCTTTGGTCTTTTCACAACCAATGTGGAGCATCCAAAGGGATAAATTTAGCCTGAAAAGTTTAACCATGGCTGAACCATCAGGGACTATAGAACAGTTTCTGCCAAGTTATGGTGGCAAAACAACAATGCTGGTGCTTTGGATTTTGGACTGTGCCCCACAGACTATGGACTGGGCTAGTGGGGGGGGGGCGATGACAAAAATGGCCCCCAAGCATCTGACATTGCCCTCCCCGGCATCCTAAATGGTAGCACTGGATGAAGCATTCTCGCCCCCTCCCTTTCCCAGCAGCTTGTGGTATCTCCTGTCAAATGTTGACAGGCCAAGCGGTTCTTTCCCAGGTGTCTTTTCTGGAGCTATTTATTTATTTTTATCTTCAACACTTACATGCCTCCTGCCCTGAAACACAGTCCTCTGGTTGGTGTACAAAATGTAAAATACAAACACAAAGACCTAAACATTGGCTAGATTAAATCCACCACAGTGTAAACCAACTAACTAAGGAAAGAAATAAAACTGGCAACCTTCAAATAATACCCACAGAGGATAATTAAACCCTGGTGATCCATTACCTTTATATAGAAGGTGGTAGCCTCACAGTTTTACTTATTTGTTCAGTATTTTGAGGACAGGACAGGCTTCCTTCTGGCCACTCACATTCTGCAACTTAGGGTGCAATCAGTTCCATAGGATATTTGTCATTGACTTCAGTAGGATGTAAACTGTGCCTCTTAAAAAGGAAGAGGCACTCAAGATCATATTGCAAAAATATGCTGGATACTGGAGCACACCAAAGAATTTCAGAAGAGGCTCAGTTAATTCTTTATAGAATAAACTGAGCATAACCTTTGCATGGATCATGAGAAACTATGGGTGGTCCTGAAAGAAATGGGTGTGCTTCAGCACTTCATTATCCTGATGTGTAACCTGTATCATGGACAAGCAGCTATTGCTAGGACTGAATATGGACAAACAGAATGGTTTCCTACAGGCAAAGGTATTGGACAAGGGAGCATTTTATCTCCCTATTTGTTCAATCTGTACACAGAGCATATAATATTGAATGCTGGATTAGGTGAAGCAATGAAAACTCACTGAAGACACATGAATAATTTCAGATATGCAGATGATACCATATTGCTGGCAGAGAGCAGCAATGAATTGGAATGACTCCTGATGAAAGTGAAAGGAAGAAAGTGCAAAAGCAGGACTACAGTTGAACATAATGAAAATAAAAATCATGACTACAAAAGAATTACACAATTTTACTGTCAACAATGAAGAAACTGAAATTGTGAAAGATTTTGCATACCTTCGCTCAGTCATCAATTCAAACAGAGACAGCAGCCAAGAAAAAGACTTGGAAAGCCAGCAACGCAGGAGCTAGAAGAGATCCTTATGGGTAAAGATGTTTCAAGGAAGATGAAGACCAAGATCAGCCACACTATTTGTGTTGCCAGTCACTGTGTATGGGTATGAAAGCTGGACAATGAAGATACTGACAGGAGGAAAACTGATGCATTCAAAGCATGGTACTGGGGGCGAACTTTGTGAATACTGCAGATGGACAGAAAGATGAACAGAACTAAAGATCAGATCAAGCCAGTAAGTTCCCTGGAAGCAAAAGTGATAAAACCGAGGTTATAATTCAGGTGTATCATAAAAAACAAGATTCACTGGAGAAGACAATCATGCTAGGGAGAGTCAAAGACAGAAGAAAAGGAGAAGGGCAGAAATATGAGGTGGATGGACTCCATGAAGGAAGCCACAGCCTTGAGCTTACAAGAGCTGAGCAGGGCTGTCAAGAGCAGGACACTTTGGAGGCATTTATTCTTAGGGTTGCCATAAATGGGAGACAACTTGACAGGGCACAGCAAGAAAGTGATGCCAAGGAATCCAGGGGCGCAGTGCCAGCACTCCTTTATTTGCAGGTGTTCTGATGCCATCTGCCCCCCACACACCAACTCAGACTTCCCTTTCCTTGTGAGCTTAGCTACAATCCTCATAGTGGCTGGCAAACAAATAGGGAATTTTGTAGTGGTTTGGTTCAGGTTTATATGAACATTTCATTTCATTTTATAAATCACTCAAAAATGCCCTGCTTGTAATCCCAAATATTCACATGTTCCCAAATACACCAAATATATAACTGAAGCTACACTGCAAATGCATGACTTTCTCAAAAAGCACAACGTTGAACTCACCTGTGCTTTAACCTATGGGGGAATTTGCACAATTTTGGAAGTTGCCCCAGTTTTTTGCACAACTTTTACATTCAGTGGCTATTTGTTTTGTACATTTCCCCATTTCTACAAATGAATAGCAATTTCAAATGCAAACACAAAATGATGAAAGATGAGCAGTGAATTCATTTTGAAGAATCTTGATAAGCTTGGACAATTCAATTGCCCATCACTAGCTTGATTTTCAATAAGCTGTTAAGATCTATAGCTTTACCAAAGATGTACTCCTGGCAGTGATGGAACCTCTTTGAAGCGGTTTCTTCAAATATATCAACACAGCTGCCTGCATTTTTGGACATGGGGACTGTCATGCTGAGCACCTGCATATCACTATCTATGTTCCTCATTTTCAGGACACTTCTTTTTACTCTGAAAATGAGTGATCTCAGAGAGCAACTGTTCCTACAATGGATTAAAGCAAACTTTTCCAGGAAAATAATTAATATCTGAAGCACAGCTTGCAGTCCCATGGCTGATGCCACCAGATAGCAGTGTTGACTAGTTACAAGCATAATTGCTGGAAATCTCTCTTGCTAGATTCTGTTATTACTTGTTATCTCAATCTAGATGGTGCAATCTGGAACAATATATTCTTAAATTCCAAATAAATAAATAATGTTCTGATTCTTCATAACCTGCTAATGTTTTGCCTTTTGCTTTGAAATAAAATAAACGTCAGCTCTACTGTCATTTGTGCTGGATTTCAAAAAAGCAACTTTGAAGTGGAATTAACTGCCTGAAGGAAGAAGAAGCAGAAAGAAACAGGAGCTGTGAGGTACTTTGGAGCAGTGTGGAAAGACTGTAGAAGATTTCTGGCACAGATGAGGGAAGTGAAGGCCAGTTGGAGCAACCAGCTTCCCTCTGATACTGTGGTACAAAAGATTCCTGCACAGCTTGTGACCATCATGTAAAATGCAACCAACCAACCATCTATGGTTATGAAGCTCCAGGGACTCCGTAAACCTATTTTTATTGCATATCTGAGCCAGCACAAACATGGGGATCATTGTGTTCAGCATCTGTCAATCAGAGGAACACAGGAGGCTGAGTCAAAGGATGAGTTGCCTTCATGAGTCATCTTTGTTTAACATGATTGGACTCTTCCCAATTAAGGGAGAGTCTGTGGCTCGGTCACAGAGCCTATGTTTTGTGTGCAGAAGTCCCAAGTTTAGTCCCCAGCATCACCAGGTAAAGCTGGAAAAACTGAAACCCCACAGGCCTATTTCTGCCTGTCATAGCAGTAATACTGAGCTAGATAGAAGAATAATATCAGGCGGGTTCCTAATTCCTTCCACATAAGGGGTGTCCTTGCAGACCAGCATTCTGTCCACATAGTAGACCATCAGCTGTGCATGGGAAACCCACAGTAGGACACGAGTACAAAAGAGTTGTCCCACACACGTTTCTCAGAAACTACATAGAGGCATTCTGTCTTGGATAATGGAGGTTGCACATTTGCTGTCATGGCTAGTAGTCTTGGATAGTCTTCTTCTCCAGGAATGTGTCTAAACCCTTTTTAAACCGTTGTTTCCATTGCACAACATGTATAATGGCTGGTTATGCTCCCTCCCTTTCCCCAACCCTGCATCTTCTCACTGACTCTGCTAGTGTATTTGAACCCAAGAGTGATCAGCATGGGGAATGATGCAACTGATATTTGGCTATCCAAAATCACCTCGATTGCTGAAAAAAAAACCTAACATCAAGAGGCACCATTAGCATCCAGGGCTATGCTTTCGTGACTTATGGCTTGAAGATTTTAGTGAGCAGCTCTCAGAATAATAGAACATCAGCTGCCATTGATCCAACTGAAATGACAAGCCAAGGGCAGAGCAGGTGCAGTCCAGAACATGTGAAACTCAAGCACCACTCTTCTGCACATTTCCTGTGTATAAGCCCCATTAGCTTATTTTGGCATGAGCATACAAACAATCACAGGAAGATCCTTAGCAGGCACATCTAAGTCAGTTCTAAATGTACATAAATCGCTGTGTGTGTTTGGACTGCAAGTGTCAGCTCCAGGACGTAAGTGGCAGGCACCCTCAAGTGCAACACCAGCGCTAGGGGCGATGGAGGAGAACTGAGGCTTACTTAGTTGAACTCTCGGTGAGGGAAAGGCAAATTCAGGAGCAGGCAAGGGTCAAACACTGACAAGGTATGAAAGGATCAGAGGGGAAGGCAAAGTGAGAAACAGGTGAGAGTAAGAACACAAGTGTGGGCAGAACAGGACTGGAATCAGCTGCCAGATCAGGATAGGGTCCTGCTGCTGTAGTAAAAGGGAGCAGCACTGGGAAACCTTCCAGAGAATGTCCTGTGGCTCACAGCTCCCCTGCATTATTGCACGGGCCCTAATCCTGAAAGCACCTACAGCCATGATGTTAACCCTGCAGGTACTTGCAAGATTTTATATTTTTATTTTATTTATATTGCGATTTATATCCTGCCTTTCTCCTACAAAGGGCTCAAGGCAGCTTACGTCATCTCTTCTCCTCCATCTTATACCCACAACAACAACCCTGTGAGGTAGGTTGGGCTGAGAGTCTGTGACTGGCCCAAAGTCACCCAGTTGGCTCCATGGCTGAGCAGGGACTAGAACCCAGATCGCCTGAGTCCCAGTCCCATGCTCTTAACCACTACACCACACTGGCTCTCTAAAAGATAAAACAGGCTGCCTTCTCTATCAAGCCACTGGGGAAGCTGCATCTCTCTGCCCATCCTGTCAGTCCCCAGAATTCCTAACCATAGCCATGCTGACTGCAGCAGATGGAAATCTGAGTGTGTAACATCTTGGGGACACCCACCGGGGGAAGACTGGCAAGGCTTTCAGGCTGTTTTGCCCAGACCAGCCTGAAAAAAGGAGGAACCTGGGATCTTTCATAGTAGGATCTTCTGCTCCTATTTTAATATTGAATTAAAATTGAAAGACAGTCTAAGTGCTTTTTTACCAAACTGCTGTGAGGACAAAGAGGGAAACGACAGGAAAGACACAGCAAAAAACCAAGCAGAGGAATATATCCTCTTGAGAGTCCGGATGCTATACTTGTTCTGGGATACACAAAAGTCAAAACATGGGATTCCTTGGTCTGGAGCCAGTGCAATGTTATTATTGGCCAGAATGGATGGAACTGAGAGTATTTATTTGAATAGCGCGTAAGTGGTTCTACATGCGTTTTGTAACTGCATCTTTCTAATTAGTGCTGTTAGCTGACCATTCTAATTACCCACACTTAAAACCACAAGAAACATTGATGTTTGACTTGTCACTGAGGGAATATGATAAAATCATGGCTGCATGCCCCAAGTTAGAATATAAAAGGGAGGATATCACATGAGGGCTGCTGTGAAGATAACATTAGGGTAGGCCAGGAGAGAGAGAGAGAGAGGGAGAGAGAGAGGGAGAGAGAGACAGACATACTACCCTGAGATCATTTAAGATAAAACAGGAATACAGAAACAAACTATCCAGAAACATAACTGAAGTTGAAGGGGTGCGATTGCACATCATGGTTTGCACTGATAGTGGTTTGGTGTCATCAGTAGTTTGGTGTCACAGGGATATCAACATTATGAACATAATGGATGAAACTGTGCTACCAAAAAGAGCAAAGAAGTAGCCTTTTCTAGCCTTTATACTGATTATGTTACCCATTGTAAAACAGCAGGGTGAGCAGAAAAAAAGAGAAAATGTCCATTCAAGTGCAACAAACAATTTTGAGAATACATTTAGTGGGGGAAGATCTGATGGGCAATGAGACTAAGGTTGTGACTTGGAAGTAACTACCACAGTGAGACTAATTTCTGAGTAAACTCAGATACAATTTAGGCTGTAAGCATTATGACCAATCTAATGTATTACATTTGGCAAAACAGATGCAATTAGTCTAATCTGTGGGAGCAAACAAGTGACCAGGTTTATTTATTAAGATTTTTTAGGAATTCTCTTCTGTGTCTGAGTTTCCCTTGCATTATGTCAACCCCTAGCTGCATGATGGTAATAATTTCTCCTGCATATGCAGTTAGCTTTAGATAATTGTTTTGGCACAAGAACACAGGGCTGGTGCCAGGTTTGGCAGGGTTCTGGATGCCTCCCTCCATGAACTCCATGAACCTCTTCCCCCCTCAAACCCTTCCTGTAGAAGGCAGATGGAGTAGCAAAAAGCTGGACTAGAATGCTTCTGGTGGCAGCTGCAATTTTAATTTCCACACAATGCCTCCAGCCCTCAACACAGCATCTGGTATTCTCAAAGTCAATTCAGATGACAACAAACCACAGCCAGTGGAAACCATGGGCTGCAACCCCTCTTAGGACACCACAACTTATATTTCTAGTCATTTGTTTGTCTGTCACATTGTAATCTCTCCCTTTTATTCCATCCTTCTTCGAGGGGTGGTGCACATGGTCCTCCTCCATTTTATTTTCACAGCACTTAAGATGTTCGTCCATCATTTTCGATGAGGACCTTGACATCTAACGGGTTGTGAGTTGTCCACCTATAACACTATAGCACCTATAACATCCACACAAAATTCTGCCTTGGGCATATAGTCGTCATGCAGGGCAATGACATATTATATTAGTCGGCTTCATGAAGTTTAAGCTGTGAGTAATTAATTGTCAGCAACGCACACACATGTGGCTTTTGTGGGTCCTCTTTATAACTGTGGAGACCAAACTTAGCTGGGAAAATTAGACTGTGGATATGCTGATGTTGGGAAATCAAGCTCATTTGAACTTGATGGATGATTGGAAGCTGGACATGTCAGGGGAGTTTGTTTGATAGCTTGAGAGTGTCTTTCTCCAAGACAGGGCATGATTGACCCAGGGTTGTTTTTTTAATGCCTAGGAAGTTTGTGCAAATTATACCAATTGGAAGCCAAAAACCATGTCATTTCATGTCCGGGTTGTTTGTAACTCAGTATTCATAACCTGGGGACTGCTTGTACTTCTGTCTGCATCTGACTCAATTTTTGGCTTTTGAAACCAAACAAAAACAAGCCAAGATCCAGGGAAAATTGTCTGTGCTTCTGTTTAGACTCCACTTCCAGTCACAACCACAGGAAATGTTCTGCTTGTCACTGTATCAGGCGCCAAAACTGGAAACAGTCAGTTGAATGTTGGAGTTCAGTAGACACAAAGTGATAGAACTACTCTGGAACCGATGCAAAGCCAACGAGCTGCTGAAAAAGTTCCCTCTGTGGGGACAATCCAGAGAACATTCCATCAAGGGAAAGACATCTGCACATTTTACCTATTTCTTCCACCCAGTGCATGTCCTCTTGTGGGTCAAAGAACAAGAATATACTTGCACATGCATTTCTTGGCACAAGGAAGGAGGGGAAAAAATGTGCCACTAACAAACTAGCATAGGAAAATAATTTTTTACACAATGCAAGCAATCACAGTAAGGGAATTACATTTTTCTATGGTGTAAATCAAATTAAGAACTAGTTAGATGTTGATTTCATGCACTCATTCTATATGACATTGGTTGCTGAGGCTGTTGTTAGTTTAAATTTTCCAGAAAAACTTTTAAAAGCCTTATGATTTAATCAATGCAATACTAGATTGAGATTGTTACAACATTATTTGAAGGTAAAGAATGTGGAAGACAAGGAAGGGCATCCAAAACTATATAATGTTAAGACCCAAATATTCCCAAGACTAAAGCAGTGTAATTTATACTTTGTGATTTCAAAAAGAGGACAAGAAAAGCAACTACAGTAGTGTTTTCATCTGTATCTTACAGTTTATGGATCAACCTATGCAGGGGTCTTCAACATAATGCCCATAAGCACCAATGTGCCCTCGGACGCATCTGATGTCCACCAGGCTTCCTGTCCCTCCCATTTTAATTTTAGCTCTGAAGATTTTTTTTCCAATCAGGAGGCTTTTTTTCGATTAAGCAAAGTACTGCCTACCAGTATCGTTTCCCTTGGAGTCAGAAGAGTGCTTTTGTGTTCTGGAGCTCAGATCCCACCTCCACCTTGTACTTGGTTCTTGGGCAAGTTACTTGCAATCTCTCTCGGAGGACTATTTTGTGACCAGCTGTGCCCACCATGATGTTCCTTAAATGAATGAACAAGCACCCCTCCACCCTTCTGCTATGAGAAATATGTTATGAGAACGCATAGAACCCCTTGTCACAATTTTAGTTGGGCTCTTCCAGTGGTTTACTGGGTCGGTATCCAATCCCTGTGGCGAAGCAACTGGTATTGTAATGTGGATGCTGTACATGGAGGTGTTTACATATGGAGGCCAGATTGACATAAGTTCTTTCCTCCAACAGGGAGAAATATTTCTGCATACAGCAGCTGGATCACAGTCTCCCATCTTCCTTCTGAAGACCTAGATCCCAAGCACATTAACTGGGGGTGGGCAGGGGGAACCCTATGCTTTGACTGTAAAATCAAGAAGCGAATTAATTCATTGCTGGACCTCATGGAGGCCAGTACAGAGGCAGCCCTAGGGAACCAAGATTGTTCACCTAGGTGGACTGATGGCAGCTGTAAGGACAGAGAGGGCACTGATACAAAATACCTCTAAGGTGGGTAGTTGAGGGGCTTCTTGGAAGGTTCTGGACCCAGGAAAGTTCCTACAGTTCCCTTCTTTACAAGCACTCTTGGCTGCATTTTTAGTACAGAGACATGGAAAGGCCAGTACCAACATGGATTAAATTAAAGTTTAAATTAGGGAGGGCCAAAGTCAGTGTGAAAGCTAGAGGAATCTTTAGTTCAGACGCATTGCATGAAAAGCTGATTGTCTTTGTTCTGCCTTCAGCTGCTCAACTGATGGACAATAGTCGGTATTGCACAGTATCATTCCACAGCATAAATGACATTTTACTAGAAGAAACTAAGTTATGAACTAAGCAGAAGAGGAAGATCCAACTCAAGTTACGTTTGCACAAATACAAGTAGTAGTGCATCATGCTTGTGTGATCCTTTGTACAACCATCTGCACAGAGCTGTTGCGCAACCCATTCTGCAAATGCTTGCACAAATGGTTGAGCAGATATATTGTCAACTGTTTATGCAAGCAAAAGATTCAATGGAGCTTCCCTAGTTCTATTTGAGTTGTGGAGTAACACCACTGGATATGGCCCAATGCGCCATACAACAAATGGACATGTGTCTGAGAACAGCAGCCATGTCATCTCTAGCAACAGCACAAGAGGAGGATTCACAGATCATCTTCATCTTCATCATCTCTTTGTTCCCCTGACGTCTAGGCGTCATATTTGGTCCACAGCAATATGAAATAGGTAAACCTGTAAGTCACTGCATAATAAAAGCAGTTCCAATTTGAGTTGCACAAGCAATGTGTAAAGTTGAGGCAAATCTGGAGATTCCACCAAACATCTGAGGAGTTTCAACGGAAGTAAGAATGGTTGTATTAACCTTAGCAAAAATGTAAGTGATCTGCAAAGGTGCCAAAAGATTGCTGTGTTGTTTTCCCCAATGCCTACCTTTAAATGAAAATTAAAGCAAGCTTTTCCACTAGTCTACTAGAAAGAAAAAGTCATTGCCTGGAAAATTATGGAAAATGAGTCACACTACATAATTAATTATTAGCAACAAATGAATAGCAAAGATTCTGAATTGCCCATCCACCACCTCCTCTAATGATAATTTTACTCTTCTAAAGGGAGTGAAGCAACTGCTTTCCTACCTTAAAACCTGCGTCAGGCTGACCTTGTTTGCAGTCACTGCAAGAGAAGTGGGCAAAACCTTAGAGAGAACCACAGTAAACAGCAATTTGTAATGTATCTTTTCCTTCACGGGTGAAAAAGCATCTGGTGGATGGTGTTCAAGGTGGTAGAGAAAGAAACATTCAAGTGCAAAAATAGCCATGGGAGCAAGATAAGGCAGTACTTCCTTCTACTATTCCCCTGCTCAAACCTGTGACTTTCCAAGACAGTTACTAATTTTTTAAAAGCCAGGAGAAAGATGTATGCACCTATGTCAACACCTAGTTTGGTCCTTAGTCAGTCTTACTCCAGTTCTGTAAGGTAGCATAGAAGAATGGTTTGAGCAGGGCTGGGGTCCAGGGCAGACTCTGGGGCACCTTCCAAGGGTTGACACCCCAACAGCGGTCCACCAACAGGAGCCTCCCGGAGTTGCTCCTCCTCTTCACCATGCTTGGTCACCTGTCCCTCTATCTAGTCCAGACAACAATGGCGCTCGGAAGGTTGCACAGTAGATGCTATTGCTTATGCCCTTGACAAGGAAGGGCATGGGTGACTGGTGACAGGTAAACAGGATGAGAAGATGCCACAAAAGGGCAACAGATCTAATTAAAATCAATGTTAAAATTCTCAAAAAACAGAAACATCTTCGCCTAGCGCTGAAATGAAAACAACGTTGGTGCCCAGTTGACTTATTTGGGGAACTATTCCATAAATGAGGGGTATCTACTGAAAAGGCCCTTCTTCTATTTGCCATCCCTTTCACCTCCATAAGGGATGGCTCTTTCAGATGCACCTGAACCGTTAGGTAACCCATCATGAGATTTTTAATGAATGATGGCATACTTTTTAACAAACAAACAAACAAGGGCCTCCTGCTCAGATCTTAATGGGTCAGTAGGTATATGTGGAAGGAGGCAGTCCTTTAGGTCAAAGATCAATGAAAAATCATTAGAATTATCTGTATTTCTAGTAGTCACCTCAGTACAATGATATGCTGAATGTAATTTAACACAATCAGACACTTCCTGGATGCATTTTTACCCATAAATCTTCATCATCTGCCAGTAATAATGCAGCATATAACTCCAAAAATCTTCCAGATCTTCAATAGTGCAGTTCTTTGAGAACATTCAGACAGCTGTTGTTTTTTCACTCAGTGTTAAGTAATTATCTTTCGTTTCCTGTCCTTGTTTTATCTCTATTTTCTGGCATTTATCATAATAACTACATCCTTTGCTATGGTAAATCCCTGCTCCCCACAATAAAGCCATTAGTGCTAAGATGCAATTGCCTCTATATAAAATGATTACCTGAGCACATGTATAATTGGGAAAATGTATTTTTATGGCAGAACACGTTGGTGTTCTATCACATGCAAACACAGGTTTTGTTTGTGCATTCTGCTATGTGAGTTTAATCTCTAAAAATTACATTGTGCCTTCATGGCCAAAATGGAGCCCTTGACCTGCCACTGTAAATGTGTACATGGGGTTGAGATATATTTTTTCTCCTTCTTGTAATAACAGAAGGTGGTGTCATCCCATCAGGCTAAACTGCAGGGGATTTAGGATATGCAAAAGGAAGAACATCTTCACACAGTGCATACTTAAATAATAGGATTTTATACTACAAGTTGTGGTGACAGACACCAATTTAGCTTTAAAAATGGGATTATAAAAATCCATGGAGGACAAGCAATTGCTGCTAGTCCTGTTAGTTATCTATTACCTCCAGGGTCATAGGTAACAACTCTCTGATATTAACACAAATCACTAGAGAACAACTTGTCCTGCTTGTGGCCTTCCCATTATGGAACTTGGTTGGTCACTGTGGGAGACAGGATGCTGCCCAGGTAAGCCATTGGTCTGATCCAGCCGGGCCCTTGCTCTTAACCACAATGGGTGAGCATGGCTATATTGAAAGTGGCTTGGTATAACCACAGCTGTCAGAAATACGGTCACCAACTTCACTGAGCATAAGTTGAAACATATGCTCAACCCCAAACCATATTCGATTAAAAGAAAAAAGGAAATACTCATTTATGTCAGAGCTGAGCCTGGGATTATTTGTTCTAAGAACTCAGCCATAACATACACCATCTTCTGCACTTCTCATCTAGAAGCAATTCATTTTCTTCCTTTGAATTTCTGACACCAGGGCCTTCAAACAAATATCCACTCAAATGAGATATGTGCAAAATGTCAAAATAATCTTAGAATTTAAGTAAATATTTTACCCTTGAAAGGTCAAGCGTGTTCAGACTTCAAAAGACAATCTTCACTCTCCTATCACCAAAATGACGGTTTAAGAACCAGAATATCTTTCATTTTTTAGAGCATCACAATACCCAAGACATCTTTCCAGAAGTTGCCATTGGGACAAAGGACCAATGTCTTCCTACATGAACACATGCAGGGAAATAAGAATGAATCAGCCTGGCCCCAACCATCATCCTCTTCCTATTCGTATGCTTTCTCTAATGCAGAACAAAAGGAATGTACTAATGTTCATCTCTATCACATCTGCAGTTGTGAGGTTTGTAAAGAGCTTACTCTTTGCTGTAATCCTGTGCACACTTATAGGAGAGTAAGCACTACTGAATTCAGAACCAAAGCACACACTCAGGGTACAATCTTATGCACCTTTAGGCAGAAAAAAGTCCTGCATCTCTTAAAATGCTGGATGGGGAAGGCTGGAAGCTGTAGGTCATTTTTCTGTCTAAGCATGCCTAGGCCTGGGTCCTTAATTACCTTTTAAAAACTAATTTGCATGGGGTCCCTAACAGACTTGGAGGTAAGCATATGTGCTATGTGAAGCAGTTCTTCCTTTTATCTGTCCTGAAATGCACACCAATCAGCTTCAGGGGATGACCATGGGTTCGAGCTATAAGGAACTTTTTTCCAGAGCAGTGACCAGAACTGTACACAATATTGTAAGTGTGGTCACACCATAGATTTGCATAAGAGAAACACAGACTCGGCAGTTTTATTTTGAATTCCTTTCTTAATTATGGTGTATGCTTTTTTCACAGTAGCTGCACACAGGGTTGTCATTTTCATTAAACTGTCCACTGTAGGCCCAAGTTTCCTTTCTTGGTTAGTCACTGTAAACTTATATGAGTTAGGGCAACCCTATGAATGAATGTGCCCCAAAATTTCCTGTCCTTCACAGTCCCACTCAGCTGTTGTAAACTCAACGCTGTGGCTTCCTTTATGGAATTGATCCATTCTTGTATTTGGCCTTCCCCTTCTTCTTCAGGCTATGACTTTCCCTGGCATTATTGTCTTCTCCAATTATTCTCGCCTTTTCATGATACACCCAAATTATGACAGCTTCAGTTGCTTCCTGGGATAGTTTTGGCTTGATGACAACTAGATCCACTTGTTCATTTTTTTATTGGTCTAGGGTTTTGCAAAGCTCTCCTTCAGAATCATGTTTTGAACACATCATTTTTTCATGTCAGCTTTCTTCACTGTCCAGTTTTCACACCTGTTCATAATGATTGGGAATAAAAAGACATGTATGATCTCAACCTTAGTCTCCACTAGTAAAATATCTTTACACTTGATTCCCTTTTCTAGTTCCTTCATGGCTGCCTTCTCAAGTCCCAGTCGTTCTCTAATTTCTCATCTGCAGCCTCCCTTTGAATTGATGATAGAGCCAAACTACGGAAAAGCATTCACTACTTCAATGTCCTTGTTGATCTTAAAGTCATGAAATTCTTCTGCAGTCATGATTTTTGTTTTCTTGTTCAAATGCAGACCTGCTTCAACACTTTTGTATATAATCAGAAGTCATTCAATTTGCTGCTGCTTTCCACTGGTAAAATGGTATCATCTTAAATTATGAATCTATCTCCTACCAATTTCTATTCCTTCCCCTGATCCTAATCCAGCTTTTCTTATGATATGTTTTACATACAGTTTGAGGCCACTTCACTCTTCATTCTGAACTCCAGACTGAAATAGGTAGAAATGCATCAGTCCTAATACAGAACTCTGTGAGTCTACCGTGTTTACATCCCTCCACAAGGAGAAATTACCATTTATTTCCACTCTTTCCTTTCTATTCTTTAACCAGTTACTGATCTCTAAGAGGCCCTTCCTCAATATTGCATGGCTGCTAAATTAGCTCAGAAGTCTTTTGTGAGGAACCTTGCCAAAAGCCTTTTGATAGTCCAGGGAAATAATTTCTACTGGATCATTCCTGTCTGTTTCTTGATATTCTCAAAGGTTAGTGAGACAGGACCTAGTTTTGTGGAAGCCAGGCTGAACAATCCTTTCTTGAGCAGGATTTGTCCCTCTATTTGCTTACAGATTCTATCTTTAATAACTCTTCCAAACAACTTACCGGGATAAGCTGCTAAGCCAATTGGTTCATAATTTCCTGGATCCCCCACATTCCCTTTTTTTCTAATTGGTGTTACATTGGCCATTCTCCAGTCCTGTGGTACTGAAGCTGATCTTAAGGACATGTTACACATTTTCTAAGGAGGTTGCCTAGTTCATATTCGAGATCTTTTAAAAAATCTAGCAACCATCTGGACCCAGTGATCAAATTTCAGTTTGTCAATAAGACTGAGAATTTCATCTTTACCACTATCTGTCTTAATTTCTCATTCTCCCTTCCTGAATACATAAGTTGGATTGGGATGAAGCCTTTCAAGATCTGTCCCTTCCAGGATCCACAGACTTCCTCTTGTGAGTGGCTGCAAAGCAAGCTAAGCCAAGAGGAAGCCCATGAACACTAGTTGGCCCCAGCTACACAACCGGCAACATTTCCCATCTGCTACTGCCACTGGAAGTATGTAGCAAAGGTCAAAAGGTTCTTCACATCTTGGTGGAGAAAGGGATTTTTTTTTTCAAAAAAACTGTGGGCTCTCTACATGAGGCATTAAGTGTGCTGTCAATTATTGTATTGAGTTTTGGGTTTTGTTGTTGAAATCGGAGCTCTATATAAAGGGTTCGGTTCAAGTTAGGGTTACAAAGAGGGTAATTCTTTCTTGCTTTCTGCTGCACCACCTCTAGGTGAAGCTGTGCAGGCCATGCATTCTCTGAAAAATATTTGCCCTATTCATAAAGGTATCCTTAAATGTACCTGAAAAATATTCATTTTGGGCATATAAGAGAATAGTCTGTCTGCCCCCAAATCCACACTCTATTTGCAATGGAACAGCCTGGACTTGATCTTGGAGACAAAGACACCGGCCCCACAACCTAGGAGACCCAGAAAGTAGCAAGTGATGGGCTATCAGGCCACCAGAAGCAAATTGTATTTTATTCCAGTCTTAAGAGAGTTTAACCTGCAGAAATGCTTGTGTTCAGGGTATTTTGGTTTTGTTTTAAATGGTTTGAAAACCATTTTGTTATTCTAACATTTCTGGAAATTGGGAGCCACTATAAAACATGGAATGGTTATTCTGGCTTGCGTGGAGAGAAATATTAGTTGCGTGGTTCACATGCGTACATTTAAAAGGGCCTCCCATTAGACCAATGTCCAGGTCTAAAATTACCTAGCTTCTGCCTGTAAGAGAACAGTGATAGTCAGAACTGAAAGTATCAGTGCCAAGACTCAAAGTGTTCCATGAGCATACACAATATCCTTTCTTAGGGTCTGTATGTGAATGTGCCCCCCCCCCCACCCCGCTTCCTCATGGCAATGGCATGCCAAAGAGTTTCTGACCTTTGGCATGTTTTGGAAGGTGAGAGAAGGGGCTCCAATAGGAAGGGGTGGATAGAAATGATCCTATGCCTATACTGGAGACCAGGATTGGGCAGAAAATAGATCTCCCATTATTTTGGACTTTTGATGCCCAGGATTTGTGACCTTTGGCCATTTTGCAATGGGTTTCCTGGAGCTGATTCCAAAACTTTTGACGATCTGTATTATGACCACCCCTGCTGTGGTCTGCATGTGGCCTTTTAGATAAAGGCCAGCCAATTAATCACAAGCTTCACTGGAGCCCTTTTCTTTCCCAGGGCCAATGTCAAGAGCAGGAATGGTTGGGCACCTGCTAAGGACACATACGCAAGCAAGATCCAGCTGACAAGATTGTTTTTCCTTTCCTCTATTACAACCTGCTTATTCACCTGCCTCTTGCTGTGGTCCCGGAAGCAGGGGCCATGCGAGGAGGAGCAGTAGATGTCACCTATTCCTTGTGTACTGGATCTCTACCTGTCGAGCACATGGGTGGAAGGAAATGATGCAATGGAGGAGGAAAAGCAAGAGCATCTGGTGACAATGGCACTGAGAAGGTCGACTTACTGAGGGAGGTGGCCCATTGAGGGTGTCCTGCCTAAGGGCTATACAAAGCCTGGAGCTGACCCTGCTCTTCTCTATAGAATAAGCTCAGAGAGGCTGAAGGCCACAAAATGAAATTATTGATGATGATAAGTGGGGGACTGAGAAAAATGTTTACACACACAGAGAGATTAAAAGGTTATACTAAAGAAGAATTTGTCACTGGAACCTCCCCTCCATTTCAGACATCTGACTTTGTTTTGACAAAATTCTTGCTCTTATGGGGATAATGACTGATCTGCCAGAAAAGGCAAGAGCAGCTTTTTAATATGCAACCATTCTAACCAGAAGAACAGAGGGGGAAATTAATCAGGACTACGTATCACAGGGAAGTGTTTAATTAGCTGGCCACTGCTGCTAATCTGCAATTTAGTGTCATGGATTTAACCTCTATATTTTATTGGATATAACTTTTAATTAATTGCTTAGATTAATCAGTTTTTAAATGTCTGATTTAAAAGGGCTCCTATTTGTCAGGCAATATATTCTTACATAAAAATTAATGCAAGTATTTATAAAAACTACATATGACATGCACTTATTCCTCTTTTCCTGTCACACGGGAGAAAACACCTCTTATAAATTTATGTATGCATATACTGAAACAGGCATCATCTAAAACCAAGGAAAGCATCACTTTTTCCCTCCGAAACTACTGTTTTTACTCAAGTAGCTTTATGCAAATTTATATCAATAAAGTTGTCTTGAATTATTGTTGTTGTTGTTATTATTAACATGGCAGATGTTCAACTGCAGTTAGTGGTAATATTGTGTTATTTCAAAATCATGGTCCTGAGATGAAAGTTTGATTTGTAATCTAAGAAGTAATTCAATTTTCTGGGCCATTACTTTTTCAAATATAGCTTTGCAATGACATAGCATGAAATCCATTGAAACATTTTTACTGAATGAACTGCTTGTGTCAGTAGAACTGGGAGGGAGTGATTTCACTGCCCCCTGCCACCCTCTGTGCACCCTTAACATCTTTGGATGTCTGGGGAATAATCAAGAGAAGATCTGTGTAGGGTGTGTTGGACTGCAAGGAGACCAGAGAGTGAGCCAGACCCACAGCATGGCTGAAAGTCTGCTCATGCATCATTGAGTTCTGGCCATATGGCAGAACCTTACTTTTACAACTTTTGCAAAGCTTTCTGTTATGTACCATGGAGCATGATGGGGTAAAATGTTAGGATTTTTGATGTAGCCTGTGTTGCAGAGTCCTGCTACAGTCTGATCTTCAGCAGGGCTCAGCTTTCTTCATGATGCAAGATGGTGAGAAACCACCAGATTGGGGCTTAAGTTGGAATTTGCCAGCTTTGAGGCTGTTTAGCATTACACAAGCTACATCTGTGTCCCTTAAAGGAGCCTGGCCTGTTTTAGTAGCCTCAAGCTAAGACAATATGGAGCAGGGGGTGGGGGAGGCATGCTGCAGAATTCCAGTGTTTTCATGCCCACAGTCCGAAGAGTCCTGGACTGGGAACCCCAGTGGGCCAGATTTAGTGCCAGGCACTGTGGTTGTGCACCTTGCGCCAGTGTTTTGGAGGGTGATACTGGCATAACTAGAAATCAGGGCACAAGGATTCTCCCAAGTGGCCTTGAAATAGGAAGGAGCCATGAAACAGCATTTACTTCCACAGTCATTTGTTTATAGAAAAGATTTATTATATATGGTTCTACATCTGATAACATATTGATGTAGGGTTGGTCTGAGTGGTGAGCAATAAAAAGGGATACATAATAACAGTAATAATATTAATTAAAATACAGAATTGAATAAAACCTTTAAAATCAGATATATTAACAATAGCATGTAAGAACTGAACCAAAAGGGACAATATTTTTAAATTAAACATACCTTTAACATGTTCGCTCAAGTTTTTTGCTTGAGTTCTGAAGGCTAAACTGTCCACTTTTTTCTCCTGATGCCTATCTGGGGGCCCTGTCAGTTTGCTCCCCAAAGTATTCCCACCATCATTAGTAGCTCCCAGCAGTGCTATTTACTGCAAGTGGCCAAGGTGAAGTGACACAAGCTCCCTTGGTTCAGATTAGGAAAATGGACTGGAGGGGGGCCTAGTGGGATTGTTCTTCCTTCCAAAGAAAAGAGGCCCACTAAAGCACATTTTAGAAACATGCTTAATGGTATGTGCAGTTCCTGGCGCCCATGGCACAGGATACTGGAGCTGTGCTGGAAGTCCCTCGGACCCCTTGATGTCACGCCTGTGCATTAGTCAGGACTGCGCTTGCTTTCTTTGGCTCGGAATGCCAAGCTAAGGAAATCAATGTGTAATAACCATCTGCCTTGTCTTTCACTCCCAGAAGTATTTTCTTCAGATTTTTAATTTGATGTGTGTGGGGGAGGGGGGCAAGGGGGAAACCACTCAATGCTTAATCTGTCTAGCAGACTGCAAAAATCTTGGATTTTCACCTGGATTTTGTGAAGTGCGAGATCATTTTGTGCATGTAGACAAGCTTTTCATTTTATTTTCCCCAGTTCAGTGTCAGCCCCCTCCATGCATCCCAGCACCCCCCCAAAGGTACACATCTATTTACAGCTGTATCTTGGGAGGCCTGAAGAGTTTTTAAAGGAAAAAAATCAGTGTTCCCCAGCTGTGTGTGTGTGCACACATGTCTGTTCATGTGTCTTTCTCTGCCTACCCACAAAGATGCAAAGTGCTCTGGACTACAGCCTATATAAAAACAAAAATAGGCATGATTTATTTATCTTACAATATTTATATAGACTATCCAATAATAATGCTCCCAGGCAGTTCAAAAAGCCTAACATATTAAAACATAATAATGAAATGCTATTGCAAAGAAAAAGCCAAATAACATCATAAAATTATCTGCTATAGGAATTTACAACCAAAAGAAAGAATTGGCTATACCACTTGCTGAAACACCGATACCAACACCAATACTTGTTTCCCTTAAAAATACACTTTGGACTTGTTCTCAGAGCATCTCATATGTACTTTCTGAGTGCTGTATGTGGGTGGATTTTAATTCCAAGCTGTTATAATTACATACTTGTCTGTGGTGTGCATGGTAGATAACAGCAGTCTGTTCTGATTCTATCTGGCTGAAGGTGTGCTCTAATGAGACTGACTTCACAAATTAGCTAGGTAGTACTTCATGTACACAGCAATCCTATAAGGTGAATGCAAATGTAAATACCACTGAGTTGAATGCGGCTTAGTCTTGAGTAAGAGGGCATAGAGATTGCAGCCTTAAACTTGGGTAGCCTTCTGCATAAGGGGCAGCCAACTGGCTTTCTGTCTCTTCTTTCATCTCAACAGGAGTCCAGTTTGTCTCTAGGACTTCACCCTACTGTGGCCCTGTTGTTCTTTAATGCCAACCATTCTTGGTCAGCCTTAGAACATGGACCATATCCATATTCCAACTGTGCAGAATGAGCAAGTAATTGATCCTTGAGGAAGGCCAAGTCTCTGAGAGGCCACCTCAAACTCAAGAGGCAACCTGATAGTGCTCAGCTTTAAGAAAGTCTTACCAAAAACATTAGTGACTCTAATGTATGAGTTTATGGGGTGTGGGCTTTGTGTTTTTTATTCTTTTGCCTTTTGCAGAAATTTGATGTGATGACATAAGTTGGTCAATTTACTACTTATATTCCTTTCTTTCAGTTGGAACCATTCAAGCCTAGTGCAAAAAGTAATACTACACCACAAAACAAGAATAACAGTCGTGAAACTCTCAGCACGTAAAACCATTTTGAATTGATGACAATATAAAAACTAAATGCCCCAGTGAATGGAAAGTTGTAAAGATAGTTAAGTATTAGATCATACATTAAAATCTAGCTGAAATGAAAAAAAAAAAAACCTTCACCAGCCTTCCAAAGATGGGCCAGTGGGAAACCTTTAAACAATCTTGTCACCACTGCCACAATCTCCCATGCCCACCTTCCTGAACTCATTTATGCATGTGACCAAGGGCAAGGTCTCCTCCAAATCCACAGCAGTGACTTGCACTCCAAGTTCATCCCACAGAAAGTGAACAGGTTCACATGTGCTCAGAAGCCAGGGTAGCTCGGTTCTTTGCAAAGAACATGCAGCGTGCCCAACAGATGACCAGGCTCACCGTGGTTTGCCTCCCCCTTGTTCTCCCTTGGTTCTCTGGAACTTATCCTAGGAGACACTGCAACTGAAGCTACCTTGTCTCCTTTTATTTGTTTGGGTTTGCTGTAGATTTTTCCACCTTTGAACATTTTTTTTGGGGGGGGGGGGGAATCACTTTTCCAGAACACTGCAGTGACAGCCCTGTGAACTACTCAAGCAGCACATGGGGGGCACTCACTCATTGGCCACCCCTTCCTGCTGTTGCGCTCCAAAAGTATGGATTTTTAATGAATACTTCCCTGTCCAAATGACCTTGTTTCCTTCTGCTTTCAAAGAAAGAAAGAAACAAAAAACCCTACCTTTGACTGAAAAAAAGCAGATAGAGCTGCATTGTTCTACCTTTCCAAATACTTAGTGTCTTGGAACTTGGTGAAAAGGAGACTGGAGGTGGGGGCAATCAAAACCCTGACATTCACACTGCAAATATGAGGTAAAAGTCACTTAACCCTCTCAAGGGCAAAGAGTACTGACAAAGCTACCATGTTTTCCCTTAGTAGCTCACCTTTTGACCCCTACCAGTAAATCCATCTGGAGCCTTTCTGGATGAATGTCCCGGTTTGGTGCACTTTGACAGCAAGTACCTCTCAAGGCATTATGGTTAGAGTTAGGGTTCAGAAGACCTGGAAGCCCATGCATGCACAGTGTCCTGGAACTATCCCAAACTGAATAAAAAAGTGAGCATCAAAATGAATGCCCAGAGTGCGGCCTTTCTGCATGTTGTCTGAATGTATACCTTCAGGTTAGTGTTGTGGTTAAGCTTCAGCTTTGGCTTGGGGTTAGGAGAGGGCCTGCAGCTATCCCCAACTGGGCAAACAAAGTGAGCAGTCAACAAGAACCCCTGGAGTGCTGCCCCCATGCATGCTGTCTGCATGTTTAGGAATTATCCCGGAGAGCTTGGGGCAAAGTGTGGCGTGTATAAATCAGCCGGTTCTGGGTGCTTCTTTGTGTCAATTTAATTAGTAGTTTAAAATGCACAAAGTCCAGTCCATATTACAGATGGGAGTCTACAAGCTGACTTAACTACAAATGAGTCGGAGCAGCACAGGGACTTAGGATGATGGAAGCTGTAGTCCATTACATCTATAGCGTACCACATCTAGAGATTAGATCTTCAGCTAATCACTTGGAAAACAGTTCGAGTTGTTTCAGGATGTAGGTGGGAAAATCCCTGAGGTGAGGAGATACATGTATGCAGACGGCTACCCTGTCAGAGAGAAAGTTACATGAGATACTTTTTCACTGTTATCTTTTATTCTAAATGGGAGGAAATTTCTATGCAGGAAAACATTCCCCACTGTGTCATGATTGCATAAGATGACAAAGTGGAAGCTTTATTCATCTCAATCGCCCTAATTCACTCCTTAATGTATGCCCCACTCCCAGAATGATCTTACCCAATAAGAGATTTTGTTCTCTCCAGCCTACTCTCCCATTAAAAATAATTGTCTTTCCCCTTACCACCCATTCATTATGTTAATTTATTGCTGCCTTCAGGAAAGTTAATTTTGAGAAATATCCATTTCAAAATTAAATGTTCCAGGGCATGTTTTTTTTATTGCCAACACCTCTGCTTCTGTCTTAATAAAGTTGGGGAAAGTATCTCTACTTTTCTAACTCCTTCTGCTCCCAGGGTTTGAGACCTTCCCCCTTTAAGGTTGCTTGTATCATCACTTGCTGCAAGAAGAGCTCAGGACATGTCTGCCCCATGCATTTGGCCTTTCCCCCATTTAAATCATGTGGCATGAATGGAAAGAGCTCCCTGTGCACTGCAAACTTCTATGGATTTGTATAATAGCATGTTTGCTGGTAAGGCTTTCAGGAAAGGATGATGGGAAGTGTTGCATGCTGTGATGGCTGCTAGACTGCATTGTCCCTCTGATTTAAGACTGCTGCCTCCATCAGTTTATGCACAATTCCTATAAAAGTCAATGTCAAGATGCATTAGCATGTCCTTTTGATTCCACATTTGTACAGATCAGTGTTTTGCTAGCTTGTCTCCATACACAGAAAGCCCATGAGATTAGGCATGCTGGGTCAGGACTCAGGAATCTGGCTGGGTTCTGGTTCCCACTCATCCATGGAGCTTACTGAGTGACTTTGGGCCAGATACTGCCTCTCAACCCATCCGACCTCAAAAGGTTGTTTTGTGAGGTAAAATGGAGAGAAGTTGAACCTTGTAAGCCACTCTGGGCTCCTTAGAAGAGGAAGATAAAGTGGGATATCAATGCAATGTAATAATAATAATGCAATGCCAACCTTTTCTGTGAGCCCACATGACTTGTATATACAGTGGTCCATGTCAAGAGTTCATAGGAATTGGGAGAAGATAATAACAGGCTGAATGGAATGTGTGCTGAGTAGGAATGGGAGAGGTTTTTTTGTTTTTTTTGTAGTAAGAAGTTATAAAATTCGTATAAATGCCTGCATATTTAGAACAGAAAAGACTTGAGACTGCAAACATTCTCTTGCAGGAGAAAGGAAACTGAAAGGTTCATTTGTGCCTGGAACCAAGTAACTAAAGACAGAGTCCTATACAGGAAGCTACTGGACTTTTTAATCTATCTAAAGATGTATAGGAGTGCGCCCTAAGATATGCATTCAAAAGACAAACACTCTAAACTGTTTTTCATTGTGTGTCTCTTCCAACTTCCCTAAGCAGTAGATATTCCAAAGAGTCTCCTATAAGTTGGGTCTGTTTCCTTGCAATAACAGAGGAGGCAATGCCTTTTGGTGTCTTTTTAAGATACACTTTTTACAGATATACAATTTAATATTTTAATTATTTATTACAAACCAAAGCTATTGAAAGGAAGCAGCCTTCTAAAACACAAAGCCAGTTACTAATCCTTTATCCATTCTCAAAGAGTAATAGCAGGCCCTGGTGAATTCCAGTTTTTGCTATCCTCCGCTAAAGTCCCAGCTCCCTGATTCTCCCTTGGACTTTTAAGTGCTCTTTTTCCACCCCTCATGGCCACAGAGGAGGCTTGTGGCTCCCTGCTGTGGCTTTCACTCTGAACTTTCAAAAGAGATATCCATGCTGCTGAACCTACTCCCGCCCATAGTTTCAGAACCATGGACAGCCCTCTCACAGTTCTGACTGTCGCTCACAGTGGTTAAGGAGTCCTCCTGACCTTGGAGCCACCAGCCAGTACCGCACATGGGTATACACTGGAGGCTGCCAGTGCAGGAAACATCATCCATCTATTTACAGGCAATCCCCTTTAACCAAAGAACGTACTAGGCGAGTACTTCTGCTGCATGTTCCACCAAGAGAATGGTCAGACCAGATCATATAGATAATTAGATATGGGTGCTACCAGAGAGACCTGGAAATTAATGTTTCACCCATCCCAATAGAAAGTGATACATAGTTTAAGTAACTCAGTGCTCTAAAAGGAACCAGATCTTCACTTCCAGACCTGTACAGTGCAATCCTATCAGTGGAGACTGGCCCCAGTGCTAGTGGTGCAGCCTATCCATTCTCGGCTTTAGTCTGAATTCTGTAGGAGCTCCATAGTAGTGAATCCAGCCCCAGAAGTAGATTCAGACCCAAGGGCATTTGCTATGCCAGCTGCAGTCTGGTCTGGCTGAAGGGCCTGATCCTGGGACTTCCCAGGGAAATTTATTATTTATTTATTTAAAACATTTCTATGCCGCCCCATCGCAACAAAGCCTCGGGGCGGCTCACAACACATAAATACTAAAATTATACAAAGCATAAATAAGAAATGAAAGCATATTGGATCTAAAGAGTCAGAGTGGTGCTGTGGTTAGAGCCCTGGTCTCAGAAATAGGTGATCTTGGCAAGTTCCCCACTTGGCTTCCACCCTGCCCCTCCTCTAGCACACCTGACTTTGGAAATCATTTTGGAATCACTGCCAGTGGTAGATCTACTCTTGCAGAACTTTGCATGCATGTTGGGAGGCTTCTGGAGAAGATACATTTTCTTCCACTGGCAGAAAATATTAAAGACAGCATATTATTTGAAGTGGTGCTGTGCTCCCATAAGCTCAGATGCCAAAGCCCTCTTCCTGAATTAAAATAAGAGCATGCACGCACCCTATATATTTGTTTATTTCTTGATCCTGATGGGAATAAAATCGGTTCCTTGAAAAGAAGTAAATGCATTTTTGTGTGGAGAAGTCCAGATGAAAAAGGAGAGAAAAAGAATACAGTGGAACCTTGGCTCATGAACTTAATCCGTTCTAGGACTCTGGTTGTGACCCAAATTGGTCATGAGCCAAGTTAAATTTCCCCATAAGGTTCAATGTAAATAAGGTTAATCCGTTCTGTAACCATTTTTTAAATCAGAAAAATGTGAAGAAGCAAAGTGACAAAGAACAACAAAGATCATGGCCATCTCCCCCCGCCCCTGAACACAAGTGCGGCCATCTCCCTGCCTCCCCAGCATGACTGAGATCGCACCTGTCATCCCTGCACGACCAAGATTGTGCCTGTCATCCCTGCACACACCCGCCATCCCAGCATGCGCCCATCATCCCGGCGCACTGGGGGGTGGGGGGGAGATGGGCGCAATCGCGAGTGCACTGGGGGAGGGAGAGACGGGCGTGATCGTGCTGGTTGCGGGGGTGGGAATGCCCAAGACTGCACCTGCCTTTCCTGCAAGAGCGCACCCGTGATCACGCACGCCTTCCCTGCACGAAAGCAACTGTGATCACGGTCACCTCCTCGTCCCCCAGAGTGGGGAGATGGCCACGATCCCAGTTGCTTTTATGCAGGGAAGCCGTGCCTGATCAGAGGCACGCTGCTGCAGGAAAGACGGGGGCAATCTCGGCCATCTCCCCCATGGCTGAGCTGTGCTGCGCCCGTCTTTCCTGGGATCACGCATGCCTTCCCTGCACGAAAGCAACTGTGATCGTGGCCATCTCCCCACTCGGGGTTGCGGGGTGGAGCGGGGAGATGACTGCAATCTTGCTTGCTACCCAATGCGGAGTTCGTGGCCCAAGTCAAAATTTTCATGACATTTTTGTTCGTGACCCGATTTGTTTGTGAACCAAGGCATTTGTGAGCCAAGGTGCCACTGTATCTGCATTCAGCTAGTGGATTTATTACTTTGGATTGCTCCACCCACTTCCACGGAATCACATATACAGACTCCCAATCATCCTGCAATTATTTTTGTATCGATAAGAAAAAATTCTATGGTCTCTGGCAAGCATTCCAAGGAGCAAAGGATGGCTCAGGAAACCCTTCTGAGGTTGGAAAAGGGGAGTCAGAATCTAAACCTTTCCACATCACAGCGCAAAAAAGAACAAGTGAGCCACATTTCCAAGGTCAGAAAAGCAGCCACAGAGGAGAAGAAAAGGGGCAGGGAGGTGGCTGGAAAGGCCAGGATATGAATAATCCTGAGACTCCTCTAGCCGTATTCCCTTCCCCTCCAGTGTGCCCTTTCTAGATGTCCTGAAAAACCCATCTAGTGAACATACAAGAGACTGAAGGACAAGGCCACTCCAACGTCCTGCTGGATTCAGTGCAGCAAGGAACAGAATCACAGAAACCTCTAAATGCAAGGGCTTCCACAGGATTATGAATTCTATGAATTCCCTTGAATTCATTTTAATTCAATGTTTGTGTTCTTTTATAGGTGCAGTCAGTTTATTCTTCAATGAAAAATTTCCTCTTGGTGCAATGTGCAAGTCATGAACATTGTTCAACCCACCCACACACACACACACACACACTTATGTTTTGCATTCTCTCCTCCTGTTTTCACACTGAATACAGAGATTCTATCGTTTTTCCCCATGTAGACTGCTCCACTCAAAAATGCATTTGTTTCTTTTCAAGGCACAGATTTTATTCCTACCAGGACAGAGAAACAAACGAAGATGTGTGTGTGTGCTTATTTTAATTCAGGAATGTGGCTTCAGCCATTTGAGCCTATGCAAGTGGATCACAACTTAAAACAATGTGCTGTCTTGAGCATTTCCTATTCTGGATCTTTAATTCCTGGAAGACAGGCTAATGTAAATTTCCTTGTGGAGCCTCCTGAAAAAAAAGTAGAACGAAAAACATTAAGGGTTTTGACAGGAACCTCAGGCTTATGCATGCCCATGTGAGAATAAGCTTCACGGGAACACAGTGGGGCTTATATCTAACTAAGTTTGAGAAAGAGGCAGGAAAAGGAAGAAATCCGGGCAGAATTGTGAACTGAGTGAGTTCTTAGGCTTAGAGAAAGTTAGGTCTGGACTGAGGGGGTTGGGGGTGGCACACCTGGAGACGCAGGATGCAGGATCAGCAAGCACAGTCCTTTCGGCTACTCAATTTAACCCTTCATGCATTCAGGCAAGTGCAGGAACAGGGTTTCAGACTTCCTAATTTAAGGAAGCCAGGGCCAGGCCAATGTGGCATATTTATTATCATCACAGAATCATAGAATAGAAGAGTTGGAAGGGGCCATGAAGGCTATTGAGTCCAACCCCCTGCTGTTGCAGGACACCATGCTATACCACCCCACTCAGATGGCTGCCCAGTTTCTTTCTGAATGCCTCTAGTGTGGGAGAGCCCACCACCTCTCTAGACAGATGGCTCCACTGTCGTATTGCTCTGAAAGTGAGGTAATTTTTCCTGCTATCTAGCCTGAACTTGGGTTGTCGCAACTTGAACTGATTATTCTGTGTCCTACATTCTGGCATCAGCATTGTGTTTATTATTTATTAAATTTGCATAAAAGCCACCCTATTAGCATTATGCTCAATTTAAATAAACAACCCCCTCACTGCCCCCACAGCTGGTTCAGAAAGAACCAAGGTGACTGCTTCTCTGAGGGGTGGGAGGGGATGGGGCAGGGAGTGGAGGGAACTGGGGCCTCTCCCTTTCCCTCTAAGATGTCCCAGCAAAAAGAAAAAAAAAGTGTCTTGTGAAAATGCTAAGGCAGAATAATGGGCATTATTATAATGTTCCAAGAATTTATACCTGGCTTTCAAGAGGAAAAAAAGCCTCACAGTGGCTTACATCAATAATACCAATAAAAATGACAACCATTACATTAAGAAAGCATCACATCAAAATACCAGCAGTTAAAACTATACGGAACATACTATATTAAGCAGCACGTTCTCTCTCTCTCTCTCTCTTTCTCTCTCTCTCTCTCTGCAGGTTCTGCTTAAAAGGCACTAAAGTCCAAAAACATTTCTCTAGGGAGGGAATTCTTCTAGCATGGAGCCAGTACCAAAACTGCCCCCTCTCTCTTCCACTCTCTGTCCAACATACTTTCCTGACCTTCTTTCAACTCAAGTTATGTTCAGAATGCCCAGTCTGTTATGTTATTTCATTGTTATTTTGGTCACCGCTACTGGTACCATCACATTGCAGTGCATTGTGGATCCTATTTTAGAGTTATTGTCAGTGTAATCGGGAACTGCAGCAAAGGTTAGCCTCCTTAGAGTAGACTGCTGAAACGATTGGGACTTAAGTTAGACTAACACCCAATACAACCCCATGAGTGTCCCTAGCTTCTGATATTGTTTATGGAGGAGACCTCACATGGAGAAAACAGACCAGACATGGCCACATCTGAAGCTTTCACATCACCCCCATGCAAACTCTCCTGCAAATATAAAGATAACAATGTAAAGCACCTCACATAACAAAAGGGAACTCACTCATGCTGGTACTAATGTTTTGGATGATATATGAAATGCTTCCTAGATGACACTTAAATATCCGCTTTTATTTTTTTTTCCTAAATTTAATCTTATTTTACTTCCTTTTGTCCCCACCCCATCCTCACCCCAACTTACTGCTTCTTTTACAAAGTAACTTATGGAAATTCAGTTCAATCAAGGTCTGTGTAGAAATAATCTTCTCATTAGCAGAACCCACAAAACCGTTGGAAGTGCTACAAGATGGAATCAAATCTCTATTACATATTCAAAAGGATGATTGCTCCCAAAATAATCTCATCTCTTTTATTAGTCTCTCCAGGAAGGGAAAAAAAAACCTTGATTGCAGGATAATTGTTTCTCAATGGCCTCCCACAACCAGAAAGTAGCACTTCCCAAGGGGATAATTAGCTCTTCCCCAACATGTCGCCTCCCCCTGTCCCTTCCTGCTAAACTCATGGGTATTAAGAGCTTACATTCCAGTCATAATCACTCTGTGTTGCATAGGCCGGTATAATCCTGGCTGATCAATAGTCTTTGGTTCAAAAGAAATCAATCACAGCTCCTCCCCTCCACCTTTTACTGCTTGTTTCAAAATAGAGCATTGCAGAATATTAATCTTATTTATTTATTTATTTATTTATTTTTATTACTTGATTTCTGGCCTGCCCCACTAACCACACAGCTTCCTGGGCAGGTGACAACAATATGGGTTGTGTTGTGAATATGTGCCATTGAGTTGCACTGATTAACCTACAACAGACTTCTACAACCCAGCACCCTCCAAATTTTGTTGGGCTGCAAATTCCACCTTTCCCAGCCAACAACCCAGTATATCTGTAGGGTGAAAATTGGGCTGATGCTAATAGGAGCCACCCCCTCTTGGATGCACACTTAACATGGTGAGGGGACTTGAAAATGTCAAAGAAGCCAAGAGCAATGTCATCAGGAAGAGTCAAGGCTGAGACTGAACATGTCATCAGGCAAGCTGGATTAGAATCAGAGGAAGGAGTGAAAATTGGCAGAGAAGAAACATCACTAATTTAAGATATATATAAGATACCACACCACTGGCCGAAAGGTGCAATGACTTGAAACAACTCCTGATAAAAGTAAAAGGAGAAAGCACAAAAGCAGGACTGCAGCTGAATATTAAGAAAACAAAAATCATGTCCACAGAAGAATTATAGAAGTGTACTGTTAACAATGAAGAAATAAAAATTGTGAAAAATTTCACATCCCTCAGCTTTATCATCAATTCAAAGGGAGATTGCAACCAAGAAATTGAAGTACGACTGAGACTTGGAAGGGCAACAATGAAGAAACTAGAAAAGTTCATCAAATGTAAGGACATTTTACTGGAGATCAAGGTCAAGACTATCCAAACTAATGTATTTCCAATCACAATGTATGGGTGTGGACAGTGAAGAAAGCCAACAGGAAGAAAAATTATGCATTCAAAACATGGTGCTGGGGGAAAGCTTTGCAAATATGCTGGTCCAACAGAAAGACAAACAAGTGGATCCTAAAGTGAATCAAGCCAGAGTTTCTCCTAGAAGCCGAAATTACTTAACGTAGGCTGTCATATTCACACCAGGAGAAGGCAAGACTCACTGAAGAAAACAATTGTGTTAGGGAAAGTAGAAGGCAGAGTGAAAACCAAATATGAGATGGGTTGAAGCCACAGCCTTGAATTTGAAGAGCTGAATGGAGCTGTCATGAACAGGACATTTTGGAGGGCTTTCATTTATAAAGTCATGATAGCTCAAAGAAGACTTGACAGCACATCACAACAATCAAATGGAGCCACACTCTGCCAATGTTCTTACCAGCAGCACTAATACTACGCTTGGGTATGACAGCCTCCTTTTCTTCATTTTTGCTTCTAGGGAAAGCTTCTGCTTGATTTCATCCTGGAACCATTTGTTTGTCTTTCTGCCAGTCCAGCAAAGCTCTCTTCAAGAACCACCTCTGAATGCATCAATTTCTTCCCGTCAGCTTTCACACCCATACATAGTGATCAGCAATACTGGATGATCTTGGCCTTGGTCTCCACTGAAACATCCTTACATTAGTTGAACTCAAGTGTCTCTTCCTCTTCAGAATCCCGCTTGATTGTCAGGCATTTTTTGCTTCATATAGGATAAAACCTTTTGTTGTAGCACCTTGAGCATCACTTTGCTTGGGTGGGTAATAAGTGCATTGGTCTAGTTGCTGCTCTCCTTAGCATTTCCTTGCTTGAGGATTGGGTGTATATTGGTTTCCATTCTATATTTTTTCCATATTTGCTGGCATTTTCTTCTTAGGATTTGGACTGATTCAGTGTCTGCAGCTTGGAATAGTTCTATTGGTACATTATCTACTCCAGGTGCTTTATTCCTTTTTAGAACAGCTCTCACTTTGCTTTTTAATATTGCAGTTTCTTCCTTATAGGACTCCCCTACAAAGTAATCTGTCATCCTTTTATTTCTTCTTTATACTTCTTCTGTATATCATTTCCACCTTCTCTTTATTTTATCCTGCTCACTTAGCATGTTCCCTGTTGGTCTTTCAGCATCTCCAATACAGGTTCACATTTCCATCTGATTTCTTGGATCTTCTAGAATAGCTTTTTTGCTTTTCCTCTTTTGTTGTTCTCTTCTATTTCTTTGCACTGCCATTGTAATTGTTCTTTTTTTGTCTTTCCATGATAATTGTTGAAAAGTTGCATTCAGGATTCTGACCCTATTTTTTCCTCCTTTTGCTCCTTACCTGACTTTAGCAATTGTGGGTCTTCTGTCATCTATATAGGTTTCTTTATTTTTGCTACAAGAATGGTCTTTTTGCATTCTGCCTAATAATGTCTCTGCTTTCAGTGCACTGCACATCAAGGTTGTTTTTCTGGGCATGCAGCATGCTAGATCCCTGTTGCACAAGCCGTCCTTCTCACTGCTGCAACACAAGCAGTAGGAGCACAGCAGCCGCAACCGATGTTGCTCTCAGAGTGCCAATGAGCAAATCAGATGTTTTTAACACCCCTACATAAAATTATTCCTGATTGTAGAAATTTATTGTCTGACAGCCTACAGATATCCTGCAGCAGAATCCAACAAGGTGTTTCTACCTGGCCAGTTCCATTGCACAAGAGGCCCCCATGGCTTGGCAACTGTAATTTAGCTCCAGAACAACCTGAAATAAGGAGAAATACTCATTTTTTTGGAGAAGGCAATTTGCTGGAACTTGTATAAGGGAGAGCAACTGATCTTCCTCCTTCCAGAAACAAGCATGTCTACTCATTCTGAAGCTTCCTCTAGGAACTGCTAAATCTCCCTTGTGTTCATGGTAAGTCTTACTTGCACAACAGAACTGGAAGGGTTTTGTTCACAGAAGGAAATAGGTAGGGTCATAAGCACCCTGTTGATTCTACCGCTAATACTTTATTGCAGTACAGGGTTGGTTCCTCAGGTCTCTGACTATAGTAGTATGAGGCTATCTGTCTCCTCAACCATTTTAGGACGTATCCATCTGCAGTACTGCATTAAAAGCTTTCAATCATCAAACTTTTGAGATCTGGAATTACTCCTGAGTAAATGATATAGAAATGCTGCCACTGCATTATTAATTTACTTTCAAGGAGCTGGCATGATGCTATTTTAGTGGGGCACAGGGGAACAGTGCTGCAGGTGACTGTTCTGGAAAAACTGCCAATCAAAGGAAAGTTGAAACATTAAATAGCAAATAGATATTCAACTTACCTTCAGTAAGTTTCACACAGCTTTATTCAAGGGTTTTGTCTTTCCTTGCTGAGCATGTCATCAGCAGCTAGGAGAGGCTGGCAATGATCTGCAGGAGCAATCCATGTACACTGAAGAAAGCTCACTGCCAAGGTTCTTTGAAGCACCCTATAATTCTGTTGCACTCTAGGATTATGATGAACTCCTGAAAGCAAGCACTGCAAACAGGAACGCTCACTTTGATTTTCTTTCTAACAGAGGTGACAGGCTTGGTAGCATGCTTGGTCCCTCCAGCTGAGGTAGGCCTGGAAGCCTCCTCTGTCTCAAATCCTGGAAAGCTGCAAGCTCCTCAAGGGCTACTGTCAGTGCAGGTAAATCTGAGATCTCCAATGTGATGCCTGCAGTACCACTTGTGGTGCCCACTGGATTCCCTGCCACTCCATATTTTAGTTCTTAAGATGGTTTGTTTTTTTAATTTACACTGGAAGGCTTGTTGTACTGGGGAATAAAATGCAGCCTTTCAGCACCATTCATTTTCCAGATTCTAAAATAAGGTTTTTGGTTCAGAGCTCAGACCTGACCATCACATTGTACACTTAGGTCCTTGGAAAGTTATGTTTCATTAATTTCACTACTTTGCCGTCTGTGAAGGAAATGTTTTGAGCCCAGCCAGGCTGACCATGGCAGCCATTTTGTGAATGGGCAAACTCTCACAGCAGCCATTTTGTGCCTTCAACATTCTGTAAAAAATTCAGATATGCCCTCCTGAGGTAGATCGACCAATGGCCTGACCTGGTGATCAGGAAGGACCTGAGATCTTTATGTAGGCCATTTGTTTAATATAAAATAATTAGGAGGCAAACAAGAAAAGATTCCATTTACCTAAGTTTTGGTAAGAGATTCTTGACCAGGGCCTCTTGACTTTCTTCAATGCAGCTAGGTAAGGAGCAAAAAACCCACCCATCTGTTATATATTCACTTGTTATTCCATATCAAACTCTAGGCCTAACTTACATAACCCAATGAAGTTGTTAACTTCTGGATGTCCTCCTATTTGCTGCCGTACACCCCCTAAAATGTACCTCTAGGAGTTAGATGAGTGAGCAGAGAACACCTTCCCAAGGCAGATTCACAAAGCACATTAACACCCTTTAGGATATGAATGACATTCACTTCTGAGTAGATTTACATAGCATTGCTACAGACAAAACTTTACTCAACCTTTAATGTTAATAAGGGCTGCTTTCACTGCTTTTATATGCAGACTGGGCTGTGATTAAATTTGTTTTAAGAGTTTGTATCTCTTTTTGTAACAATTTCTGGCATATATTGCCTGGGATTGTTTGTTAATAATCAGGTAGTAACTATGCTTTTTTAGTAAATATATTGTGTTTGATTTAGATTTGGTCATACCTGAAGGAGGTCAACTGAATTCATTAGGGCATATTAATCAAGTTTGACCGATTTCAATAGGTTTACTCTAATTATAACTAAATTTATATCCAACCCATTAAATGCAAGACTTTCCTGATTATATTTCAGGGGAAAAATACAAATTTCTGAGATCACCTTAAAATACATATGAGGTTGCTAGTTTTGCAAGAAACCAGACTTAAAGCAAAGATTTCCTCTATGCTTAACATTTACAAGCTTTGCTTTCTATAGTACTTTATTTAATAAAGATCTGAAATTGAACAGTTTTTCTTAACTTGGGAGAATACATAACCCAGAACAGCTATAGTCAGTATCACATATTATTTTTACTGTATTCTTTGAAAACCCTTGGAAATAATTTCCCCCCAAAGCTGGCCTGCTGCCTTTTCTGCTTGCATAGATTAAGATGAATAACCAAATTTACAAAGCATATTGAATCAAGGACATTTAATAGGGCTTGATTTGCATACCTTTCCTCTATTTTTTTCTTTTGCCATCATTATGACTCTAATTGTTATTGTACCATATTGTTATGTAAATTAGAGCCGATCTAGCACACTGTAAAAGGCAAAAAAATCAGTGGTAAGTCTTTTGCCATCTCTCCACAAAGAAGCCATTTGGATAAGATGGTGCAACATACAATTCTGTGCAAAACCAAGCAGATATGATTATTGTGTAAGACCATGATGTGTTCTGAAGCCTTGCTCTCTTTTGTATCTCCTGGAAATTAGAATACTCTCCCTGATTAAAAGTAAGTAATCAATAACGTGATCCCCATAACTATAAGTGAGGTTTTTAATGACCAAGGGTGTGGAACTGTCTCTCTGCCTAATTATGTTGCTTTCCACAGTCCATGCTAAAATAGCCAAAGGTCAGAGGTTATGGGAATTAGACTCCAAAATTTGCAGTCCAAAACATCTGGAGGGTACCACATTGGAAGACTGGTGCACCATATTAAAAAGAGCTGCATTGCAAATGCGATGAAACAAAAAGTTATGGTTCAGACTCAATTTTCATGGAAATCCTTGGATTCTAATCTAGCTATTGTAAGTGTTTCTAATATTCAGACAGGGAATATCACGAAAAAATTCCTGACTGTTAGAACAGTACAATAGACCTAATTACCTATGGAGGTGGTGGGCTCTCCCATACTAGAGGCATCCAATATATAAATGGACAGTCATCTCAGAGGGAGGGTTTAATTTGGTGTCCTGCTTGGAGCGAGGGATCGAACCCAATGGCCCTCTGGCCTCTTCCAACTCTGCTATCCTGTGATGCTGTGTTCAACTGCTTTAGTTCAGAGAAGTGAGAAAGAGAATGTATGTGAGAGACATTTGAAAATGTACATGACTGCCTTGAAATGACAATTGCCATAATAGGCAAAGCACTTGAATGCTCCAGCACATGGGAACCTGAGTGTTTAGCCCTGTATATATTGAACAACAACAACAGGGTTGGATCAGGAACACTGGATGGGAAAGAAGAGTACTTAACAAATCTAAGAAATGCCACAAAGCACAAGCCTTTGAGCTTGTCACAGGCGGTGACTGGGTGGAAGGAAAAGCAGTTGCATCCTCTGGCAGACACTGTGTACTTTTACAACCACTTACATGGCAAGAACTGGGAGTTGCTTAATTAGCTGACGTGTGCTGAACTCTCTGCAGAGCACCTGGCTAGCATCTCTGCTGATGGAGCTGCAGCGGGGAGCTAGGATGAGCAGCAGCTTCCCTCTTCAGATGGAGAGGCAAGCCAGCTGGATGCAGAGGCCTTCACCATCGCTACTTGGTTGTGCTCAGGCCTGCCAGCATATCATACCTTAAATCACATATTGCCAGTGACTAAGCAAAGTCAGGTCAACCCTTTAGGACTCCAGTAAGTTGTCTGAGATACGGTCTGAGATCTGAGATAATGGAGGCATACCCTGCCTCCATTGCAGGGTGTGAGGGATTGGTTAGGATGGAGCTTAGGTGAATCGGATGGAAGCGGGGACTACTGAGAGCTTATTAAAAAGGACTACTCTCTTATTAGGCATGGTAACCAAGGAAGCAAGGTATTTAAAAAGAAAATTGTACTGGAAGGTCTACAACATTCTCCCACTGTGATACGTCTATGTGTATGTCACATCCACCCGATCTTGGTCATTTTTAATGTTTGTTTTTTATTTCTTTATTTATTTTTGTCGTGTTGCTGCTGCTGCTGCTGGTTTAGTATGAGTTGCAAATATGTTTTTTGACCATGGAACACAAAGGACTCCTAGCATGAATGCAACCATTCAGGAATCTAACGGAAAGGTGCTGACAAGGCCAAGCAGGAATGCAAGGAGGATTTAAATGCTTTCAATGCTTAAAAATCAAGTTTGGTTTTAAGTATGTTATCTGAACATTCAAATCAATTTGTGAACATTAGTATGTCCTTTTATAGGTGTTTTGCCCTCTGAAATGCTTTTGATGAAAGAGATGGCACCACTCTTTGGTCCATACAAAAGGGGACCTACAGATGGTTGCCCACATTTTAATTTGATTGATTTTTTATAACTGATTACTTATAGCAAGAACTATCCTGAGTGATGTCTGGAAGGAACACAGTAAGAACAGAACTTCTTAGAAATTAAATTACTAAAGCATTTGGCTGTAGCAGTAAATAAGACTGTGACATTCTGGCATGGAAACAACACTGCAGGAACTTAACAAGGATACTGACGCAGTCAAATAAGAATACAAGTTGTTTGCCAGTGTCAGAGAAGCTGAAGTTTTCTGTACACTAGTAGATGCTTTGAAAGGATTTTATTTCTACTGCCTTCTGCACCCATTTGGTAGGCTAAAGCTATTGCTATTCAAGGACAGAAACATGACACCTTGCATCTGAAGTTGTCTCCAACCAAGACAGACCACTTGTCTCTCTAGCTCAGGATGATATGTCCTAGCATTCTCCAACCTGCTGCACTCTAGATTTTGAGACTATGTCTTCTCTGACCATTTGCCATGCAGCTGGGGCTGATGGGGGTTGTAGTCCAAAAGATCTGGAGACTTCCAGATTGGAAAGGGTCCTCCAATTGGTAGTAGCTGTTCGGAGTTTCTGAGAGAGGCCTTTCCCAGCACCGTTACCTCAATTTCGTTTTTTAACTGACAGTGGGTGGGTTTACATACCCAACATGCCATGGTCGTTTCTTGTCCAAGATGGTCTGTTATGTCATCCAAACCCTGTTGTGGTATTTCAGTATGATACATTTGCATTTTTGAAACCATGATTATTTTATTTTATTTATTTAGAATTTTTGTATGCAGTCCCATCACTTATAGTCTCGGGACGGCTCACATAAATAAATAAACATAATACAAATACAATTAAAACCCAGACGTTCCAAATGATAGGAAACAATGGCCTGCACTATGGTTTCAATGCTTTACAATGGTTTCCCTGATCATCCGAACCCAGCATTGTGGTTTCCATGCTCCTGGTGTATTGTTACCCCAGAACCCAATGGTAAGAGTGGTGGCTGAAGGAGCTGCTCCAGCCATCCAGTATGGGATTTACTTTTAGGCACAGTGACGGGTGGAATGTATGTCAACAGTGGGTGGACTGAGAGAGGAGGGAGAAGCCACACTACTGTAGAAACCACTGAATAGTTTGCCAGACACACCCAGGCCAAACAAACAAACAAAACCCACCATGCACCATGGAAACCATGCAGGGTTGCTTGTTGTGATGGGTGGACCCAGCCAGTATCAAAGAACAAGCATGCCACCTTCTGCATGCAAAGCCTACAGTCTAAGCCTCCTCACCACAGGACCGTCTATCACCATCTTCCTCTGTGAAGCAGGCAGTGGGGGAAAGATGATAGACATGAACATTTCATAGCAGGTACCTTTTACTGAGAAGTTGGAAAGAGAGGAAGGCTGTTCCAAACAAGCAGATGCCCCACTCAAGCTGGGCTGCTTTTCTTTTTCTTTCCAATGTGTATGGTTCCTAATATTTTAGTGCGTGGCCAACAACCATACTGGCTAGGGATGATGATGTGTGATTGTCCAACAAATCAGGAGGGTACCAACTCGGGGAACACTGATGTAAAACATCTTTCCCAAGGGCATTCAATGCTAATAGGACATGTGCCGCCTGATTTCCATAGGAAAGAACCCCGAAACAACTCTTCAGAGATAATCTATATGCATGCTGAAATCCAGGCAGGATTCAAACTGGGATATTGACAAGAAAAGCACATCCGTTTATCACCAGGGGAGAACCTTGTGGATATTAAAGCAGCAGTATTAAAAATAATCTCTCTGTAAAATAAACTGCTGTCCTGAGGTGTTAAAAGTTGAACTGAAACCAGTTTGCAGGTCTGAGAATAACCAATAAAGCCTTCTGCAACCCTTCTTTATAAAATTGAGAACTCTATGAACTGCAGGACTCCTAGGAGGAAACAGTCATCAGAAAAGAGCTGCTGTTAAGTATTACAGTTAATAGTTATGGCTGTCATGTGTTCTCCCAATGAGATATTTGAAGAGGTCTGCAGGACTGAACATGGGCTTTAGCTGCATGCAAACTGGACACTGCTGTAATATGGAGAATGTATTCACCACACCAGGAGCAGGCCCATTGTTCCCTACGCAGGTTCTTAAAGCAGGGTAAACCTTCTGCCAGTTTCCAGCAGAAACCAGCTGTGTAAAGCACTGATTGGCTGACACTTGCAACATCATAAACCGACTTCCCATCTGTGGAAAAACGTTGTGACTCTGCTAAAATTGACTTCAAAATGAATTAAGGTTACTGCTACACAATAAAATAAAATAAAATAAAATAAAATAAAATAAAATAAAATAAAATAATAATAGGAGGACTGCTCACCTGAGGACCATGGTAGGGGAGCATGACAGATGACTGAGTTCACCTGCTCAGATACTGAGCAGTACATATTGTACAAACCAGGCTTATAGTATGGGAGAAGGGATAACAAAAAATTCTGTTTGAAGAGACATTGAATGTATCTCTGGGACTCCCATTGGAGTAGTGAGCCGTCCTGAGGCTATGCAAAGGATGGCATAGAAATGTTTTAAATAAATAAATAAATAAATAAAATCCTACATGGACATGAGCTCTCCTTATGAGATAAGGAATTTCCTGTTCCTTATTAATGCATACGTCAGTTATGAGGAGATCTCCATAAACCAGGACTATATCCCCAGTTGATTTAATACCATTCTCACTGGCATTGCATAAAATCAAGCAATATGTTTAAATGTGCACTTTCTTAAAGCAGAGTAAATCCTAGAGGCACCCAAGGCGGCAGTGGAAAACAAACTGGAGAAAATGGCCGAAGCCCTGCCTTTATATAGCATCAGGGGAAGGGTGTGGGGTTTCCACCAAAAACACCTAGCTAGGGAATTTCTCTCTGTCCAACAACAGGCCCTGTGCAGCTGCAGAGCCCTTATGTGTGATGCCCAGAGACTACGAAAAAGAACTAGACATTACCGGATACATGAATTTCTGCCACTTTGAGTCGATTTCCCTCTCTTTCCCCTAATATCTAAAGCAGCGGTATGTGATCCCTATGTCTCCCCTTGGCTACTTCCAGAGTGACCTATGGAGCCATGGGGACTCCACCTGGAGTTTCCCGTTTTAGCTCTTGTGTGTGTATGGCAGCACCCGGACATGCCCATATGCACACATGTGCAGCCCCTGGCACCCAGGGAGGTGCTTGAGGTAGCTCTTGGGAAAGTTCTGCACCTCACTTGAAGCTCCTCATGCAAGGAAAAGCATCAGGCTTTGGTATCAATAATCCGCACAAAGCAATGCCCTATGTGGAGATCACGCACAGTCAACATTTATTTATTTATTTCATTAATTTATTTTTGTATTGCCCAGTAGCTGAGGCTCTGTGGGTGGTTAAGAACAGTTAAAATTAAACAAAAGTTTAAAAGACACAAACACAAACATTAAACAAAAGGACAGAATCATAGTTGCAATTGCTATTATTCAATACAGAAGCCTAGCAGCGATAGTTAATTTATGAGTTATCAACACACAATCAATGCTTATAAATAGATCAATGTTTATATATGGAAAGCCATATTATAAATACTCGTATTAACTACGTCTTATATGAATGCTTATACATGGACACCAAATGCTGCCTAATAAGAAAGGTGTATGCTGGGGGAGATCCACCCTTCCTCTGTTTATGAGCTTCTTCCATTTATGAAAGAACAAAGTCATGGTATTTATGCAAAAGTACATTTATCACAGTTGGAGCACGTGCTAATGAATACAGAGTAGTTGAAAATGTGAGCTTGTGTCAGAAACAAATGCAATTGTGGGAGAAGTCAGAAGAGTCAGAAAGGGGGTGCGTGCAGGGAAATAGCCTGTTCAATTTCCTTTGTTTTTGTATTTGTTTTTCAACTCAGTTAGCTATGTGAAGCTGTGAAGAAGCAGAGATAATTCGAAAGAGAAAGTGTGTGTTGGTGGGGGGGGGGGGATAACAGCTCCTGCCCTCTCATAGCAAAACATGGAAATGAAGAACGGGTGTTACTCCTTGCTCCTGTCCTTCCACCGCAGCCCCAGTGGAGTGAAACTGGTGGGACAGCCTCCCCTTCCCCTCCACCATAAGCAAGTAAGCACAACTCTCCCACCCAGGTGGACTTTCCTACAAGTGAGCTCCACTGACCTCAGTAAGACCACTAAGATAATCTGATTTACTTCTGGGTAGATACGTGCTTCGGCAAGTTGTTTCTTGAGCAAGAGGACAAAGGAGACAATTCAGAAGGTCAGGAAAGCGAACTTTATCTTTTTTAGAGGGGATGGAAGAGGAGGGTCATTTGCAAGTCAGAGAGAGAAAAAGGATGACAGAATCATAGAAAGGAGAGAAACAGAAGCCATGGAAGGGGAAAGGGGAGGTTGGAAAGCTCAGAGGGATCTCTGAGTTGCAGCCATTTTGCAACACCTTGATAGAGCACTTCTTTTCCCCCTGCCTGCAGCCCACCAGCCCAATGAAATCACTCCTCCGGCTCCCAGAACACTACCATAAGCTTAGCACACATTAAGATATATACCAGGAAAAAACTGCAGCCTATTAAAAAGCCACGATTTGAAGAAATCTGAGGTGTATTGGCAGAAACACCACAAAGAGGATGTGTTGGGGTGAGCATCACGTGACATGCTGGTAAGTCAGGCATTGCAATGGTAGTAAAAATGTCTAGTTTAGATTTCCCCTGGTTATAATGGAATAATTACAAAATAAGATTTTCTAGAAGCATTGGAAGCCAGCAAAAAGGAAGGGCTTGGGAGAGGCTGCTGCTTTTTAAATTCTAGCTAGAAGACCCATAAAGTTGTTAGGTCTCGGAAGCCCAAAGCCTGACACTGAAGTGGTGGGGTTTTAAGATATCATTCCTTGAGGGAGGGACACCCAAGACACCCAAGATCACACTAGTGGGCTCATGCACATGCAACGGGCCTTTTCCTCTCCTCTGACCCACAGCTCCAAGTATTCAGTGGGTCCCCAAAACCTTCCAGAGTTTTTGGGCAGCATTGGCAAATTGCTAGGAGAAGAGGGGTCTGTTTTGCTGGTGGATGCCATTCTGAGAACAGATAGACACAAACAGGATTCATGCAGGGATGCTAATTCTTGAAAATAAAGAATATCCAATAAATATTCAGGCCTCTGAACAAGGTCCACTATCCAATAATTATTCAGGCCTCTGAACAAGGTCCAGTAATGAGGCAAAAACCAGTACTAAAGGGGTACAGGAAAGGATTTAAAAACCCAGTAAAATTATGGAAAAAGCAAGACTTATTTTGTTTTCTTGAGAAAATGGAACATGAATAATGAGCAAAATATTTTTAAACGCTTTCCCCAGTGCTCTGTGCTTATCAGTTCAGCAAAATTACAATAATGAGGTCAGGACAAGCCACAGTGCCTGTGTACCAATTATTTATGTAACAGTTGGAGTTTTATGTGCACAGGACAGCAACAGACAGCACAGGCGGGTATGTGTTGGGTAGCACAGCATCCCTGCACACTTAGAAGACACTGTCCATTGTGCAGGAGCTGTGACAGAAGAGCAGATGGGCCTGAGACAACTTGCAGAACCACAAAACCCAAGACTCAGGGTCAATGTCTATGTCCTGGCAACCTGAAAAATAAAATGGTAAAGGCACAATGAAAGCAAGAGAGAGAATCACTCCTCAACTCATCACCGAATGGGAAATTTGCTAGCCCTGATGTACCCATGTGCAGCACAAGGAAATGGTGGAATCCTAGGTCAATAGAATGGGCTATATTGTCAATAGAATGGTCATCTATTGTATGATTCCAATTTTGAAAAAAATTGTGATGGAAAATTAGAATGTAAAGCCTAGCCCATCCCATTCTGTGTTCTTCTCTACCTATAGGGAGTGGTTTTTAATGTAAAAGAACACGTGTGATGTGAGTCCATTCTATCACTGCAGGGGTTCTCTTTCCCTTGCCCATTTACAGTGCATGAGGACCGACTCTTGAAGACAGAATCATAACTCTGCAGCTTACTTACTATGGAGTAGAGAATGGTACTGGTCTTGAAGGAAGGCTCAGAGCCTTAATATCAACCTCACCTTCAGAACCGATGCCATTCCCCAGGACACACACGGTGTGTTTCTGATGTTCTCCTAGTTTCCCCACAATTCTCAAATAAAACCATCAATAACTAAAACTAAGCCTATCCCTCTCCATTTGTAGAAACACAGCTGAGCCCGAGTTCTGCAGGGCTACGGGTTCTCTTGGCAAAGTGCATGTCTTACCAGCTTTTTCTCACCAGGTTTTCAATGGACGTGCTCTTCTATCTTGGCAAATGAATTAAAGATCAACTTTACTAGAGAACTTTTCACCGTTCTCTCATAATTTGCTTAATTCTGTGCGTTAGAACAGTCTAGAAATGCTTTTTTTGACAGAGAAATAAATCAGTTTCCAATGACTTCCCTGGGACTCACTGTACAAGGAGCAGCACGAAAAGACATATCCAGGATACCAACACCCTCAGGAAGAATAGATTGGGAAAAACCCTGGAAGCCTCCAGATGTGGTAACTATAACTCCCATTATCCCCGGTCAGCTCTGAGTGATAGGGAAGGGAGCCCAATATTTTTGGAAGGCAACTGGTTGGGAGACGCTGACTGACACTTTCCTAAAACACGGAAACTCGCTTGCTCTATTTAAACAGGCACTTTCTCCTTCCTGATCTTAACAATATGAATGGGATCTACACCAGCCTGCAGTATTTCACATTTTAAATCCTGCCCTGTTCCCATTCAATGGCAGCATCTTCTGATTTAAATTTTTGCAGCAATGCATGTTAATAAGGTATTAAACTTTGTAGCTTTAGGACTTCTCTGACAATTGGGATCTGTGGCCTGGATCTGTGGCTTGATCCAGGAGGAGGTCCCTCTGCACTTGAGGGCTGGAGTTATGGCCCAGCTCCATTCTTTCTTTATTCAAGTCAGAAGCACCACAGATACAATTAGGAAAAGCCATAAAGTAAAAACAATGGTCTACATATAAAACACATATGTATAGCTACCAATATACGAAAATGAAATCGCAATGCTTGGGTGGGCACATAATCAAATAATTTTCACCCAGTAATGGGTGCCACCAAGGACATTTGGAGTGACCAGCTTCAGAACTTCCATGATACACGTTGACGGGGGCAGAGTACCCCAGTGGAAGTGTGAGACTTCTCCACACTCACAGCCCCATTTTCTCAAGTCCACCTTAGATCGGCCTGCACTAGTCCTTATCCCATTCCATGACTTCCAGTTTACACAGTTCTCCACGTGACTGGGAGCTAAACTTTCCTGGGACTCTATCTCTTTTAGAAGATAGACGGATCTTTTTCTCCACAACCTAATCCTGGCATTCATCACAATTTGCAGGTGTTCTAAGAAAGCTTTTTTCTTGGTTTCAGTCTGGTAAGTGCAGGGCAGTAGCCAAAAGTATTAGAAGCATCAATGCCCAGATCCATTGGAAAACACAGTATCTGAAATGATATAGGGAAACATTATAACAAATGATGCCCCATCCATACACTGGAAGCAACCACTTGATATTGCAGCCTCTGATGAACCTGCATGCATGAAGTTGTTGCTGTCGACCTTCACTCTGTGAAACTGGCCACCATGTAGCAGATAACACAGAAATTGATGCTCCTTGCCTACAGGGGGTAATCCTGTAAAACAATGACCCAGTTCACATGGTCATGGCATGATTAACAAGCCACAGTAATTTGTTAACCCTGCTGTGCATGCCAGTCACATGTCTTCTGGATGTCCTTGATTACTATCACTGGCTCAGCTTGCCAGATCATCTAAGTCCAAGCGGCATGGCTTGTTTGAGGGGCGAACAATGCTGAAATAACCCATGGGCTATTTTGGGGTTATCTGAGGGCCACTGACAGTCCCCCATTCACAAATGTGCCAGTAATGTTCAGAGCCACACCAGCAAGGAAAATTAGGGAAATCCAGCCTTCCCGCTATTGGTAGATGCGGCAGAGGAAATAAGCCACTAAATCATGAAAATTATCTCCCAAGCGTTGCTCCTAAGCACCCTTTCAGAGGTTCAGCTCCTCCATGTTCACTCTCCCTTGTACTCAAGAGGTGGAGGGGCACCACTGCCACATATTGTCAAACCAAGAACGGCTGGATTGGGTCCCTTCCCTCACATCTGTACATTGCAACATTCTGGTCTACCCATGCATTGTAGGACTGCTGTAAGGCTCAGAAGAGAGATTTTTCTGCCCCTTTCCCCACCCAACCCATAAGGAAAATCAGTTCAGGAAATTCTGGTTTGAAAGAATTCATGAACCAGCTCCTGAGATCACGCACCAAGCTGATTGGTCCAGCAATAATTAAATAGATAGGCAGACAGAAAGACAATCAGACAGACAGATAGCAGAACACCTTTGAATATCCAATAAACAATGGGCATGCCTAACCAGCACTATGAGCAATTCAAAGACTATTTTTTTAATGCTACCGTACACTTTCTTAGACAAGTCGCCATGCCCAAAGTCAGCCCAGGTCACTACCAAGAACTCATGTCTTCCAGTGACGTTGTTGCCACTCATCCAACTCTTAAGTTAGACAGAAACTCTTGGAAGGGAAGGGCAGAAAACTATGCACATCCTGGTGTTCAAAAAGTACACATATCAAGAGGCTACACATTGCATCTTTGCTGCCCCGTACATATCTTATACAAAATAAACAATTCCACAAACCCTACGCAGTGTTCCCTCCTCCTTTATCCTACATATCGAAGGACCTGCTGATTTGAAATGGCTTGCCAAATGACACATGCATCATGTTCGGAGGCGACAGCTGCTTTCCAAGAGACGGCAAAATGAAGAGAAGAGGCAGTGTACTCACATCCCTTTAAGTCGTTGCCACATCTTCTCCGTGTGCCCTCCTATTGGGTACTTTAAAGAAGGAGCACTGTCCATTCCCCTGGTTGTCTCAGTACCTGTAGAGCCCATGGTTGCCACTGTCTTGCAGGTGACTGAATTAAAGTCAGGCTCAGCAGCAAGGAAGAAAGGCTGTCTTCAGTTCAGCACAAATGCCAGAAGATCTACACATATTAGACAGCAGCTGCTCTTCTCTCTTGCTCTCTCTCCTCTCTCTCTCTCTCTCTTTCTTAAAACAAAAAACAAAACCTTTTGGGATTACAGAGCAGAGGAAAGCTCCTGCCTCAATGCCTTATTATTCACTTGGCTAGCCATCCCTTCCTCCACCTCAACCCCTTCAGCACAAACCTCTCCTGACCTCGAAGAAAACTAATCCACACCAGTGAGGCAGCAAATGTACCACTGGCTGCTGATGTGCTTTCTCACTCTCCCCTCCCTCCTCCGCTCCACTTTTCATCACTTGTCTCTAGTGCAGTTCTGTGGCAGGAATTCCATATACTGGAGCACAGATGTTTTCTCTCAAGGTACAGGATTCTCCAGCCACGCCGGAACAAACGGTGAGCATCTAGAGTGGTCCAGGAGAGAGACTGCCGCCCGCTCTCTGCCGCTCGTGAAGCAGGATGCAATCAAGAAGCAGGTGTTGGAAGCCAATCCCGAGCCTGCACTCACCCTGCCCAGGGGTGGGGGTGGGGGAGGCATCTGCCAAAGCGCCGCCACTCCTGTCTCTTCAGCTCGATCCCGAATTGCTTCTCAAGGAACAAGAAGTGTCTTACAGAGGAAAGAAATGGAGATTCAGCATTGTTGCTGTGTGTGCAGATCCCCTGCTTAAAGGAAATTAGAGTGCTCCACAGGTTGCTACTGAAAGAGCATGCTCTAATTGCGACTATTCACCTTCTCCTAGCAACTTGGCACAGTAGGTAACTGTCAAATTAACCCACTGGAAATGCAGCAGCTGCAACACAGCCTACTCAGTGACTCCTTTGGGACAGCAGAATGTGTGGCTCCAAAAAGAAAAGAGATACGAATTTTAGTGCTTGCCAAAGGAAAACGGGGCATTAACTGTGCAAATAAAAATCAAGACTGGGGGAGAGCTAATTGGTCTGTCCGTCCTGGAGAAGGCTGCCAAGACCATCTCTTAGTCTCCAAGCCAACTAGCCCCGGACTAAAGCTGAAGGTGCTAGATAAGGGAAGCTTATAGATCTTCTTCTTGCATGTGTCATTCTTTGCTCACAGGTACACCGGCTACTGGAGGGTCAACACCTGATTTATTTACAGTTGGGCTGGGCAGAGACATCAGGTGAATAAAAGTTACCTTGTGAGTTCATGGCTGGCTAAAATTTGGACCAGGAATTTCTGGATTCACAGCAAACATGTGACACATTACATTACATTACATTACATTACATTACAACTTCTATTTCTATAAACAGACAGTAAAGAATACTGGACTGGAAACCTTGGAGAGCCAGATTCAAGTCCCCACTCAACAGTGAAACTGCCTCTCAAGCTAACCTACCTCACAGGGTTGTTGTTATGAGGGTAAAATGAAGAGGAGGAGAAACTCAGTGCAAAAGGAAGAAAGGGAGGGTACAAATGTAATGCAACATAATGGGAGTCAGTGTGGTGTAGCAGTTACAAGTGTGGGACTGGGTTTGAGTCCCCACTCAGGCATGGAGCTCACTGGATGACTTTTGGCCAGTCACAGACCCAACCTGGGAAGATAAGACTGAGAGGAGGAGGAGAATTACATAAACCTCCTTGAGTTCCCTGAAAGCAAAAAAGGTGGGATTAAAAAGGCGAGATATAAATATAATAGCAAGATTGTTAGTGGGGACTGGCTCATGAGAACATATTACACCAGTCCTCCTCCAGCTACATTGAAGTCCGATTCAAAGTGTAGCACTAACATTGAAATGAGAACCAGTGTGGTGTCATGGTTAAGAGTGCAAGACTGGGGCTCAGGTGACTTGGGTTCTAGTCCCCACTCAGCCATGGAGCCAACTGGGTGCCTTTGGGCCAGTCACAGGCCCTCAGCCCAGCCTACCTCCCAGGATTATTGTTGTGGGGATAAAACTGAGAGCAGGAAGAAGAGAATTATGTAAGCTGCTTTGAGTTCTTTAAAAAACAAAAAGGCAGGGTATAAATCTAAGAAATAAATAAATAATTTGAAGTCCTAAGCAGCTTGGGGCCAGAGTATTTGAAGAATCACCTCATCCCATATGTCCTTACCTGGACCCTGAGGTCATCTTTAGGGGTCCTTCTCTGGGAGTCCCTTCCAAAGGAAGTGAGGCTACCAGGAGGAGGTGGGCCTTTTCAGTTGCGGCATCTTGGTTGTGGAAAGAGGAGCATCTGCTGCCTGCTTTGTGTTCTTTTCAGTGCCAAGTGAAAATGTTTTTATTTTCCCAGCATTTTAACAGTTTAACTTTATTTTTAATATTGTGTTTTATTCTGTGCCATTTTTATGCTTCTATGCTGATTCAGTTGCAATTACTCTTATGGTTTTGCTATCACCCAGAGAGCCTCCGCTATTGGGCAGTACAACAATGAAATAAATTAATAACAATAACAACCTTTTCTAGATGCCACTGATTTCAGAAGTCAGCAAACGCTAAAATTGCTCCCTTTATATTATAGTTACACTTTATAGTCCTATTGTTTATATTATCTGTTGTAATTGTTTACCTCCTGAATCTCACCCATGCTGCAATGAATCAGCACATTTCACATCATCCTTTTCTGCCTCTAAGCATTCATTTGCAATAACTTTCACAAAGTGTTGTTCCATTGGACATCTTGATTCAGGCTGGGAGATTTAACAGGGCCTCTCTTCAAAACTGCACTAAGCCTGAACAGACAAGCTAAGTCCCACAGGCTGCATCAAATCCAAACATCCTTTTGCCCCAAGAATATTTTTTTCTTCTAGAATAACCAGCCCTTGAGTAAGCATGGAAAGGAAAACTTTGGTAGTTTAATATGACTTTAGGGTGGCTACTTACATACTGGCAAAGTAAAGAGAAAATGCATCGCCCTAAAAGATGATGGATTCTATAGATATGCATGAAGCATCCATATGCTGGTTTTGTGTGCAGGTTCACATTTAGAAATTGTAAGAATAAATGAAATGGAACTACAATGTATCATACTTTAGAGTGGAAGACAATGAGCGGCTAATCTTTGGACCTGCTTACTATGTGGCCTAGATACTAACTGCAAACCCCTCTCTTCTTTATCTTTAAACTTGCTTTAGAGTGGACAGCTTTTCCAATAGAGGGAGCTTTCAAGTAGAGACCTGCCCTCTGTGAAGCAGGACGCACTGCCATTCTATCGCACCTGCATGCTTCTGCTCTAAGTGATCCATTTTGCTTTTGAGTGGAAAAATATTGCTTACAGGATTGTCCGAAGGCACCTGATAGACTTCATCTCTCTCCTCCAGCCTAAGAAAGCTGTGAGAGAAAAGAAAGCTGGTGCATTCCCATGTTGTGCTAAGTCGCCCTGTGAGGAAGGCACGGAGTTCTGGCTTTTCACTGAGGAAGCCACAGTGCATCTGACGGATGATGCAGCTTGGCACGGGTTGTTCCCATCCTCCTTCCTCACTGCTCCAGCTGGCTCCAGCACGTATGCAGGTGTCTCGTCTTCAGTTGAAACCCCTTTTGAGTTTGCTACCATTTGGGGGTTTGTTGTGCAACTGTGTTCATAAATTTTAAAATTATCTTTTCACTGGCCTTTCACAAATGCATTCTAACCGCTTTCCAAAACATGTAAAGTTTCTTGCCTTTTTCAGCTGTCAAAGGAATAGTCAACAAACTGACAAGGTGAGACTGTATATAGGCTAATCTGCACACAGTTGCCAGGGGCTAATTGCCAAGAAAAGCACTGGTCAAGGTGGGCATAGCAGCAAAAGAAAGTCCACCAAAAGAAGGGGCGTTGAAACTCTTCCTTGACAATATAATCCTGTTATTTTTAGTATTGAACTGACAGTTCTCAGTGACTGTCACCTTTTCAACACCTTACCAAATCCGCAACTAGTCCAGAAAGGGGAAATATTAATTCTCCCTGTATTTTGTGGCTTCTTTTAGAGCACTTACTGTGATTCACTGATAGTTTTTTTTTTTTTAAATTATACAAATTTAGTGGCTGGAAAGTAAATGGATGGGAAATTTATTCAAATTTCCATCCATTGTTTCTAATCTTGCCAGACTGGGCTTCAGGCAGCAAATGTTGCTCAACATGTTTGTTATTACCTGAGTGGGGCTGCAATTTTGTTTACTGTCAGTCGGCAGAGGAGATATTTGTGAGATTTCCTGCCTTAGGTACCAAAATTGCTTGGGTGGCCTTGAGTATTCTGGACCTGTGTGTGTGTGTGTGTGTGTGTGTGTGTGTGTGTGTGAGGTGCATTTGCTACCCCAGCTCAGGCAACAAAATGCACTGGGCTGACCCTGAATCCACTCCTCTGGAGCAATGGAGAAGGCTGCTCCATCTTCTGATGCTTGAAGGCTAATACTGTACGTATCATACCCTTATCTGTCTTTTCTCCAGGCTTTTTCATCCTTAACTGTTTCTTTACATGCTTCACCTCTGTCAGGTTCAAACTACGCATCATGCCAATGAATAGCCCTGCTGTGTTCTCCAGTATGATGCTCACGAACACCGTTACACCCACCATACCACGCATGGTGCCTGCCAATGCTTTTATGATTGTTCAGGGTGTTTGTTTGTTTGTTTGTTTTACAGGGAGGCTGGCAAGCTACAAAGTGACGTTTTTATTTCCAGGGACATCTTCATTTCCAAGAATAATTCTGGAAGTATTGTTAGAAAATTAAAAATAAAAACAAATACTTGGGTTGCCACAGCCTGGCACTTTGGGTTGAAGCGTCCACCCCTGCTCAGGAGAATGGAAAGGATAAGAGGGTTCCCAGGATCTAAGGTAATAGGAGGTATGTATGTGAGAGATACACAGAGGGAGAGATGGTTGTCTGGGCGTCCTCTGTGAGTTGCCTGCATTTTAATTGTGTGGAGTATTTTACAAAGGTTTTGCATGTGGGTGTGCGGTGTGGATAGGTATTTTGCTTGGCTGTTGTTTTTGATATGGGTGGGTGTTTGTATGTCTTTGAGCATCACCAGTTCGACTTCTGTGAAATGGGTGTTTTTGTGTTTGGGAGCTCAAGCCCCATCCCTGCCTTTCCGGAGATGATCAGCCAGATTACATTTGTTTTAGTTTCATTACTGTGAGAGAGCTGGTGTGGTGTAGTGATTAAGAGTACAGGACTGAGATTCGGGCAATCTGGGTTCAAGTTCCTGCTCAGCCATGGAGCCAACTGGGTGACTTTGGGCCAGACACAGACCCTCAGCCTGACCTACCTCACAGGACTGTTGTGGGGATAAGCTTGAGAGGAGCAGGAGAATGGTGTAGGCTGCTTTGCATCCACTATAAAAGAAAAGCAGGCTATAAATCTAATAAATAAATATGTTCCCTTCTGGGAAATTGGTATTTTGGCAGTAGCCACACCCACCATGACAGCCATTTGTGAGTGCTTAAGTTCTTCTCAAAATCCCAAATAAGCTTTAAGATCCAGAAATGTCAAGAGGCCCTTGTAGCATATATATAGTCCCCCGCCTCTATATTTAGCTGAGAATAAGTGCACACAGACCCAATTTGGATCAGGACCAGCATAAAGTGGGCCTATAATTACACCTCCCCACACACATTTGCTTTCCAAAATCCCATTACCCCACAAAAAGTCTCAATTGATTCCCCCGCCCTTCCACACACCTTTACCGCAACAGCCTTCCAGAGCATCGCCAAATCAGTCCTGCACTCTGAGGGTGAGGTGTCAGGCACCTGGTGTCCTGCTGGGTCTTTCTCTACAGGCCCAAACTCTGCCCTTGGAGAAGTCAGGGGGAGGAATTCTGGGTGAGGCAGCCAAGAAGATCAACCCTCCAGTCACAACCATCCCTACAGGATCTTCCCTCATTCAGAGGAAGAACCCCCCCCCCCCTCGGGATGCAGGCTGGTAGCCACCTGGGGAAAGGAGGCAGAAGAAGGAAAAATGACCTCCCAGCTCTGGAGGCGGGAGGTCTTGCCCTGGCCTTGCTAATTTAGGGGTGCAAAATATGCAGATCAAATAAACTGTAATCTGCAGAACTGTGCAGTTTACAGTGATAATATCATGGTTGAGGTTTAGCAAAGTGAGAAATTTAGATGGACAGATCACTGTCTATGTCAACAATGATTAGATTAACTAAGAGTTAAGACAGATACAAGCTGCCAGCTCAAATGGCACTAACCCAGTTAATTAAATAAACTAGAACAATCTATCTTCTTTCCAGATAGGATGAGAAAATGAAGAGGAAAATAAAAATTAAACATAATAAGGGGCGTGATTTTTTCCCTTCATCTTTACATCCTTGGTAGATGGATCACTAAGACCGGAATGCTGTATTACACAGTTGTCAGAGGCTTGACAAGATGTGAGAACTGAGCAAAAAGGTTGTGCTTTTTGCCTGTGAAAAATGAGTTCTTCAGAACCTTTAGGGTCAGACTGCATGTTTCATGGATTTCCAAATAGGTTTTCTCCAAAAGGGATCAAGAGGAGCTCCCTTAAGCTGCCCCTGCTGGCTGTTTGCCAGTTGAAAATCAGCCCCCTTGGGCTGATTTCCTCTCCTCATGGGAAATGTGAGACGAGTCTATGCCTTTTCTTCCATTAGAAGAAATGTAACTTGGGGGTGCAGTTTTGAAAGCAACACAACACACAGTAGAAGGACTGAATCCCCTCCCCACCCAGGTTTCCTCCCCCTTTGCTCTGAGCCACGAATGACTGTTTTTCAGTTTAGATCACCAGGGAAAGCCACATGCAATTCTGCATAATATCTAGTTTAAGGTTGTGCTCATGAGGTCAAACTTTAAGAGTGCTGTTCTGTTCTGCAGTTTGTAGAACGAGCATGGCAATACCTAATCTGAAATAAGTATACATGATGTCTGACCAAATAAGCAAAACAAAACCCCAAATCAGCTTCAGAGCCAACAAATTCTTCCGTAAACACTCTAATGGCTTTCCCTAACTTGGGGTGCTCCAGATGTGTAGGTCTACAATTCCCAGCCAATGCATGCATTTCTGGAGGGCCACAGGCTGGGGAAGGCTGGTCTAATCAGTCTTCTGGCCTTATATCTGAATATAGAAAATATATGCAAGCAATATATTGATAAAGGGACTGCTTGCCCATTTCACTATTTAAATCAAGAGAAGGTTATACCTCTCATACGGTGAGACATAAACATAGAAGTGATACCCAGAAGGGTTGCCTTAGCTAACCGTTTGTCGAATGTAGCCATTTCAAATACTCACTTGGCATGTTCAACAGAGGAAACAAGAAAATGTTCCCTCTTGCTGTATTACATTTCCACAAGGACCATAGCAACAAGAAAAAAGCTGCCTGGTATTTATAAAAAGGCTACAAACACAACAGATGCTATGGAAGAAAGAGATTCTATGCAGCCTCTTGATTGAGAGGCTTAGATTACATGGTGTCTGTGTTCACATTACTGACTGTGGAGAAGTGTTATATGCATAATCCGCCGCCAAGGAATTAAGGAGCCCAGTTCTCATCCCTCAGGGGTGGGGGGAAATTTGTTTCAATTTGTATTTTAATGTGAACCTAGTGAATTGCACAATTCCTGAAACATTATGAAAATCAAATTATCCTTTGGGGGTGGGGTTGTTATGTTTCTGCCTTTTTCCAATTTTGTGATACAGTTTTCCAGTTGAAAAACATACAAAAATTCAAATATTAAGGGGAAGTTCACACAAAAGTGTGCATATTAGTGAAAATAGTGCATGTACAAATGCACATAATAGAAGAAAAGAGGAGAGTTGTGCACACAAATGTCTATAGACTTTCATGCAGTCATCCTTTAAAAAAATCAAACTGAGAAGAACTAATTGGAAAAAAACGAGCAAGTGAGAGAAACAAAAATTGACAGATTTTCTCCTCCCTTCCTTTCTGAAACACTTTAGGCTACATTTTCCCAGGACTGAGTTCCACTGAACTCATGATGCTTCTGAGTTGTGCCTGGGAAATATACGCTAGTGGGGAAGATACAAGGCACAAGAATTGAGTGCTGCTGAAGTCTGGGCGCAGAATGTTTCTTAGGTTACATTTTTTAGGGAGAAGCTGCATGATACAAGGTGGATATGGAACTGGAGACATTTGTAGGGGACAATCAAAGCACAGAAGGGAGTTTAGTCTTTCCCTGTCAATGCACCTTGAGGCCAGTTTTAAAATGTTGCTCAACAGCTCAGTTTCAAGACTTAAATAGGCCCCTAAGGGAAAAGGCTGGATATATTTTAAAATAAATAAATAAATGCACTGTAGAGGACAGTGGCTTCTGGAGGGGATGTTGAAGGGGAGAACTAACAGACTTAGAAAGGTTAAGCACTCCTCTCATTTGCCCATTCTCCTTTCGACTGTTGCCACATTAGTGTTTCCTCAGTAAACATTGGTTTGGTTACATGAGCTGACCAAGGTCTGCTGTGGTTCTAATGTGGTCATTGATGTGGCCAACAAGGCACTTTCCTTCATCCGAGCAAGTACAGCAATGGAACCAATTATCCAGGGAAGTCATGGGCTCTCCCACACCAAAGGCATTTGAGATGCAACTGGACCTCAAGTCCTCCGAGAGGGATGGTTTAACCTGGAGTTCTGCACTGAGCAGCGGGGTGGAACCAATGGCCTTCTCAGCCCCTTCCAACTCTTCTGTCCATGTTTCCATGATGCATTGCTGCTGTGTTCTACTTCTCTGTCTTGGAGTTCCAATCTGTGGTGATACTGTAGATAAAACCCTGCAAGCAAAGAAGGAGAAAAGGCAAGAGCCTTGCCGCAGCAGCACCAAACTATGGACAATTGATGCTGAAACTCAATCTCGCTTTCTCTCTCTCTCTGTTAAGGCCACTTCTCTCTCTATTTCACTTTGTGTCTTTCTCACACACAGACATAGACCACTCAATGTGTGAGTGTACATCTAAATTAAGCAAGTGTTTAAAAACATGGGAATCATGAACAGACCCTCGGCCGAATGGCCAACCCAGGTTGTTGTTTTGCTCTGTTTGCGTGCTTAGTCCTTCCTGCTCTCATCTACTCAAAGCTGCCTCTGTAGCACATCAATGAAAAACTGCAGGAAGTCCCCAAATCCAGATGTCAGTGGGAGGAGAAGAACAGTCTCTTGTTTGGTATATAAATGGCGATCAACAAGGGTCTCTCCCCTGAGGGTTATAACAACATCCCCTTGTTGTTGTTATTAGTCTCAAAGTCATGCCGACCCCATGAACAACGTTCCTCCAGGCTATTCTGTCTTCCACCATCCCCCGGAGTCCACTTAAGCTCACACCAACTGCCTCAGTGACTCCATCTAGCCACCTCATCCTCTGCCGTCCCCTTCTTCTTTTGCCATCTATTGTTCCCAGCATTAGGCTCTTCTCCAGGGAGTCCTTCCTTCTCATCAGGTGGCCAAAGTATTTGAGCTTCATCTCCAGTATCTGGCCTTCTAAAGAGCAGTCAGGGTTGATCTCCTCCAGGACTGACCGGTTTGATCTCCTTGTGGTCCAAGGGACTCACAGGAGTCTCCTCCAGCACCACAATTCAAAAGCCTCAATCCTTCAGTGCTCAGCCTTCCTTGTGGTCCACAACATCCCCTACTAGCCTTTTAAAATTTCTACACAGAAGGTAAAAGCATGCAGTGTAAAAGGAGCAGAAGACTCATCAACCTGGATGGTAAATGTGAGGGTGGAGAGGTATGGGAGGATTAATGAGCACTGAGAGTTTTCAAACAACCAAAAGAGTTACCCGCTTTCAAGGTACCGGGAACAAAGAAAGAACCAAAACAATAGAACTGTACAAATGCATCCAGTTATACACATTATCTGCAATTATAACTGGATCAAATGAGAAGCATTAGCTGGGATCTATGAATGGCAGCAATTTCATACTGTGATACATTTTGGAATACACATGATGAGAAATACATTTGGGGTAGGCAAGCTACCTGGCCTCCCACTGAAGGGTTGTGAGCAAGTGTCATGCTTAAGTATATGTCAATTATATTTACAGTACCAAACTGTACACATGGGCAGTCTCCAGGTTACGAATGACTTCCATCCTCAGAAAACGGAAATTTGTCTTTAAGTCAGATTTGTATGTAAGTCGGGTCATGTATAGTCAGCCTCCCACATTCAGGGCGGGGCGCGGGGGGAGGACACTCACGAAAAGGAGCCTCCACCCTCCTGTCCAAACTCACCAGGGCCTCCTCTTCACAGCAAGGAAATGCTGGGGAGATTTCCCTCTCCAGGTGGGCAGGGCTCCTCTATGGTGATGACGATTTCCCCCCAGCAATTTTTAAAAGTAATAGGCTTTAGGGCAGTCCATTTGTAAGTACGGGTTATTTGCAACTAGTGACTAACTAAATTGGGGGGACTGCCTGTATAGTTATGGGCTCTGTGTTTTTCTCTGTTATTATCTATTCCAGTTTCTCCCTAGCCATACTGGCTGGGAATTATGGGCATTAGAAGCCAACATATCTGAAGGCCACCAGGATATACTGTCTGAAATTCCATATATGTATATTTGTACATATGTATGACTGAATGTACTTGTGCATTTCCATTTCTGACCCACCCCACAGACCTGCTCTTCATTTCAGACCATTTATTTATTTATTAGAAGTATATTCTGTTTTTTTCTCACAGCGAACTCAAAGCGGCTTTCATGGTTCTCCTCTGGCTGCTCTTAATCTTATCCCTACAACAACCCTGTGAGGTAGGCTGGGCTGGCAGTCTGACTGATGCAAAGTCACCCAGCTGGCTCCATGACTGAGTAGGGACTGGAGCCCAGATCGCCTGAGTCTCAGTCCCACACCAGCTCTCATCACCCCATCCCACCATCAAAGTAGCAAACAACTTCCTTGGCAGAATGCATTTCTGTTGAGAAACCTGGCAGAAAATCCTTTACTACTCAGTCATGAAAGAATGCCTTAAGGGAGAATGACGCTGAGGAAAGCATATTCCAACATGATCACCATTAACAATATTTCCAGTAAATGTGATGAAAACCCTGCTCATTTATCCTGGAACACTTTTAGACTGGCCAAGAGGTTACATTTATAGAATTTGGTTTAGCTTTATAGATTAAAAACTGGACTTAATGGGGACTTGTGTTGAACACTGCAATCCAACACCCACTTACCTTAGAGAAAGTCCCATTTAACTCAGTATGGTTTATTTCTGAGGAGCTATCTATAGGATTACACTGTAAAGGTGCCTTTATTTAAGAACAGCCTCATGAGAACAAAGAAAATCTATAAATTGTATTTTGTTTCATTGATTATTTTAAATTCCCTGAACTCTATCCTGCACATTTTATATATTTTCCACTTCATTAACTATATGTTCTGTTAAACAGCACTCTCATCCACTCTTAATTCTGCACTTGCCAGTCATATTAAAAAGCAGTTGCCAATGGAAACATATCTTTGTTCATGACCTACCTGTCAGTATCCCTTCACACATGCAGTTAAACTGAGACATGGTTCATTTGTCCTCTAAAGGGGTATTAGAAATGAATGTTGCATGGCCTTCTGCACTATGGCCAGCAGCCAGAAGACAGAACAGCCTTACCAAGCAAAAAGACTTCTCTGAACACAAGGGAACTTACTTCAGAGTAAGTAGGGAAAGGATTGCTGCAGGAGGCTGTGGAACATGGCACACTTCTTTAGGAAGTTGATCCCATTCAGTTTATTTGAACTTGGTCATGAATACACAAGCATAGGGCTAATTTGAATAGCTGCTGTCCTAAAAGACCTTGAAATTACTGTGGACAACAGGCTAAATATGAGCCAACGATACAATGAAGCTGAAAAAAGGGCAAACACTATTTTGGAATACTTTAATAGAAGTATCACTTCCAATCAAGGAGAAGTATTAGATCAATACTCCTCACTAGTCAGAACTCATCTGGAATACTGTGTCCAGTTCTGGGCACCAAGATTTAAGCAAGATGCAGAAAATGTAGAAAGGGTCCAGAGGAGGGCAACAAAAATGATCCAGGGTTTGGAAACACTGACCTGAGGAGAGACTGAGAGAACAGGGCATGTTCAGCCTTGAGAAGAGAAGACTGAGGGGAGACATGATATCTCACTTTAAGTACCTCAAAGGCTCTCCCAACGTCTGTCACAAAGAGGAAGGTCAAGATATCAGCCCAACCTACCTCACTGGGTTGTTGTTGTTGGGATAAGATGGAGGAGGAGATGCAAGCTGCTTTGAGCCCTTTGTAGGAAAAACACAGGGTATAAATCGAAAAATAAATAAATATCTTCTCACTGATGCCAGAGTGCAAGACACAGAATAATCAACTCAAGTTAAGACAACCCAGATTCAGGCTAGATAGCAGGAAAATTACTTCACTGTCAGAGCAATACAGCAGTGGAAAAAAGAAATGCCTAGAGAGGTGGCGGGCTCTCCCACACTAGAGGCATTCAAAATGAAACTAGACAGCCATCTGAGTGGGATGGTGTGACTTGGTGTCCTGCACCAGCAGGGGGTTGGACCCAACAGCCTTCTTGGCTCCTTCTAACTCTACTATTCTATGATTCTGTGATTTGGAATTCTGATACCCACTTAACTGGAAGTAACCTCCATCAAAGTACACGGCACCTACTTCTGAATGGAAATGTAAAGGGTTGTACTATGAACTCCACTGAGTGCAATGGACTTTATTTCCAAGGGCAATGCTGCAGAGATACGGCTTTCTCGACTCTGTGCACTTGAATCCAGGTCCACCAGTTCTGAACCACTGAGCTGGCCCACAATCAGTGAATGTTAAGCTCTTTACTAAACTGGGAAAGAATTAAGGGTGTACTTAACTTGCTAATTGAATATAAAAGGAACGTAAAGGCATTAACTGCCTGAACTGTGTGTGTGATTAATTATGAACTTTTACTTGTGCCACGACTATGAGAGATGTTAAATACAGCAGACAGATCATTTGCATACATTTCATCCTTCAAGACACTGAGTCGGTGGGTTGGGGAACTTGCCATTTATTTTTCATCTAAAGAAGAGGGGATTAACAAGGTTGGTTGAGCAAACAAGAGAACAATGTCTTTGTGATGTCAGCTAATCAAGTAGCCTCTCCCATCTACTCATAACTATTCATATGTTTATTTCCATAAGAATGATGGAGATTCAAGGCTGGGCAGGGCAGAGAAAGGCCGGGTCTGAGGAAGGGAAGCAGGAGCAAGGGAGACTGAGAGAGGAGGCAAAAGTAAGGAAGAGATGGAGCAGGAGGAGGAAAATGTTTGTCTGTTTGTTACACTTATATCCCCCCCTTTTTTTTCCTTTCAAGGAGTTCAAGATGGCTTACATGGTTCTCCTCTTCTCAATCTTATCCCCACAACAAGAACCCTGTGAGGTAGGTTGGGCTGAAGGTCTGTGCCTGGCCCAAAGTTGGCTCCATGGCTGAGTGGAGATTAGAACCCAGATCTCCTGAGTTCCAGTCTTGTGCACTTAACCACTACAGCACGAAAAAGAAGGGGGCTAAGGACTGGAGGAAGTGAGGGCCAGGAAGAAGGAAGATGGCACAAAACCATCAGGCAATAGTGAAGGAACAGGAGGATGGTAGTTGGCCTGCCCAGTCAGGTAAAGTCCATCTTAGAAACAGAGCAAGTCAGAAGGGGTCTCCTGGGCCATCTAGTCTGACCCCCGGCTCCAGCCGGCTCGCTTACGACATGCCCACCATGTGCATGTCCAGCCTATCTTTGAACACCCTCACAGATGGGGCCTCAACAACCTCTCGTGGAAACCCATTCCACACCCTTGGGGTCCTAACTGTCAGGAAGTGCTTCCTGGCATCCAAATGGAACCTGGGTTCCCTGAGCTTTGCTCCATTGGAGCGTGCTGCCTTCCTCTGCAGGGGAGAACAGGTCTCTACCCATCTCCACGTGACATCCCCTCACATACCTGTATGTCGCCAACATATCCCCTCTGAGTCTCCTCCAGGCTGAAGAGACCCAGTTCCTTCAGTCCTGCCTCATACCCCATCCCCTGCAAACCGGCCACCAACCTTGTGGCCCTACGCTGCACTGACTCCAACCTGGCTATATCCTTCCTGTAATGAGGGGCCCAAAACTGAGCACAATACTCCAGTTGCGGACACACCAGAGTCATATAGAGTGGTAGTAATACCTCTCTCGATCTAGAAGCCACACTTCTGGCTATGCAACCAAGGGTGGCGTTTGCCCTCTTGACCACCACATCACACTGCTGACTCATGTTTAGCCTGCAGTCAACCAGCACCCCGAGGTCCCTTTCACAAGTGCTGCTCTCCAGCCACTTTCCACCTAACCTGTACTTATGACACCTACTCCTATGCCCCAAGTGCAAGACCTTGCACTTATCCACATTGAACGCCATCCTGTTGTCTCCTGCCCACTTCCATAGTCTGTTCAGATCCTTTTGGATCTGGAGTACCTGCTCCTCAGTTGTGGCCACTGCTCCAGTTTTAGAGTCATCTGCGAATTTGATCAGCAGGCTGTTCACCCCTTCTTCCATGTCATTGATGAAAAGATTAAACAGGATTGGCCCCAGGACAGAGCCCTGGGGGACCCCGCTTGTCACTGGCTGCCATCCTGATGATTCCCCACTAATGGTTACCCTCTGCTTTCGGTCAGTCAGCCATGCCCTAATCCACCAGACAGTGCTTTGGTGTAATCCCAAAACTCCACCAGGATATCATGGGGCACTTTGTCAAAGGCCTTGCTGAAATCCAGGTATACCGCATCCACTGCATCCCCTCCCTCTAGCCATCTCGAAACCTTGTCATAGAATTCCACAAGGTTTGTCTGGCAGGACCTGTTTTTGTGCAAGCCGTGTTGTTTGGCTGCCAGCCTCCCTTCCCTATCTAGCAACACTAGATCTCTCTCTATTATGAGCCTTTCCATTGTTTTTCCTACAATGGACATAAGGCTAACAGGTCTGTAATTCCCCATGTCCCTTCTACTACCCTTTTTGAAAATTGGGACCACTGATGCCACCCTCCAGTCCTCTGAAACTTCACCCATTCTCCACGAGGCCTCAAAAATGGAGGCCAGCGGGCATGAGAGAACCCCTGCCAACTCTCTAAGTACTCTCGGGTGTAACCCGTCAGGGCCTGGCGCCTTTGTAATGTCCAATGCCCTGAAGAGCCCCTCAACGTCTGGGGGGGTGACTCTAATTTGTGCCCCTAAGTCTCCGGACTCATCTAATCTCCTATGCAGATCTTCCCCGTCCAGCTTTGGGGAGAACACAGAGGCAACTAGAGGTATCGTCAAGGCTTACGCCTCCAAAACCTCCCTTTTGAGTGCCATCCACCCCTCCTCAACTCGCTTACCTTCCAGTAACCTATCCCAGGAGACTCCCCCCGCCCCTGTCTGGCCTTCAGTTGACCAAAGTTGGCCCTCTTGAAGTCCCAGCTTCTAGTGCTCGACCAGCTGCACGTCCCCAGTCCCCTGATCTCAAAGCAAAGGATGGAGTGATCACTCGCATCCAGAGCTCCCCTAATCCCCTAATCTTACATGGCTTGGGACTGCAACACCTGTTGGAGTGCTTCTCCAACCCAATGTACTTGGACATTACGTGCAACCTCTGGAGCCTTCCTCCAAGCACCAACTCCAAGGGAAGCACAGAGAGTGGTAACAAGGAGGAGGGCTTCCTCTTTTGGTGGCCCCCCATCTATGGAGCAACTTCCTCACTGTGGCCTGGCTGGCACCAAATTTGTTATCTTTTCAGTGCCAGCCCTCTTTTTTGAGGCCTTTGAAGACTTACTTGGCCACCCAGGGGCTTAAGAGGATTACCCATCCCTGGTGCTTTTTTCCCCCAGGGTCATTCTCTGCCGTTTGTTTTAGTTGTTTTAAATTTTGTAATGTTTCTTTCATTTTATGAAAATTTATCGTATTTTATTGTCTTGTTTTTATAGATATGGAAATTAAATGAAATAAATAAAATCTTTATAGCCATGATTCCATATACGTTTGCACTCAGTTCACAGGCATTTTGCTGACATGGACTGTTTGCCTAAATTGCAAAGTTGTTTTCATGATATTCTCAGCAGGCTGTTTCTGCCATTCCAGAATGGTTGCCCGAATCTCTATCAGCCCTTGCTCTTCTTGCTACTGCATTCAGGTGGAAGTTCTGCTGGCTTTTTTTTTAAACAGTCTGTAATTTCACCTCTCTTGAAACTGTTCTGGCTTTCATCTCTAAATCTGTGCAACTGTATTTCATTTTCACATTAGATACTGGTACTTTTTTGGTAAGTGTGCTAATGTGGTCTGCTTATTTTTGTTAATATGGTTTCTTACCTTTTCATTAATAAATACTGAAGACAGTAATCCAGAAGAAGAATTTCCAGAGAGAGCTCCATGTTAGTCTTTTAATGCAAAAATGAAAAAGAGTCTTGTAACTCCTTAAAGCTTAACAAATATATTATGCCATGAGTTTTTGTGAACCTTCGGATTTCTGTCCTCATGCTGGGACTGTAAACAGTGAGGTCAGACGGGACGCACATTCAGAAAGTACAGACAATGCTAATTAGCGTAGAAGCTGCCATCCAAAAAGCATGTTGGGTAGCAATGCAGAAATAATGATCCAGTCAACATGTGTAGCCTGAGAAAAGCAACAGCTTTATCTTTATTCATGCCAGAAAGGAGATAGTTGAACATTTTGATGAACCGTTGTACAGCAAACCTTGGTTCAAGAACACGAGGCCTTCTGGGAGGCTGAAGCTGATCTTTGAATGCTGCCATTTCTGATGTCTGCAGAGGGTCCCCAGAGACGGCCCTGCTTGTCCTATGCAGACTGCAGCAGGATATCAGTGGCAAATGAGGGTCCGTATCGCCCTAGGCAAATGAGCAAGCGGTTGAACCTCTAATGTTGTGGATGACATTACGCTGTCCCTAGATATTACTCATGGTGATACAATTACCAGAGTAGATATGTGTCTGGGTTGGTCAGAGAGCCTACATTTTCTGTACAAAGTCCTCCTGATTAGCAACCTTTTTGGTTCAGGTTGCTTGCTTGCTTGCTTGCTAGTTGTGAAGTCATGTCCGACCCATCGCGATCCCATGGACAACATTCCCCCAGGCCTCCCTGTCCTCCACCATCCCCCGGAGTCCACTTAGGCTCACACCAACTGCCTCAGTGACTCCATCTAAGCCACCTCATCCTCCGCCGTCCCCTTCTTCTTTTGCCTTCAACTGTTCCCAGCATTAGGCTCTTCTCCAGGGAGTCCTTCCTTCTCATTAGGTGGCCAAAGAATCTGAGTTTCATCTTCAGTATCTGGCTTTCTAAAGAGCAGTCCACAGCTTGTGAGTGGGAAGGGCTATTGTCTCGGATGGGCTGTAGATTTTCAGCTGGGATGACAACCTATGATGCTCTGTTGTTTTCTTTCTGGGTCTGTTGTGCATTAGATTATTCCTGGGTACCTGTCTGGTCCTGTGAAAAGTCTGATTCGGATGATTTGGTCACTAGTAGGTACATCTTTTGTTTGCTTTTACGTTTGAGTAGCTGTGGATGGCCTGATCTAGGTCTCAAAGGCCCCTGCATTTCATGCTAGGGTTCTGATTAGAATTCCTGCAGACACTCTAAAAATGAGTACAAATGAACAAAGGATGTAACTGTTTCAAGTGGATTGCAAGTCAATCTGCCTTAGGATGCAGCTGTTTCAAGTGGATTGCAAGTCAATCTGCCTTGGCTCTTTGTCTGATTAATCTTAGCAGATATTGCTGTCTCACAGGGCCTGACAGTAGATAATGGATTTTGTGGAATGCTCTGGGTAATGACTAGAAGCATAGACACATGTGTGAAAAGAGTTATACCTGAAAGCCAAGGAAACATTAAAGCGATTTTTTAAACTGTTCCTAAAGTACAGGTAGAACTTTGATAGAAATGTTTCAAATTATACCTGTCTTCAAATCAGCACTACGACACTAGTTCTAAATTTAACTAGACGAGAACAAAACAGTTTATGTGAGTCACTTCAGACAAAAGCCTGGTGATGGCAAGAAAGGCTCTCTGTGTCTTAAGGAAAATTAGAATATAGAAGATCTCCTCAAGTTCCTCTGGACAGAAGGAAGAGAGAGAAGAGCAGATTGTGGGATCAGTGTAGGGCTGGGTCTTCTGAGGGAAGGGTGTATCTTTAAAGAGGGGACTGGTTCAGGATCAGAGCACCACCAAGCAAAGTCAACGTGCATGATTCCTGTACAGATGCAGCAGTATAGTAAGGAGACGACCCCTTAGGGAAAGGGAGGAGCAAGATCTGCCCCCCTCCCAGATGTTCAGGCTTACAACTCCCATCAGCGTTAGCCAGCATAAGCCATGGTGAGGGGTGATAGGGGTTCTAGGCCCAAACATCTGGAGGGCCACACGTTGTCTTGCTTTAGAGGTCTCCCCCCGTCGCTCTTGAGCCCTTTCTTCCCCAATGGTGGTGATGCTGACTGGGGTGCAGCTTGTGCATTAAGCAGCATCAGAATAAATGAAATGCAGCACCAGAATAAATGAAAGCAACAAGTCCATGGCAACCAGTAGTGCTAGCAGTGTAATAACAGTGGGAGAGGGGAGAGCAACTGCAGGCAGGAGAGATGGGGCAATGGAAGCCTAGCTGTGCTTGATATACAGGATTTAGCATGCTAGAATGAAAGTTTAACTATTTATGCAAGCAAAGCATTGGACAAAAGCCTTTTCTATCTAAAAGCCTTGCAAGAATTCTATCTGCCTTATTGCAAAAACGCATTGGCAACTCAATCTGTTGTAAGCTGACATCACTCCTGGGCACTGACTCAGACTCCAAATTTAATTTTAATATAGCCCTCACATAAGTCATACACTCTAGATGGACATCTGATGGACAGCATCTGCTAGAGAATATAAGCAGCAATTAACACAATGATCCTACATATTTCTACTCAGATATAAATGCCATTGAGTTCAGTGGGACTTACTCCAGGTATTAAAGACAAAGGCTGCAATTCAGTACCCACTTAGCCAGGAGGAAGCCACACTGGATGGAATGGGGCTTACATCTAAGTAGATGATGACAACGACAACAACACTGCATTTACATCTCACCTTTCCTTCTCTTGCAAGAAACCCAGGGCAGCTTACAAGGTTCAATTCCTCTCCATTTTACACACACAACAACCCTATAAGGTAGGTTAGCCTGAGAGGCAAGGACTGGCCCAAGGTCACCCAGTGAGTTTCATAGCCAAGTGAAGACTAGAACCTGGATATCTCAGCTCCCATTGCAACACTCGAGATAACGCACTGCACTGGCTTAAGACTGCACTGCTGGTTAAACCAATTTTTAAAAATCACATTTGTCCCCTGTGTATTTAAAAAGCATTGTACAACTTTTCCAACACTTGCATATAAAAAAATATTACTGTAGGCACAAGCTAGAAAGTGTGCAATTCCTTCCTCCACATCTCACACAGACATATGGTTTGGCAAGTCACACAATAATATCCCACTGGCTCCCAGTCAGGGTAATTCCAAAAGTATTCCCTCATCCCCTCTCTTGATTTCCAGAGCTGGAAATCAATTAGACCCTATTTCCCGCTATGTGCCTTCACCCTTACACGACACTGGCCTGGCTCCTTCTCTTCCATGTATTGGTTTCATCTGGCATGGAAGACCTAATGCACTTTCTCTGCAGGAAATTAGCCTTCAGGCAATTTCTCTTACCACAAGCTGTTCTGTTCAGTCATCTCTTGGTGAAATACATCTAGAACAGCAGTCTGTGCAGACTCTGAAAGATTTTCTGATTTCAGACCTATGACAAAAAGAAGAAAATACTTTCTGAATTTGCAGTTCATTGCACTTTGGAAGACTCCATTTATTTTTCAGTCATATTTATATCCTGCCTTTGGCAGCAGCTTACTAGAAGTTATCCTCTGACTTAAAAAAAAGTTGACTTTAGTCAATAGGGGAAAGTGCATATTTTTGAAAAAAAGCACACAGCTGTGCATGCTTTTCCCATTTGAATGAGCCAAACAACAAATCAAAACAAAAACAGAAGCAAGTTGAAAAGAGCTTCTAAGTGTTTGTTTGTTTGTTTGTTTGTTTTTGAGAATTTAGGCAAGCTCAGATAGTTTCTTCTCCCTCCTTTGCAGGTAGCTGTGCATGCAAGAAAAACCAGTGACTATTCACTAGAAAAGAAGGTGGTGTCCAGTTCCAGCCACTGGAGGAGATAGTTCACATGGCTGGGAGGGCTCCCTTCAGGGAATGAGAAACAGCTGCAGGAACAGAGGGCCACATGCAGGATAGCACAGCCCCCAGCCCCAATTTTTCTGCATGCACCTCCATGCACTGCGAGTGCACCAGGGGGTGGGTTCTACATGGATATCACTGCAAATGTGTAGAGCCCTCCAGCCAAGTGGGAATCCATCCTGGGCCAGGTTCTTCCCCGTACGGAGGAGCACAACACACGGGCCCTTCAGAGATGCTCTGCATGTGCAGATGGGGTGGGCTGCCCCCACCCCTGCATGTGTCATTTCATCAGGAGTGGGCGTCATCTGAATGTCTTCATTTTTGCTGAGGCATCCATCCTAAATGGGGTGTTGAGTCTCCTTCAGCCTGAGGGCCAAATTCCCGTTTGGAGGAACTCTCAGGCACCACAGCGGGCAAGGTCAACAGAGTAGGGTCAAGATACCACACATTACCACGTTTTAGTTTAAAGTTCTTAACCCTAGTAACTAAGGAGAGCCTTTGCAGCTTTCTAGAATGGAAAAAGGCCGCACAGATGCTAGGAAACCACCAAGTATTCAGTGGTTGGAGGTGAAGCCAGCAGAGGGGGCTAATGTAGTGATGAAGCTCTGCAGAATCCATCCACTAGCATTCACAGACTTCTTGTAGTGCTCGGCCCTCACTTAGGAAGCAAGCCAAGCCAAGAGCAAGCCTGCGAACACTCCCGAAACAAAACAGCAACCTTCTTCCATATCATGTGCAACAGCACAAACCAAGAGATGCCACTTCTGTAATGTTCACACAGGGCCTAATTCCTGGCAAGCGCCCAATGCATGCTGGGTATGCTCACCAGGAAATCAGACTCACAGCCATGCCAAAGAATGCCAGTGTCCAGGAAGCTGACAGATTTCCACCCCGAAATTGGATTCTTCACACATCCCTAGGAGGGGCATGGTCTGGATTAGAATCCCAAGAGCTCCTGATTGGGATCTTTGGCATGAAGTTTTATACCCATATCTTAACACATTGGGACAAATAAAATTAGGACAACATTTTTAGCCATGCACCATGGAAAATCCAAAGAGCTTGAAGTTTTGTGAATGTACAATGGAATATTTTTCCTAACCTGAATGTGCTTCCAATTGCTTTTGCAAAATGCAGATTCACAGTTTTTTTCCCCCTGAAGCTTCCAAGATTGTGTCAGAAGATAACAGCATAGTCCAGAGAAATCCTTGTTTCTCTTCTTTCCAACTCAGTTCAAATACTTGTTTTATTATACCTAATCAGAGCTTCCTTGAACTTTGGCATAATGCACCAAAGAGAAAAGATCTCTTTATTCATGGCCTCAGCCAGAAGCACTAATGAGCTGTTCTATTAAAATACACGTTTTATGTTTCCCATTTTAAAAGTCTTTGGGAAATTATAAAAGTTATTGGTGTTAACTCCAGACTCAACGTCTAATGGAAACACAATCTTTCTGCATGCTGTTTTTAATTGGATTTGTGGATAAAAGACAAAAATGCCATCTAATCTCTTTTTACACATTGCAGGCCAGGTTCAACATAAAATGAGGAGGGTTTAAATTGCTTTTATCCATGGGTTTTAAGATGACAAACACATTCTCATGTTTCCTTTAAAGATTCTGCCAAACGCATCTTCTTTTTAGCAGATCAGAGTTTTGCTGCGTTTTCCTAACAGACAGCAAAATCTAGTGGTAGAGCCAAAGAGATGGAGCAGTAAACCATATAAGGACAAGGCAAGCAACAGCAGTCTCTTCCTTTCATCCAGCGTTCAGTTGTGTATCATAGGCCACAATCAAAGCACCACATTAGGAAATTGTGTCTCATCTTAACCTTTCATAATATGTTGTTGGGTTGTTGTCTCAAGTGGGATCGGACAACAGGATAACCTTATTTATTAGATTTTTATTCCACTCCACTAGGGATGAGGCACCCTTGTTTCATCAACAACTAGCGTCCAGCCCACAGGTGCGAGTGACATCTTGTTGTCAGAACCCAGACAGAATTTGATTTAATGGGAAATGGCTGAGGGAGCAGAGAAGAGCAATGAAAGAACAGCCCTTCCATTTACAAGTTTAAAGGTTTGCCGAACCCCAAGGAGAGAGCAAGTCTGCTGGAGAAGCTACCACGTTCTCTGCCGCAGCCACTGTTAGTGTTCTGTCAAATTTTATTAATTAATTTACTTATTAAAACATTTCTATGCCGCCCCTTCCCAAAGCCTTGGAGTGGCTCACAGCACAAATAAAATATAATAAAATACAAAAATAACAATATAAAATTAACAATATAAAATAAATAACAATATAAAAGAAGTCACCCTGGCCAGATAAATGCAGCAGCAACAGCAGCAGAGGCAGAAGTGAGGTGTGGGTCCTGCTAGATTCAGGGGGCAATGCACCCCCCACCCCCTGCAATTTGCCCCCCCCCCCGACTAAGCTACATCAGACTGCGATGGCAGATGCAGCAACGCTCAATTCATGTGTTGGGTGTGGTAAAGAGGGTGCAAGGGGCTGTTTGTGTCCCACTTCCAGCATCACATGTGTAATCTGAAGTCCAGCCTACTTGTTTTGGCCTCTGCATCCAGTGCTTATAAACACCTTCTCATGGGTCAGCCCAAGAGGGAAAGAGGTGCAAAAGAAAGCTTTCTGAGTTCACTCAAGATTTCATGCAGATGGAGAAGAAAACAGGAAAGTAGGGGTAAGACCCTCTTCCAGATGGCCAATGTCGCAGCAGAGCCGTGGCTCGCAGCCTCAAAGTGCTGGGACAGAAGTCACCAGCTTCCAAAGTGCTGGGGTGGCTTTTACTAGCAGCATTTGACCTCAGCTGCTGCTCCCTTGGGCTCCCCTCTGAGCTGAGCTTCAGCCCTTACAGGATCATTATGGCAGGAGGCATCCCTGCAGCGATATATTCATGCTGGCAGCAAGCCAGTGTGGTGTAGTGGTTAGAGTATCCGACTGGGGACCTGGAAGATCCGGGTTTTAGTTCTCTGCCATGAAGTTCGCTGGGCGACCTTGTGCCAGTGGCTCCTCTCAGCTCAACAACCCCACGGAGTGGTTTTTGTGGCAATAAAATGAAGTTATGTAACCCACCTTGAGTTCCTCACAGGAGAAAAAATGGCGGGATATAAAGGCAATACAATTATTCTTGTTGGAATGCAAAGATTTTAGGTTGGCTTGGTATCAAATGGACAAATAAGACCCTCTAGCTTTACAAAAGACCTGTCCCTGTTGGGGATGGAAACTGCTAGAACTGGTTGGTTAACATGAATGAGCACAGCTACCTGCCGCTTTGGACTTTTTCTGGGTGGGGGAGCAGCTATGGGGGCTGTCCCACACTGCACCTCCACTTCACCGTTTCCCACGACACTGCCAGACATTGCACCAAAGGAAGGGGTAGTTGGACACAGGGGAGTCCTGGCCTGTGCTGCTGCAGGTGGCCACGTTGACTCTGGTACCAACCCTGAGCCAACGTTTGCAAATCCAAGGTGCTGTGTCGAACGTAGAAAATATTTTAATTTACGCAGAAAATATTTTAATCGACTATAAATTTCTTCTGGTTGCCAGAAGTGCATGTACAAACCCAGTAGGCCCTTGAGGCAGGGGTGGGGATGGTGACAACATTTCAGGAAATTTTGCAATGTGCATGTGAGCACTATGTACCCTGATATTCTGATTTTATTTTAAGGGACCTGAACTGCCAATATTTTAAAAGAAAACACTTATTAGCAAAATGGCTCATTTGGTTTCTTAGCAGGGAGCAGGTGTTTTTAGTCACAGGGCTGGGGGTGCATTGTTGCACCCCGAAAAACAACAGCTGACTTGTTTTAAAATTGCTGCCTGCCTGGGCATTGACATGGGTGCAGGTGTTGAGTGCATACAGGTTTCAAATAGTTAAAGAAGCCTCAGGGCTCAGAGAATCCACCCTGCTGAACATGGACACTAGCAATCAGCCTATCAACCCCACAGGTTTTTTGAGCCTATTTATAAAAACTGAATCTCTGAATTTTGGTCATCTCCGTGTTGACTTCTGAGAGCCTGTGCACTGAACGAGTGTATAGTGCTACATGGTAGATAAGTACAGTGTCATTTTGATGCATCTGTGAATTTTCATTTTAACAAGACTCATTAAAAATGATCCACAAACAAAACTGATGAAAAGGTTAGAATAACTCATAGAGCATCACTATTCCACATGGCCCTATCTCATACTTGCAATTTGTACCTCTCTTAACACCCCGGTTTATAGACATGCATCACTGTGACGGGCGTGCTTGTGCCAGCTTAGCAAAAGCAGTGTTCTATCCTTGTCAAGTCCATCTGCCACACCGCCTGTCACTTGCAATCCCCATTAGAAAACGTTGTTGCCAGCAGGATGGGTGTGAATCACATCCTGTTGGAGAGGGTAGCTGAATTCCCATGGATTGAATTGGCTGTACATGCAAGACATCCATGTCGGGTCCTGTACCACTGCAGCCAGCCCGGGCTGGATCAGAGAATTCACAGAAACTGCACCGGGGCCTGGGTAGCAAGCTGAGCCACAGCAGCCCAATGCTCACAACTGGAGTTCTGCCCACTCCCCCCTTTGTGGTCAGAGGCTGCTCTTTAGCTTCAAAGACAACATTAGCCATCCCTGAATAGGACTTCCTATTCACTGATACATCACAGTTCTGATCTTTAGATTGCATTCATTATATTACCTGAATTGAACATACTTATTTATGATCTGTTCTTTCATTTGTTACCCGCATTTTAATCTCTGGGGCAGCGGTCCAATGCACTAGCAGCAAGCTCTAGGGAAAAGCCTTCTGCCAGCTGCTTTCCAGCACTATTTATTTATTTATTTATTTTTCGATTTATATCCTGCCTTTTTCCAACAAAGGGCTCAAGGCAGCTTACATCATTCTCCTCCTCCATCTTCTCCCCACAACAACAACCCTGTGAGGTAGGTTGGGCTGAGAGTCTGCGACTGGCCCAAAGTCACCCAGTTGGCTCCATGGCTGAGTGGGGACTAGAACCCAGGTCGTCTGAGTCCCAGTCCCAGGCTCTTAACCACTACGCCACACTGGCTCTCCATGCCATTCATGCTTCAGGCACCATTGGATATGAGCCATGAAGTCCAAGGATAACAATGGCAACAAATGAATAACACCCAACACAGAAGTTGCACCACCAGAAAGAATAAGCTGTTTTACTTCTACATAATAATGCAGTCATTTTCTTTCTAATGCCTTATCTATATATCCCACCTGATTTCCCTTGGATACCTGTCTGGTTTTGGTTTAAAATTAAACCAAAAATTCTCCCTGGGTCGTTCTGAATAGACTGTGTTCAAATTACTACTAAACTCCCAGGTTGTATGCACCATTTGGGTGGGAAGATACCAACAACTAATTCCATGCCCATGTTCTCCAAGCAAGAACAGTGGGTGTCTTCTATGTCAGTGGGGGCTGTTCATCCATTGCCACTTTTATTATGAGCTTTATAGGAACTATAAATGGGCTCCATGGTGGTGAAAGTGTTTTGTGGGTCAGGCTCAGCACCATGGCTAGCTCCTATAACCCTGCAATAGCTGAGGAACTCCTCTTGCATGGGGATCATCCGCTTCCTTTGCTTTCAGATGAGCAACTATACACGTACTTCCACTTTCATGTAATTTTGCCGGGGTGAGGAAACAAGGAGAGAACAATAAGAAAACTGGGGAGAGTAACGATTGGCCAGAAAAGCTCACATGGAGAACTTTTTCGGATGATTATTTTTTAAGGAATCACTACGGTTCATTCACTCACCTTTTGTGAGTAATGCAGATGACACTGTTTCCCTTTCGCAACCCCCAGGTGTTCTTTTCCCAACAATTCTCTCAACTTTTGACATAGCGTGGGAATAATGAGGGGAAGAACAGAACGGCTGTAAGGTGGAAAGAACAGTCTTTGAGGAAGATGGATGGCATGTTGGAGGTGCTTCTCCTTTCCTGATCGCATGAGGTGTGTTTCATATTGTAGAGAGCCGGTGAAGCACATCGGTTACAGCATTGGAATGAGAGCTGAGAAGACTACGCTCTGATCCCTGCTCAGCCATGAAGCCCATGGGACAACGTGGGCCAGTCACGGACTCTCGGCCCAACCCACCTCACAGGGACCTTGTGACAATGAAATGGAGAAGGGCAAGAAGATTATGTAAGCTGCCTTGGGTGCTTTGCAGAAAAAATAGGGCATACATTTAATAAATTGTCATGGTAAGCCGTCCTGTGATCTTGTATAATAAGACGGCATTCAAAAGCTTTTAATAGATAGATAGATAGATAGATAGATAGATAGATAATATAGACTTGTCCTGCTGTTCCTCTGAGCTCTTTAAAATGCCACCACTTGATTGTTTCTTTTGCTGCTTTCTTCCTGGAACGCAATGTGTTTAGCAACAGCACTAAAATCACCTGTGTAATATTACAGTTTACTTCACTGCTCTTAAAAAGGCACATTAGTGATATTCCAGAAGAACAGGACTGCACAACTATAAATACAAGCTAAAGAAATAGTGCAAGGCACTGTTGTGATGGTGGAGATGGGAGCATGTGGGGGGGGGGGCGCTCCTTTTACAGGGCAGAGCTGTATTGCCAAGGTGGGCTGGGCGGAAGAGCTGCTCTGTCCCTCGAGAAGGGAACTGGGGCCATCTTCTCTGAGCTCTTCAAAATGGTGTCCGCAGTCACTTATTTTTTCCCTTCCTTTGCTGCTTTACTTCTGGAATGGATTGCTTAACTGATACCACAGTCCTATTGCCCCTGCCTTTGACATGCTCAGCAGCTGGCAGGCATGCTATGTCCCAGACAAGGTGCAACTTGATTTCGGCCATCTAGCTAAGACAGTGGGGAGGGAAGGAGGTCAGGACACTGAGAGGAACGGGTGTGCGGGCTTGGCCCCAGCATTCTCTCACCACCTCCTCTTCTCCCCTAGGAGGCACATCTGCAACTTTGCAGTGTGGTTCTTTCAACACCAGCTATTAGGGGTGGGACAGGGTGGGGCGAGCGCTTGCCCTTCGGAGTCTCAGCTTCAAGATCTCAGAGGTCGTTGGCGTTCTGTGCCATCAAGTCACTTCCAACTTATGGCAACCCTATGAATGAAGGTTGTCCAAAACGTCCTGTCCATGCCAGCCTTGCTCAGCTCCTGTAATTATAGTTCCTTTAAGGTGTCAATCCATCCCTTATTTGATCTTCCTTTTCTTCTACTGCCTTCGATTTCCCCTAGCATGATTGTCTTCCCCTGGGAGTTCTGCCTTCTCACGATGTGTCCAAAGTATGTCAGCCTCTGTTTTATCATTTTTGCTACTTAGCAAAAATGAGAAAGCTCTGGCTTGATTTAATCTCAGAGCCACTTGTTCATCTTTCTGTCAGTCCAGGATATTTGCAAAGCTCTTCTCATCTTTTGAATGGTTCGATTTTCTTCCTGTCAGATCTCAGAGATGACTCTGATGACCCCCATGATGTCCTCAGAAGACCAGAGGATGGTGTCTTTTGCTGTTATTATTGTTTCTTTTTAAAATAAACACACAACTCTGCTAATAGTATTCCAAAAGAATAGACTAGGGCAAGGGTCCTTGTGCAAGGACTCCTGTGGGAAACAGCTTTGCAATGATGGGGATACTGAGACTTCCTTTTTGCAAAGTGGGAAGAGGGGGATTTCCTCCATTTGCTTTCAGCTTCCAGTCATATGGCCGTGTTTGTTGGGAAACCAGGCAGGAAGTGAACAGATGTAGGGGAGCAGTATGCTCCATATTTTAAAACCGAGCAATTCTAAAATACCAGAATTCCATCTCAAGTGACTTGCACATGCCCAGAATGGAGAAAAGGTATCACGGGAGGAGTAGAGAGCAATGGGAGGGGCAAAGGGAAGAACGAGAAAATGATGCCTGGATACGTTGTGTCATGAAGCACTCCCCTCCTGTGGAATGAAGTTCCAGGGGGTCACCAAGAAAAGGGGCTTGGTGAAGGATTGTGGGTTGCAGACAACAACAGCCTATGGAAAGACCCACACATCACCCTCACATGCAAATGGAGTAAAGCAGTCGCACAGCAAAAGCCTCATCTGGAAGCGCCCAGCGACAGCAGAGCTGCACTCCATTTTGTAGCCCTTTTTGCTGCTGCAGGTTTAGCAGTCCCTTCCCATGAACGTGTACGTAAAGATCCACTGAACAGCACCTGATCACCTGGTACTTGAATGGACAGGTGAGCATCCAGGCAACGCTGGGGGTTCATGCAAGCCACACCTGAACGAAGAGGACGTTAAAACATACCAAGTAAAAGACATCATCGCAGGCTGAAGTGTGGACTCTGGATCTACTCTGTTTCAGCAAGGCTCATACTTTAAATTCTCTTTAAGCGTTACCCAGCAAAAGGAGCAGGAATTGCTCACAAGAGAGTTTGCAATCAGTGAAAATCAATGTCCACTCTCCTGCTCTTCATGAAAGTATCTTGAATGGTTTTGCATTTAGCACACATTGGAAACAGGATTTCAACAAACACAAATACTAAAGTACCGGCTCTGACATTCTTGCCTTTGGTTGCATTTTGTGTGGAGCCAGGTGAGAAGGGGCTTGAGCCAGGAGTTCTGTTCCTTGGAACACCGATACTGTGGGCTACAAAAGGGAGCTGCAGGCAGTTCTAGCTGGGACACAGTAAGGCAGCCCAGAGTCCCCCTGGACTGGGAGGCAGGCGACACCAGCATGTCAATCCAGGACCACTCTCTAATTTAAAGCAATTTGATGTTCTCCCTCTATGCTACCTTTGGATTGATGGACTGGCCCATCTAGTGGAGGAAAAAAGCGATAGAAGGCCTTCCCATGAATACGAGTCACTACCACGTGGCCAGACATTCTGGTTCTTCTTCATTCAATCTAAGCAGGCTCTGCCAAGCCCAAGGAAAAATTTTCCATCTCTTCTCCTTTGCTTGATTAATTTGATTTCTGCAGTACAGAACGAATTTCAGCTGAGACCAGCAATGTGTATAAAAGCTTATGTACTCACCCAAGAGTCTAGCACATGCTTATATTTAGGCTAATACAGTGGGCTTAACTGGAAATCAGTAAGATTTAGACATTTATTTACATGCCTTGGTGAAGCACCAGCACAGACGTTTGCCTGATGTGCTGGCTGCTCGTACTGAATGGGGTGATGAGCCCATTGCTTTGCAGAGGATTAACTGTCTGTTTTATAGCTAAATTAGCTCCAGGCTGTTTAGTAACAGAATCTGCCCACTATTAAATGGGAAATAATGGATGCTGAAAAGTATCACAATAGAGTTTTTCTTTGTCTAGGAATATAATGCATGGGATTCTTGTATTTTCACTTAATCATGGATCCTCAAGTAATATAACCCAGGCCATATTTTGGGCATACTGTGTCATCACAGAATTTGAAAATTCATCACATGACTGGGATTAACACACATCATTTTAAAATATAGGCCTCGGAGATCAGTTGTGTCTTTTCCTCTTGGTTCACTCATTTGTTGGATAACCTAAACATGTAAAATTGTTTTATTGTGCAAAATTATGTAAGCAATTGTCTCTTTCTCCAGTGTTCTTAGCTTACTCCTGCCTTGAATTTAGCTGAGAAAAAATAATATTTCCCATAATAGGCTCCTAGGTCATTCAAAGTCATAATATATCAGAACAAATGTTTAGGACAGTAGAATCAAAGTGACTCAGCCTTTATATAACAATAAATTTGACACTTGTTTCTCTGAGAAACATGTAGTTTAGTAATTTGTGAGAAAAAATGTGCAACCAGAATCTTTCATAAACATTTTCAAGGTGACCTATTACACAGGTTGATGCGGGAGTCTTGCAAGAAGCAGAGACTTCCGTATTTGCCACAGTGTGGTTGTTCTTTATGCAATTCAGACGCGACTGAGTTGTCTGTGGCTCAACACCCATCTCCAGTGAAGAAAGACATGCTGTGCATCAGTCCCTAAACCAGGACAACAAATGAAATTCAGCTGCATAAGTGTCAGCAGCTGCCTGCCATCTCCATCTCTTCCCGGCTTGCACGGAGTTGTGGCAGAGACACGGCTGCTGCAGTTGTTCTGCTGGAGGCGGGCAGATCCCAGCATAGGCCTGAGGACCACAGATGTCCCCTTGACACATTACACATAGGAAAGTAGAGCCACGAGTGCAAGCAGATACGGGGCCTGGCGACACCCCAGCCTTCCTCGCCAGACTAGGCTGCAGAGTAGCGTCCACTTAGACATCACCCCAGAAGAGGAAATGCATGACCAAAAAAGAGGACAACCGTTTCCATGAAATATGCATCTGTCAACACACAGGTCTAAAGGCAAATGGTGAGATTATTGTAATTGGCATTGCAGTTCGGCCCCATCCTTGGGAAGCCTTGGCCAGGTGGCCTGTGTGCCGTTCTATTATCTGAGTGCTACGTGAGCATCAAGCCAGCTTGGGCTGGGCACCCCTTCAAACAGAGGATGGTTCTGTGGCAGCCTTTCAGAGGTCTGCCTTCTGCACAAGAGGGCCCCTAGCTGGCAGCGAGCAGGATCTGCGCTTAGGAGACAGGAGAGAAAAGGGGGGACGAAAACAACAAGGGAGAGAATGAGGCACATGGGTCCCAGAGCTTCCTGGCCTCTCTCTGGCTTGGAGTGGCCCTTCCACACATACTCTTCCCACAAGGGGCTGCCAGCAATGATGCATAAAGCAAACCCCCCAACTGTCTTTTACAGTACATTCAGTTTGTGTGAAAATCATGCTTTCATTTACTTCTAGCTGCCATTTCATCTCTTTTTCCCCCATCTCATAATACTCCAGGGTCATGTATTATGACAGCAACACTTTACACACACACACACACACACACACACACACACACACACACA